>NC_082714.1:164177364-164484982 GCF_030144855.1 Hypanus sabinus | reverse complement strand
TGGGAACAAATAATGTGCAATATGGGTGCAAGTAATTTTCAGTGTGTGTACAAATAATGTGCAGTTTGGGTAGACAAATAATGTGCAGTGTGGGTACAAATAATATGTAGAGTGTGAACAAATAATGTGCAGTACGGGTGCAAATAATGTATAGTGTGGGTACAATTAATGTGCAGTACAGGTACAAATAATGTGCAGTACTGGTGCAAATAATTTGCAGTGCGAGTACAAATAATGTGCAGTTTGGGTACAAATAATGTATAGTCTGGGTAGACAAATAATTTGCAGTGTGGGTGCAAGTAATTTTCAGTGTGTGTACAAATAATGTGAAGTGTGGGTAGACACATAATGTGCAGTGTGGGTCCAAATGATGTGCAGTATGGGTGCAAGTAATTTTCAGTGTGTGTACAAATAATGGGCAGTGTGTGTAGATAAATAACGTGCAGAGTGGGTACAAATGATGTGCAGTCTCGGTACAGATAATGTGTAGTTTGTCTTGACATATAATTTATCCTATGGGTACAAATAACGTGCAGGGTGGGTACAAATAATGTGCAGTGTGGGTAGACAAATAATATGCAGTATGTGTACAAATAATGTGCAGTATGGGTACAAATAATGTGCAGAATGGGTGCAAATAATGTGTATTGTGGGTACAAATAATGTGCAGTGTGGGTACAACTAATGCGTAGTGTGTGAACAAATAATGTGCAGTACGGGTGCAAATAATTTGCAGTGTGTGTAAATATAATGTGCAGTGTCGGTCCAAATAATGTGCAGTGTCAGTTCAAATAATGTGTAGTGTGGGTACAAATAATACGTAGTGTGGGTAGACAAATGATTTGCAGTGTGTGTAAAAATAACGTGCAGTGTGGGTACAAATAATGTGCAGTGTGGGAACAAATAATGTGTAGTGTGGGTACAAATAATGTGTAGTGTGGGTAGACAAATAATTTGCAGTGTGTGTAAAATTAACGTGCAGTGTGGGTACAAATAATGTGCAGTGTGGGAACAAATAATGTGTAGTGTGGGTACAAATAATGTATAGTGTGGGTAGACAAATGATGTGCAGTATGGGTGCAAGTTATTTGCAGTGTGTGTACAAATAATGTGCAGTGTGGGTAGACAAATAATGTGCAGTGTGGGTACAAATGATGTGCAGTGTCGGTACAGATAATGTGTAGTTTGTCTTGACATATAATTTATCCTATGGGTACAAATAACGTGCAGGGTGGATACAAATAATGTGCAGTTGGGTATAAATAATGTGCAGTGTGGGTACAAATAATGTACAGTATGGGTACAAATAATGTGCAGAACGGGTGCAAATAATGTGTATTGTGGGTACAAATAATGTGCAGTGTGGGTACAACTAATGCGTAGTGTGTGAACTAATAATGTGCAGTACGGGTGCAAATAATTTGCAGTGTGTGTAAATATAATGTGCAGTGTCGGTCCAAATAATGTGCAGTGTTGGTACAAATAACGTGTAGTGTGGGGAGACAAATGATTTGCAGTGTGTCTACAAATAATGTGCAGTGTGGGTACAAATAATGTGAAGTGTGGGTAGACACATAATGTGCAGTGTGGGTCCAAATGATGTGCAGTATGGGTGCAAGTAATTTTCAGTGTGTGTACAAATAATGGGCAGTGTGTGTAGATAAATAACGTGCAGAGTGGGTACAAATGATGTGCAGTCTCGGTACAGATAATGTGTAGTTTGTCTTGACATATAATTTATCCTATGGGTACAAATAACGTGCAGGGTGGGTACAAATAATGTGCAGTGTGGGTAGACAAATAATATGCAGTATGTGTACAAATAATGTGCAGTTGTGTACAAATAATGTGCAGTGTTGGTATAAATAATGTGTAGTGTGGGAACAAATAATGTGCGATATGGGTGCAAGTAATTTTCAGTGTGTGTACAAATAATTTGCAGGTTGGGTACAAATAATGTGCAGTATGTGTACAAATAATGTGCAGTTGGGTACAAATAATGTGCAGTGTGGGTACAACTAATGCGTAGTGTGTGAACTAATAATGTGCAGTACGGGTGCAAATAATTTGCAGTGTGTGTAAATATAATGTGCAGTGTGGGTCCAAATAATGTGCAGTGTTGGTACAAATAACGTGTAGTGTGGGGAGACAAATGATTTGCAGTGTGTCTACAAATAATGTGCAGTGTGGGTACAAATAATGTGAAGTGTGGGTAGACACATAATGTGCAGTGTGGGTCCAAATGATGTGCAGTATGGGTGCAAGTAATTTTCAGTGTGTGTACAAATAATGGGCAGTGTGTGTAGATAAATAACGTGCAGAGTGGGTACAAATGATGTGCAGTCTCGGTACAGATAATGTGTAGTTTGTCTTGACATATAATTTATCCTATGGGTACAAATAACGTGCAGGGTGGGTACAAATAATGTGCAGTGTGGGTAGACAAATAATATGCAGTATGTGTACAAATAATGTGCAGTTGTGTACAAATAATGTGCAGTGTTGGTATAAATAATGTGTAGTGTGGGAACAAATAATGTGCGATATGGGTGCAAGTAATTTTCAGTGTGTGTACAAATAATTTGCAGGTTGGGTACAAATAATGTGCAGTATGGGTACAAATAATGTGCAGAACGGGTGCAAATAATGTGTATTGTTGGTACAAATAATGTGCAGTGTGGGTCTAAATAATGTGCAGTGTGGTTACAAATAATGTGCAGTACAGGTGCAAATAATCTGTAGTGTGGGTTCAAGTAATGTGCAGTGTGGGTCCAAATGATGTGCAGTATGGGTACAGATAATGTGTAGTGTGTATAGACAAATAATTTGTCCTATGGGTACAAATAACGTGCAGGGAGTGTACAAATAATTTGCAGGGTGCGTACAACTAATGTGCAGTGTTGGTACAAATAATTTGTAGAGTCGGAACAAATAATGTGCAGTACGGGTGCAAATAATTTGCAGTGTGTGTACAAAGAACGTGCAGTATGTTAACTCAAATAATGTGCAGAGTGCATACAAGTAATGTGCAGTGTCGGTACAAATAATGTACAGTGCGTGTAGAGATAATGTGCAGTGTGTGTACAAATAATGTGCAGTATTTGTACAAATAATGTGCAGTGTTGGTATAAATAATGTGTAGTGTGGGAACAAATAATGTGCAATATGGGTGCAAGTAATTTTCAGTGTGTGTACAAATAATGTGCAGTTTGGGTAGACAAATAATGTGCAGTGTGGGTACAAATAATATGTAGAGTGTGAACAAATAATGTGCAGTACGGGTGCAAATAATGTATAGTGTGGGTACAATTAATGTGCAGTACAGGTACAAATAATGTGCAGTACTGGTGCAAATAATTTGCAGTGCGAGTACAAATAATGTGCAGTTTGGGTACAAATAATGTATAGTCTGGGTAGACAAATAATTTGCAGTGTGGGTGCAAGTAATTTTCAGTGTGTGTACAAATAATGTGAAGTGTGGGTAGACACATAATGTGCAGTGTGGGTCCAAATGATGTGCAGTATGGGTGCAAGTAATTTTCAGTGTGTGTACAAATAATGGGCAGTGTGTGTAGATAAATAACGTGCAGAGTGGGTACAAATGATGTGCAGTCTCGGTACAGATAATGTGTAGTTTGTCTTGACATATAATTTATCCTATGGGTACAAATAACGTGCAGGGTGGGTACAAATAATGTGCAGTGTGGGTAGACAAATAATATGCAGTATGTGTACAAATAATGTGCAGTATGGGTACAAATAATGTGCAGAATGGGTGCAAATAATGTGTATTGTGGGTACAAATAATGTGCAGTGTGGGTACAACTAATGCGTAGTGTGTGAACAAATAATGTGCAGTACGGGTGCAAATAATTTGCAGTGTGTGTAAATATAATGTGCAGTGTCGGTCCAAATAATGTGCAGTGTCAGTTCAAATAATGTGTAGTGTGGGTACAAATAATACGTAGTGTGGGTAGACAAATGATTTGCAGTGTGTGTAAAAATAACGTGCAGTGTGGGTACAAATAATGTGCAGTGTGGGTACAAATAATGTGCAGTGTGGGAACAAATAATGTGTAGTGTGGGTACAAATAATGTATAGTGTGGGTAGACAAATGATGTGCAGTATGGGTGCAAGTTATTTGCAGTGTGTGTACAAATAATGTGCAGTGTGGGTAGACAAATAATGTGCAGTGTGGGTACAAATGATGTGCAGTGTCGGTACAGATAATGTGTAGTTTGTCTTGACATATAATTTATCCTATGGGTACAAATAACGTGCAGGGTGGATACAAATAATGTGCAGTTGGGTATAAATAATGTGCAGTGTGGGTACAAATAATGTACAGTATGGGTACAAATAATGTGCAGAACGGGTGCAAATAATGTGTATTGTGGGTACAAATAATGTGCAGTGTGGGTACAACTAATGCGTAGTGTGTGAACTAATAATGTGCAGTACGGGTGCAAATAATTTGCAGTGTGTGTAAATATAATGTGCAGTGTGGGTCCAAATAATGTGCAGTGTTGGTACAAATAACGTGTAGTGTGGGGAGACAAATGATTTGCAGTGTGTCTACAAATAATGTGCAGTGTGGGTACAAATAATGTGAAGTGTGGGTAGACACATAATGTGCAGTGTGGGTCCAAATGATGTGCAGTATGGGTGCAAGTAATTTTCAGTGTGTGTACAAATAATGGGCAGTGTGTGTAGATAAATAACGTGCAGAGTGGGTACAAATGATGTGCAGTCTCGGTACAGATAATGTGTAGTTTGTCTTGACATATAATTTATCCTATGGGTACAAATAACGTGCAGGGTGGGTACAAATAATGTGCAGTGTGGGTAGACAAATAATATGCAGTATGTGTACAAATAATGTGCAGTTGTGTACAAATAATGTGCAGTGTTGGTATAAATAATGTGTAGTGTGGGAACAAATAATGTGCGATATGGGTGCAAGTAATTTTCAGTGTGTGTACAAATAATTTGCAGGTTGGGTACAAATAATGTGCAGTATGTGTACAAATAATGTGCAGTTGGGTACAAATAATGTGCAGTGTGGGTACAACTAATGCGTAGTGTGTGAACTAATAATGTGCAGTACGGGTGCAAATAATTTGCAGTGTGTGTAAATATAATGTGCAGTGTGGGTCCAAATAATGTGCAGTGTTGGTACAAATAACGTGTAGTGTGGGGAGACAAATGATTTGCAGTGTGTCTACAAATAATGTGCAGTGTGGGTACAAATAATGTGAAGTGTGGGTAGACACATAATGTGCAGTGTGGGTCCAAATGATGTGCAGTATGGGTGCAAGTAATTTTCAGTGTGTGTACAAATAATGGGCAGTGTGTGTAGATAAATAACGTGCAGAGTGGGTACAAATGATGTGCAGTCTCGGTACAGATAATGTGTAGTTTGTCTTGACATATAATTTATCCTATGGGTACAAATAACGTGCAGGGTGGGTACAAATAATGTGCAGTGTGGGTAGACAAATAATATGCAGTATGTGTACAAATAATGTGCAGTTGTGTACAAATAATGTGCAGTGTTGGTATAAATAATGTGTAGTGTGGGAACAAATAATGTGCGATATGGGTGCAAGTAATTTTCAGTGTGTGTACAAATAATTTGCAGGTTGGGTACAAATAATGTGCAGTATGGGTACAAATAATGTGCAGAACGGGTGCAAATAATGTGTATTGTTGGTACAAATAATGTGCAGTGTGGGTCTAAATAATGTGCAGTGTGGTTACAAATAATGTGCAGTACAGGTGCAAATAATCTGTAGTGTGGGTTCAAGTAATGTGCAGTGTGGGTCCAAATGATGTGCAGTATGGGTACAGATAATGTGTAGTGTGTATAGACAAATAATTTGTCCTATGGGTACAAATAACGTGCAGGGAGTGTACAAATAATTTGCAGGGTGCGTACAACTAATGTGCAGTGTTGGTACAAATAATTTGTAGAGTCGGAACAAATAATGTGCAGTACGGGTGCAAATAATTTGCAGTGTGTGTACAAAGAACGTGCAGTATGTTAACTCAAATAATGTGCAGAGTGCATACAAGTAATGTGCAGTGTCGGTACAAATAATGTACAGTGCGTGTAGAGATAATGTGCAGTGTGTGTAGAAATAATGTGCAGTATTTGTACAAATAATGTGCAGTGTTGGTATAAATAATGTGTAGTGTGGGAACAAATAATGTGCAATATGGGTGCAAGTAATTTTCAGTGTGTGTACAAATAATGTGCAGTTTGGGTAGACAAATAATGTGCAGTGTGGGTACAAATAATATGTAGAGTGTGAACAAATAATGTGCAGTACGGGTGCAAATAATGTATAGTGTGGGTACAATTAATGTGCAGTACAGGTACAAATAATGTGCAGTACTGGTGCAAATAATTTGCAGTGCGAGTACAAATAATGTGCAGTTTGGGTACAAATAATGTATAGTCTGGGTAGACAAATAATTTGCAGTGTGGGTGCAAGTAATTTTCAGTGTGTGTACAAATAATGTGAAGTGTGGGTAGACACATAATGTGCAGTGTGGGTCCAAATGATGTGCAGTATGGGTGCAAGTAATTTTCAGTGTGTGTACAAATAATGGGCAGTGTGTGTAGATAAATAACGTGCAGAGTGGGTACAAATGATGTGCAGTCTCGGTACAGATAATGTGTAGTTTGTCTTGACATATAATTTATCCTATGGGTACAAATAACGTGCAGGGTGGGTACAAATAATGTGCAGTGTGGGTAGACAAATAATATGCAGTATGTGTACAAATAATGTGCAGTATGGGTACAAATAATGTGCAGAACGGGTGCAAATAATGTGTATTGTGGGTACAAATAATGTGCAGTGTGGGTACAACTAATGCGTAGTGTGTGAACAAATAATGTGCAGTACGGGTGCAAATAATTTGCAGTGTGTGTAAATATAATGTGCAGTGTCGGTCCAAATAATGTGCAGTGTCAGTTCAAATAATGTGTAGTGTGGGTACAAATAATACGTAGTGTGGGTAGACAAATGATTTGCAGTGTGTGTAAAAATAACGTGCAGTGTGGGTACAAATAATGTGCAGTGTGGGAACAAATAATGTGTAGTGTGGGTACAAATAATGTGTAGTGTGGGTAGACAAATAATTTGCAGTGTGTGTAAAATTAACGTGCAGTGTGGGTACAAATAATGTGCAGTGTGGGAACAAATAATGTGTAGTGTGGGTACAAATAATGTATAGTGTGGGTAGACAAATGATGTGCAGTATGGGTGCAAGTTATTTGCAGTGTGTGTACAAATAATGTGCAGTGTGGGTAGACAAATAATGTGCAGTGTGGGTACAAATGATGTGCAGTGTCGGTACAGATAATGTGTAGTTTGTCTTGACATATAATTTATCCTATGGGTACAAATAACGTGCAGGGTGGGTACAAATAATGTGCAGTTGGGTATAAATAATGTGCAGTGTGGGTACAAATAATGTACAGTATGGGTACAAATAATGTGCAGAACGGGTGCAAATAATGTGTATTGTGGGTACAAATAATGTGCAGTGTGGGTACAACTAATGCGTAGTGTGTGAACTAATAATGTGCAGTACGGGTGCAAATAATTTGCAGTGTGTGTAAATATAATGTGCAGTGTGGGTCCAAATAATGTGCAGTGTTGGTACAAATAACGTGTAGTGTGGGGAGACAAATGATTTGCAGTGTGTCTACAAATAATGTGCAGTGTGGGTACAAATAATGTGTAGTGTGGGTAGACAAATGATTTGCTGTGTGTGTACAAATAATGTGCAGTTGTGTACAAATAATGTGCAGTGTTGGTATAAATAATGTGTAGTGTGGGAACAAATAATGTGCGATATGGGTGCAAGTAATTTTCAGTGTGTGTACAAATAATTTGCAGGTTGGGTACAAATAATGTGCAGTATGTGTACAAATAATGTGCAGTTGGGTACAAATAATGTGCAGTGTGGTTAGAATTAATGTGCAGTATGGGTACAAATAATGTGCAGAACGGGTGCAAATAATGTGTATTGTGGGTACAAATAATGTGCAGTGTGGGTCTAAATAATGTGCAGTGTGGTTACAAATAATGTGCAGTACAGGTGCAAATAATCTGTAGTGTGGGTTCAAGTAATGTGCAGTGTGGGTCCAAATGATGTGCAGTATGGGTACAGATAATGTGTAGTGTGTATAGACAAATAATTTGTCCTATGGGTACAAATAACGTGCAGGGAGTGTACAAATAATTTGCAGAGTGCGTACAACTAATGTGCAGTGTTGGTACAAATAATTTGTAGAGTCGGAACAAATAATGTGCAGTACGGGTGCAAATAATTTGCAGTGTGTGTACAAAGAACGTGCAGTACGTTAACTCAAATAATGTGCAGAGTGCATACAAGTAATGTGCAGTGTCGGTACAAATAATGTACAGTGCGTGTAGAGATAATGTGCAGTGTGTGTACAAATAATGTGCAGTATTTGTACAAATAATGTGCAGTGTTGGTATAAATAATGTGTAGTGTGGGAACAAATAATGTGCAATATGGGTGCAAGTAATTTTCAGTGTGTGTACAAATAATGTGCAGTTTGGGTAGACAAATAATGTGCAGTGTGGGTACAAATAATATGTAGAGTGTGAACAAATAATGTGCAGTACGGGTGCAAATAATGTATAGTGTGGGTACAATTAATGTGCAGTACAGGTACAAATAATGTGCAGTACTGGTGCAAATAATTTGCAGTGCGAGTACAAATAATGTGCAGTTTGGGTACAAATAATGTATAGTCTGGGTAGACAAATAATTTGCAGTGTGGGTGCAAGTAATTTTCAGTGTGTGTACAAATAATGTGAAGTGTGGGTAGACACATAATGTGCAGTGTGGGTCCAAATGATGTGCAGTATGGGTGCAAGTAATTTTCAGTGTGTGTACAAATAATGTGCAGTGTGTGTAGATAAATAACGTGCAGAGTGGGTACAAATGATGTGCAGTCTCGGTACAGATAATGTGTAGTTTGTCTTGACATATAATTTATCCTATGGGTACAAATAACGTGCAGGGTGGGTACAAATAATGTGCAGTGTGGGTAGACAAATAATATGCAGTATGTGTACAAATAATGTGCAGTTGTGTACAAATAATGTGCAGTGTTGGTATAAATAATGTGTAGTGTGGGAACAAATAATGTGCGATATGGGTGCAAGTAATTTTCAGTGTGTGTACAAATAATTTGCAGGTTGGGTACAAATAATGTGCAGTATGTGTACAAATAATGTGCAGTGTGGTTACAATTAATGTGCAGTATGGGTACAAATAATGTGCAGAACGGGTGCAAATAATGTGTATTGTTGGTACAAATAATGTGCAGTGTGGGTCTAAATAATGTGCAGTGTGGTTACAAATAATGTGCAGTACAGGTGCAAATAATCTGTAGTGTGGGTTCAAGTAATGTGCAGTGTGGGTCCAAATGATGTGCAGTATGGGTACAGATAATGTGTAGTGTGTATAGACAAATAATTTGTCCTATGGGTACAAATAACGTGCAGGGAGTGTACAAATAATTTGCAGGGTGCGTACAACTAATGTGCAGTGTTGGTACAAATAATTTGTAGAGTCGGAACAAATAATGTGCAGTACGGGTGCAAATAATTTGCAGTGTGTGTACAAAGAACGTGCAGTATGTTAACTCAAATAATGTGCAGAGTGCATACAAGTAATGTGCAGTGTCGGTACAAATAATGTACAGTGCGTGTAGAGATAATGTGCAGTGTGTGTAGAAATAATGTGCAGTATTTGTACAAATAATGTGCAGTGTTGGTATAAATAATGTGTAGTGTGGGAACAAATAATGTGCAATATGGGTGCAAGTAATTTTCAGTGTGTGTACAAATAATGTGCAGTTTGGGTAGACAAATAATGTGCAGTGTGGGTACAAATAATATGTAGAGTGTGAACAAATAATGTGCAGTACGGGTGCAAATAATGTATAGTGTGGGTACAATTAATGTGCAGTACAGGTACAAATAATGTGCAGTACTGGTGCAAATAATTTGCAGTGCGAGTACAAATAATGTGCAGTTTGGGTACAAATAATGTATAGTCTGGGTAGACAAATAATTTGCAGTGTGGGTGCAAGTAATTTTCAGTGTGTGTACAAATAATGTGAAGTGTGGGTAGACACATAATGTGCAGTGTGGGTCCAAATGATGTGCAGTATGGGTGCAAGTAATTTTCAGTGTGTGTACAAATAATGGGCAGTGTGTGTAGATAAATAACGTGCAGAGTGGGTACAAATGATGTGCAGTCTCGGTACAGATAATGTGTAGTTTGTCTTGACATATAATTTATCCTATGGGTACAAATAACGTGCAGGGTGGGTACAAATAATGTGCAGTGTGGGTAGACAAATAATATGCAGTATGTGTACAAATAATGTGCAGTATGGGTACAAATAATGTGCAGAACGGGTGCAAATAATGTGTATTGTGGGTACAAATAATGTGCAGTGTGGGTACAACTAATGCGTAGTGTGTGAACAAATAATGTGCAGTACGGGTGCAAATAATTTGCAGTGTGTGTAAATATAATGTGCAGTGTCGGTCCAAATAATGTGCAGTGTCAGTTCAAATAATGTGTAGTGTGGGTACAAATAATACGTAGTGTGGGTAGACAAATGATTTGCAGTGTGTGTAAAAATAACGTGCAGTGTGGGTACAAATAATGTGCAGTGTGGGAACAAATAATGTGTAGTGTGGGTACAAATAATGTGTAGTGTGGGTAGACAAATAATTTGCAGTGTGTGTAAAATTAACGTGCAGTGTGGGTACAAATAATGTGCAGTGTGGGAACAAATAATGTGTAGTGTGGGTACAAATAATGTATAGTGTGGGTAGACAAATGATGTGCAGTATGGGTGCAAGTTATTTGCAGTGTGTGTACAAATAATGTGCAGTGTGGGTAGACAAATAATGTGCAGTGTGGGTAGACAAATGATTTGCAGTGTGGGTACAAATATTGTGCGGTGTGGGTAGACAATTGATGTGCAGTGTGTGTACAAATAATTTGCAGTGTGTGTACAAATAATGTGCAGTGTGGGAACAAATAATGTGTAGTACGGGTGCAAATAATTTGCAGTGTGTGAACAAATAATGTGCAGTGTGGGTACAAATAATACGTAGTGTGGGTAGACAAATGATTTGCAGTGTGTGTAAAAATAACGTGCAGTGTGGGTACAAATAATGTGCAGTGTGGGAACAAATAATGTGTAGTGTGGGTACAAATAATGTGTAGGGTGGGTAGACAAATAATTTGCAGTGTGGGTACAAATAATGTATAGTGTGGGTAGACAAATGATGTGCAGTGTGGGTGCAAGTAATTTTCAGTGTGTGTACAAATAATGTGAAGTGTGGGTGGACACATAATGTGCAGTGTGGGTCCAAATGATGTGCAGTATGGGTACAGATAATGTGTAGTGTGTATAGACAAATAATTTGTCCTATGGGTACAAATACCGTGCAGGGAGTGTACAAATAATTTGCAGTGTGTGAACAAATAATGTGCCGTACGCGTACAAATAATGTGCAGTGTGTTTAGACAAATACTGTGCAGAGTGCGTACAACTAATGTGCAGTGTTGGTACAAATAATTTGTAGAGTCGGAACAAATAATGTGCAGTACGGGTGCAAATAATTTGCAGTGTGTGTACAAAGAACGTGCAGTGCATTAACTCAAATAATGTGCAGAGTGCATACAAGTAATGTGCAGTGTTGGTACAAATAATGTACAGTGCGTGTAGAGATAATGTGCAGTGTGTGTACAAATAATGTGCAGTATTGGTACAAATAATGTGCAGTGTTGGTATAAATAATGTGTAGTGTGGGAACAAATAATGTGCAATATGGGTGCAAGTAATTTTCAGTGTGTGTACAAATAATGTGCAGTTTGGGTAGACAAATAATGTGCAGTGTGGGTACAAATAATATGTAGAGTGTGAACAAATAATGTGCAGTACGGGTGCAAATAATGTATAGTGTGGGTACAATTAATGTGCAGTACAAGTACAAATAATGTGCAGTACTGGTGCAAATAATTTGCAGTGCGAGTACAAATAATGTGCAGTGTGGGTACAAATAATGTGTAGTGTGGGTAGACAAATGATTTGCTGTGTGTGTACAAATAATGTGCAGTATTTGTACAAATAATGTGCAGTGTTGGTATAAATAATGTGTAGTGTGGGAACAAATAATGTGCGATATGGGTGCAAGTAATTTTCAGTGTGTGTACAAATAATTTGCAGGTTGGGTACAAATAATGTGCAGTATGTGTACAAATAATGTGCAGTTGGGTAAAAATAATGTGCAGTGTGGTTACAATTAATGTGCAGTATGGGTACAAATAATGTGCAGAACGGGTGCAAATAATGTGTATTGTGGGTACAAATAATGTGCAGTGTGGGTCTAAATAATGTGCAGTGTGGTTACAAATAATGTGCAGTACAGGTGCAAATAATCTGTAGTGTGGGTTCAAGTAATGTGCAGTGTGGGTCCAAATGATGTGCAGTATGGGTACAGATAATGTGTAGTGTGTGTAGACAAATAATTTGTCCTATGGGTACAAATAACGTGCAGGGAGTGTACAAATAATTTGCAGGGTGCGTACAACTAATGTGCAGTGTTGGTACAAATAATTTGTAGAGTCGGAACAAATAATGTGCAGTACGGGTGCAAATAATTTGCAGTGTGTGTACAAAAAACGTGCAGTACGTTAACTCAAATAATGTGCAGAGTGCATACAAGTAATGTGCAGTGTCGGTACAAATAATGTACAGTGCGTGTAGAGATAATGTGCAGTGTGTGTACAAATAATGTGCAGTATTTGTACAAATAATGTGCAGTGTTGGTATAAATAATGTGTAGTGTGGGAACAAATAATGTGCAATATGGGTGCAAGTAATTTTCAGTGTGTGTACAAATAATGTGCAGTTTGGGTAGACAAATAATGTGCAGTGTGGGTACAAATAATATGTAGAGTGTGAACAAATAATGTGCAGTATGGGTGCAAATAATGTATAGTGTGGGTACAATTAATGTGCAGTACAAGTACAAATAATGTGCAGTACTGGTGCAAATAATTTGCAGTGCGAGTACAAATAATGTGCAGTGTGGGTAGACAAAAAACGTGCATAATGTGCAGTGTGGTTACAATTAATGTGCAGTATGGGTACAAATAATGTGCAGAACGGGTGCCAATAATGTGCAGTACAGGTGCAAATAATCTGTAGTGTGGGTTCAAGTAATGTGCAGTGTGGGTACAAATAATACGTAGTGTGGGTAGACAAATGATTTGCAGTGTGTGTAAAAATAACGTGCAGTGTGGGTACAAATAATGTGCAGTGTGGGAACAAATAATGTGTAGGGTGAGTACAAATAATGTATAGTGTGGGTAGACAAATGATGTGCAGTATGGGTGCAAGTTATTTGCAGTGTGTGTACAAATAATGTGCAGTGTGGGTAGACAAATAATGTGCAGTGTGGGTAGACAAATGATTTGCAGTGTGGGTACAAATAATGTGCGGTGTGGGTAGACAATTGATGTGCAGTGTGTGTACAAATAATTTGCAGTGTGTGAACAAATAATGTGCAGTGTGGGTACAAATAATGTGCAGTGTGTGTAGACAAATGATTTGCAGTGTGTGTAAAAATAACGTGCAGTGTGGGTACAAATAATGTGCAGTGTGGGAACAAATAATGTGTAGTGTGGGTACAAATAATGTGTAGGGTGGGTAGACAAATAATTTGCAGTGTGGGTACAAATAATGTATAGTGTGGGTAGACAAATGATGTGCAGTGTGGGTGCAAGTAATTTTCAGTGTGTGTACAAATAATGTGAAGTGTGGGTGGACACATAATGTGCAGTGTGGGTCCAAATGATGTGCAGTATGGGTACAGATAATGTGTAGTGTGTATAGACAAATAATTTGTCCTATGGGTACAAATACCGTGCAGGGAGTGTACAAATAATTTGCAGTGTGTGAACAAATACTGTGCAGAGTGCGTACAACTAATGTGCAGTGTTGGTACAAATAATTTGTAGAGTCGGAACAAATAATGTGCAGTACGGGTGCAAATAATTTGCAGTGTGTGTACAAAGAACGTGCAGTGCATTAACTCAAATAATGTGGAGAGTGCATACAAGTAATGTGCAGTGTTGGTACAAATAATGTACAGTGCGTGTAGAGATAATGTGCAGTGTGTGTACAAATAATGTGCAGTATTGGTACAAATAATGTGCAGTGTTGGTATAAATAATGTGTAGTGTGGGAACAAATAATGTGCAATATGGGTGCAAGTAATTTTCAGTGTGTGTACAAATAATGTGCAGTTTGGGTAGACAAATAATGTGCAGTGTGGTTACAATTAATGTGCAGTATGGGTACAAATAATGTGCAGAACGGGTGCAAATAATGTGTATTGTGGGTACAAATAATGTGCAGTGTGGGTCTAAATAATGTGCAGTGTGGTTACAAATAATGTGCAGTACAGGTGCAAATAATCTGTAGTGTGGGTTCAAGTAATGTGCAGTGTGGGTCCAAATGATGTGCAGTATGGGTACAGATAATGTGTAGTGTGTATAGACAAATAATTTGTCCTATGGGTACAAATAACGTGCAGGGAGTGTACAAATAATTTGCAGAGTGCGTACAACTAATGTGCAGTGTTGGTACAAATAATTTGTAGTGTCGGAACAAATAATGTGTAGTACGGGTGCAAATAATTTGCAGTGTGTGTACAAAGAATGTGCAGTATGTTTACTCAAATAATGTGCAGAGTGCATACAAGTAATGTGCAGTGTCGGTACAAATAATGTACAGTGCGTGTAGAGATAATGTGCAGTGTGTGTACAAATAATGTGCAGTATTTGTACAAATAATGTGCAGTGTTGGTATAAATAATGTGTAGTGTGGGAACAAATAATGTGCAATATGGGTGCAAGTAATTTTCAGTGTGTGTACAAATAATGTGCAGTTTGGGTAGACAAATAATGTGCAGTGTGGGTACAAATAATATGTAGAGTGTGAACAAATAATGTGCAGTACGGGTGCAAATAATGTATAGTGTGGGTACAATTAATGTGCAGTACAGGTACAAATAATGTGCAGTTTGGGTACAAATAATGTATAGTCTGGGTAGACAAATAATTTGCAGTGTGGGTGCAAGTAATTTTCAGTGTGTGTACAAATAATGTGAAGTGTGGGTAGACACATAATGTGCAGTGTGGGTCCAAATGATGTGCAGTATGGGTGCAAGTAATTTTCAGTGTGTGTACAAATAATGTGCAGTGTGTGTAGATAAATAACGTGCAGAGTGGGTACAAATGATGTGCAGTCTCGGTACAGATAATGTGTAGTTTGTCTTGACATATAATTTATCCTATGGGTACAAATAACGTGCAGGGTGGGTACAAATAATGTGCAGTTGTGTATAAATAATGTGCAGTGTGGGTACAAATAATGTGTAGTGTGGGTAGACAAATGATTTGCTGTGTGTGTACAAATAATGTGCAGTATTTGTACAAATAATGTGCAGTGTTGGTATAAATAATGTGTAGTGTGGGAACAAATAATGTGCGATATGGGTGCAAGTAATTTTCAGTGTGTGTACAAATAATTTGCAGGTTGGGTACAAATAATGTGCAGTATGTGTACAAATAATGTGCAGTTGGGTAAAAATAATGTGCAGTGTGGTTACAATTAATGTGCAGTATGGGTACAAATAATGTGCAGAACGGGTGCAAATAATGTGTATTGTGGGTACAAATAATGTGCAGTGTGGGTCTAAATAATGTGCAGTGTGGTTACAAATAATGTGCAGTACAGGTGCAAATAATCAGTAGTGTGGGTTCAAGTAATGTGCAGTGTGGGTCCAAATGATGTGCAGTATGGGTACAGATAATGTGTAGTGTGTGTAGACAAATAATTTGTCCTATGGGTACAAATAACGTGCAGGGAGTGTACAAATAATTTGCAGGGTGCGTACAACTAATGTGCAGTGTTGGTACAAATAATTTGTAGAGTCGGAACAAATAATGTGCAGTACGGGTGCAAATAATTTGCAGTGTGTGTACAAAAAACGTGCAGTACGTTAACTCAAATAATGTGCAGAGTGCATACAAGTAATGTGCAGTGTCGGTACAAATAATGTACAGTGCGTGTAGAGATAATGTGCAGTGTGTGTACAAATAATGTGCAGTATTTGTACAAATAATGTGCAGTGTTGGTATAAATAATGTGTAGTGTGGGAACAAATAATGTGCAATATGGGTGCAAGTAATTTTCAGTGTGTATACAAATAATGTGCAGTTTGGGTAGACAAATAATGTGCAGTGTGGGAACAAATAATGTGCAGTGTGGGTACAAATAATATGCAGTGTGGGTATAAATAATGTGCTGTGTGGTTACAAATGTGCAGAACAGGTGCAAATAATCTGTAGTGTGGGTTCAAGTAATGTGCAGTACGGGTCCAAATAATTTGCAGGGAGTGTACAAATAATTTACAGTGTATGTAGACAAATAATGTGCAGTGTGGGAATAAATAAGGTGCAGTGTGGGTACAAATAGTGTGTAGTGTGTGAACAAATAATGTGTAGTACGGGTGCAAATAATTTGCAGTGTGTGTACAAATAATGTGAAGTGTGGGTAGACACATAACGTGCAGTGTGGGTCCAAATGGGTACAGATAATGTGTAGTGTGTATAGACAAATAATTTGTCCTATGGGTACAAATACCGTGCAGGGAGTGTACAAATAATTTGCAGTGTGTGTACAAATAATGTGCAGTGTGGGAACAAATAATGTGTAGTGTGAGTACAAATAATGTATAGTGTGGGTAGACAAATGATGTGCAGTATGGGTGCAAGTTATTTGCAGTGTGTGTACAAATAATGTGCCGTACGCGTACAAATAATGTGAAGTGTGGGTAGACAAATAATGTACAGTGTGGGTACAAATAATGTGCAGTGTGGGTAGACGAATGATGTGCAGTGTGGGTACAAATAAAGTGCAGTGTGGGTAGACAGATTATGTGCTGTGTGGGAACAAATAATGTGCAATGTGGGACAAATAATGTGTAGAGTGTAAACAAATAATGTGTAGTGTGGGTAGACAAATGATTTGCAGTGTGTGTATAAATAATCTGCAGTGTGGGTACAAATATTGTGCAGTGTAGGAACCAATAATGTGTAGTGTGGGAACCAATAATGTGTTGTGTGGGTACAAATAATGTATAGTGTGGGTAGACAAATGATGTGCAGTATGGGTGCAAGTAATTTGCAGTCTGTGTACAAATAATGTGCAGTGTGGGTAGAAAAATGATGTGCAGTGTGCGTACAAATGAAGTGCAGAGAGTGTACAATTAATTTGCAATGTGGGTACATATATTGTGCCGTACGCGTACAAATGATGTACAGTGTGGGTAGACAAATAATGTGCAGAGTGGGTACAAATAATGTGCATTGTGTGTACAAGTAATGTGCAGTATGCGTACAAATAATGTGCAGTGTGGGTATAAATAATGTGCAGTGTGGGTACAAATAATCTGCAGTATGGGTGTAAACAATGTGCAGTACAGGTGCAAATAATTTGCAGTGTGTGTGCAAATAATGTGCAGTGTATGTAGACAAATAATATGCAGTGTGGGAACAAATAATGTGCAATGTGGGACAAATAACGAGTAGTGTGTAAACAAATAATGTGTAGTGTGGGTAGTCAAATGATTTGCAGTGTGTGTATAAATTACATGCAGTGTGGGTACAAATAATGTGCAGAGTGGGAACAAATAATGTGTAGTGTGGGTACTAATAATGTGTAGTGTGGGTAGACAAATAATTTGCAGTGTGTGTACAAATAATTTGCAGTGTGTGTACAAATAATGTGCAGTGTGGGAACAAATAATGTGTAGTGTGGGTACAAATAATGTATAGTGTGGGTAGACAAATGATGTGCAGTCTGGGTGCAAGTAATTTGCAGTGTGTGTACAAATAATGTGCAGTGTGGGTAGACAAATAATGTGCAGTGTGGGTACAAATAATGTGTAGTGTGGGTAGACAAATGATTTGCAGTGTGTGTACAAATAATGTGCAGAGTGGGTACAAATAATGTGCAGTGTGGGAACAAATAATGTGTAGTGTGGGTACAAATAATGTATAGTCTGGGTAGACAAATAATTTGCAGTGTGTGTACAAATAATGTGCAGTGTGGGTACAAATAATGTGCAGTGTGGGAAGAAATAATGTGTAGTGTGGGTACAAATAATGTGTAGTGTGGGTAGACAAATAATTTGCAGTGTGTGTAAAATTAACGTGCAGTGTGGGTACAAATAATGTGTAGTGTGTAAACAAATAATGTGTAGTACGGGTGCAAATAATTTACAGTGGGTGTACAAATAATGTGCAGTTTGGGTATAAATAATGTGCAGTGTGGGTACAAATAATGTGTAGTGTAGTTAGACAAATGATTTGCAGTGTGTGTATAAATAATGTGCAGTGTGGGTACGAATAATGTGCAGTGTGGGTAGAAATAATGTGTAGTGTGGGTAGACAAATGATTTGCAGTGTGTGTATAAATTACGTGCAGTGTGGGTACAAGTAATGTGCAGTGTGGGAACAAATAATGTGTAGTGTGGGAACCAATAATGTGTAGTGTGGGTAGACAAATAATTTGCAGTGTGTGTACAAATAATTTGCAGTGTGTGTACAAATAATGTGCAGTGTTGGAACAAATAATTTGTAGTGTGGGTACAAATAGTATAGTGTGGGTAGACAAATGATGTGCAGTATGGGTGCAAGTAACTTGCTGTGTGTGTACAAATAATGTGCAGTGTTGGTACAAATGATGAGCAGTGTGGGTACAAATAATCTGCAGTATGGGTGCAAATAATGTGTAGTGTGGGTACAAGCAATGAGCAGTACGGGTACAAATAATGTGCAGTACGGGTGCAAATAATTTGCAGTGTGTGTACAAATAATGTGCAGTGTGTGTACAAATAATGTGAAGTGTGGGTAGACACATAACGTGCAGTGTGGGTCCAAATGGGTACAGATAATGTGTAGTGTGTATAGACAAATAATTTGTCCTATGGGTACAAATACCGTGCAGGGAGTGTACAAATAATTTGCAGTGTGTGTACAAATAATGTGCAGTGTGGGAACAAATAATGTGTAGTGTGAGTACAAATAATGTATAGTGTGGGTAGACAAATGATGTGCAGTATGGGTGCAAGTTATTTGCAGTGTGTGTACAAATAATGTGCCGTACGCGTACAAATAATGTGAAGTGTGGGTAGACAAATAATGTACAGTGTGGGTACAAATAATGTGCAGTGTGGGTAGACGAATGATGTGCAGTGTGGGTACAAATAAAGTGCAGTGTGGGTAGACAGATTATGTGCTGTGTGGGAACAAATAATGTGCAATGTGGGACAAATAATGTGTAGAGTGTAAACAAATAATGTGTAGTGTGGGTAGACAAATGATTTGCAGTGTGTGTATAAATAATCTGCAGTGTGGGTACAAATATTGTGCAGTGTAGGAACCAATAATGTGTAGTGTGGGAACCAATAATGTGTTGTGTGGGTACAAATAATGTATAGTGTGGGTAGACAAATGATGTGCAGTATGGGTGCAAGTAATTTGCAGTCTGTGTACAAATAATGTGCAGTGTGGGTAGAAAAATGATGTGCAGTGTGCGTACAAATGAAGTGCAGAGAGTGTACAATTAATTTGCAATGTGGGTACATATATTGTGCCGTACGCGTACAAATGATGTACAGTGTGGGTAGACAAATAATGTGCAGAGTGGGTACAAATAATGTGCATTGTGTGTACAAGTAATGTGCAGTATGCGTACAAATAATGTGCAGTGTGGGTATAAATAATGTGCAGTGTGGGTACAAATAATCTGCAGTATGGGTGTAAACAATGTGCAGTACAGGTGCAAATAATTTGCAGTGTGTGTGCAAATAATGTGCAGTGTATGTAGACAAATAATATGCAGTGTGGGAACAAATAATGTGCAATGTGGGACAAATAACGAGTAGTGTGTAAACAAATAATGTGTAGTGTGGGTAGTCAAATGATTTGCAGTGTGTGTATAAATTACATGCAGTGTGGGTACAAATAATGTGCAGAGTGGGAACAAATAATGTGTAGTGTGGGTACTAATAATGTGTAGTGTGGGTAGACAAATAATTTGCAGTGTGTGTACAAATAATTTGCAGTGTGTGTACAAATAATGTGCAGTGTGGGAACAAATAATGTGTAGTGTGGGTACAAATAATGTATAGTGTGGGTAGACAAATGATGTGCAGTCTGGGTGCAAGTAATTTGCAGTGTGTGTACAAATAATGTGCAGTGTGGGTAGACAAATAATGTGCAGTGTGGGTACAAATAATGTGTAGTGTGGGTAGACAAATGATTTGCAGTGTGTGTACAAATAATGTGCAGAGTGGGTACAAATAATGTGCAGTGTGGGAACAAATAATGTGTAGTGTGGGTACAAATAATGTATAGTCTGGGTAGACAAATAATTTGCAGTGTGTGTACAAATAATGTGCAGTGTGGGTACAAATAATGTGCAGTGTGGGAAGAAATAATGTGTAGTGTGGGTACAAATAATGTGTAGTGTGGGTAGACAAATAATTTGCAGTGTGTGTAAAATTAACGTGCAGTGTGGGTACAAATAATGTGTAGTGTGTAAACAAATAATGTGTAGTACGGGTGCAAATAATTTACAGTGGGTGTACAAATAATGTGCAGTTTGGGTATAAATAATGTGCAGTGTGGGTACAAATAATGTGTAGTGTAGTTAGACAAATGATTTGCAGTGTGTGTATAAATAATGTGCAGTGTGGGTACGAATAATGTGCAGTGTGGGTAGAAATAATGTGTAGTGTGGGTAGACAAATGATTTGCAGTGTGTGTATAAATTACGTGCAGTGTGGGTACAAGTAATGTGCAGTGTGGGAACAAATAATGTGTAGTGTGGGAACCAATAATGTGTAGTGTGGGTAGACAAATAATTTGCAGTGTGTGTACAAATAATTTGCAGTGTGTGTACAAATAATGTGCAGTGTTGGAACAAATAATTTGTAGTGTGGGTACAAATAGTATAGTGTGGGTAGACAAATGATGTGCAGTATGGGTGCAAGTAACTTGCTGTGTGTGTACAAATAATGTGCAGTGTTGGTACAAATGATGAGCAGTGTGGGTACAAATAATCTGCAGTATGGGTGCAAATAATGTGTAGTGTGGGTACAAGCAATGAGCAGTACGGGTACAAATAATGTGCAGTACGGGTGCAAATAATTTGCAGTGTGTGTACAAATAATGTGCAGTGTGGATACAAATAATGTGTAGTGTGGGTAGACAAATGATTTGCAGTGTGTGTAGAAATAATGTGCAGTGTGGGTACAAATAATGTGCAGTGTGGGAACAAATAATGTGTAGTGTGGGTACAAATAATGTGCAGTGTGGGTAGACAAATAATTTGCAGTGTGTGTACAAATAATGTGCAGTGTGGGTACAAAACGTGTAGTGTGGGTAGACAAATAATTTGCAGTGTGTGTACACATAATGTGCAGTGTGGAAACAAATAATGTGTAGTGTGGGTACAAATAATGTCCAGTATGGGAACAAGTAATGTATAGTGTGGGTAGACAAATGATGTGTGGTATGGGTGCAAGTAATTTGCAGTGTGTGTACAAATAATGTGCAGTGTGGGTAGACAAATAATGTGCAGCGTGGGTACAAATAATGTGCTGTACGTGTACAAATAATGTGCTGTGTGTGTATTCAAATAATGTGCAGTATGCGTACAAATAATGTGCAGTGTGGGTAGACAAATGATGTGCAGTGTGGGTACAAATAATGTGCGGTGTGCGTAGACAATTGATGTGCAGTGTGGGTATAAATAATGTGCAGTGTGTGTACAAATTATGTGCAGTGTGGGAACAAATAATATGCAGTGTGATTAGAGAAATAATGTGCAGAGTGTGTACAACTAATGTGCCGTGTTGGTACAAATAATGTGTAGTGTGGGAAAAAATAATGTGCAGTACGGGTGCAAATAATTTGCAGTGTGGGTACAAATAATGTGTAGTGTGGGTAGACAAATGATTTGCAGTGTGGGTACAAATAATGTGCAGTGTGTGTAGACAAATGATGTGCAGTGTGGGTTCAAATAATGTGCAGTGTGTTTAGACAAATAATGTGCAGTGCGTACCACCAATGTGCAGTGTTGGTACAAATAATGTACAGTGCGTGTAGAGATAATGTGCATTGTGTGTACAAGTAATGTGCAGTATGTGTACAAATAATATGCATTGTGGGAACAAATAATGTGCAGTGTGGGACAAATAATGTGCAGTGTGTGTACAAATAATGTGCAGTGTATGTAGACAAATTATATGCAGTGTGGGAACAAATAATGTGCAATGTGGGACAAATAATGTGTAGAGTGTAAACAAATAATGTGTAGTGTGGGTAGACAAATGATTTGCAGTGTGTGTATAAATAATCTGCAGTGTGGGTACAAATATTGTGCAGTGTAGGAACCAATAATGTGTAGTGTGTGAACCAATAATGTGTTGTGTGGGTACAAATAATGTGCAGTGTGGGTAGACGAATGATGTGCAGTGTGGGTACAAATAATGTGCAGTGTGAGTAGACAGGTTATGTGCAGTGTGGGAACAAATAATGTGCAATGTGGGACAAATAATGTGTAGAGTGTAAACAAATATTGTGTAGTGTGGGTAGTCAAATGATTTGCAGTGTGTGTATAAATAATCTGCAGTGTGGGTACAAATATTGTGCAGTGTAGGAACCAATAATGTGTAGTGTGGGAACCAATAATGTGTTGTGTGGGTACAAATAATGTATAGTGTGGGTAGACAAATGATGTGCAGTATGGGTGCAAGTAATTTGCAGTCTGTGTACAAATAATGTGCAGTGTGGGAACAAATAATGTGTAGTGTGGGTACAAATAATGTATAGTCTGGGTAGACAAATAATTTGCAGTGTGTGTACAAATAATGTGCAGTGTGGGTACAAATAATGTGCAGTGTGGGAAGAAATAATGTGTAGTGTGGGTACAAATAATGTGTAGTGTGGGTAGACAAATAATTTGCAGTGTGTGTAAAATTAACGTGCAGTGTGGGTACAAATAATGTGTAGTGTGTAAACAAATAATGTGTAGTACGGGTGCAAATAATTTACAGTGGGTGTACAAATAATGTGCAGTTTGGGTATAAATAATGTGCAGTGTGGGTACAAATAATGTGTAGTGTAGTTAGACAAATGATTTGCAGTGTGTGTATAAATAATGTGCAGTGTGGGTACGAATAATGTGCAGTGTGGGTAGAAATAATGTGTAGTGTGGGTAGACAAATGATTTGCAGTGTGTGTATAAATTACGTGCAGTGTGGGTACAAGTAATGTGCAGTGTGGGAACAAATAATGTGTAGTGTGGGAACCAATAATGTGTAGTGTGGGTAGACAAATAATTTGCAGTGTGTGTACAAATAATTTGCAGTGTGTGTACAAATAATGTGCAGTGTTGGAACAAATAATTTGTAGTGTGGGTACAAATAGTATAGTGTGGGTAGACAAATGATGTGCAGTATGGGTGCAAGTAACTTGCTGTGTGTGTACAAATAATGTGCAGTGTTGGTACAAATGATGAGCAGTGTGGGTACAAATAATCTGCAGTATGGGTGCAAATAATGTGTAGTGTGGGTACAAGCAATGAGCAGTACGGGTACAAATAATGTGCAGTACGGGTGCAAATAATTTGCAGTGTGTGTACAAATAATGTGCAGTGTGGATACAAATAATGTGTAGTGTGGGTAGACAAATGATTTGCAGTGTGTGTAGAAATAATGTGCAGTGTGGGTACAAATAATGTGCAGTGTGGGAACAAATAATGTGTAGTGTGGGTACAAATAATGTGCAGTGTGGGTAGACAAATAATTTGCAGTGTGTGTACAAATAATGTGCAGTGTGGGTACAAAACGTGTAGTGTGGGTAGACAAATAATTTGCAGTGTGTGTACACATAATGTGCAGTGTGGAAACAAATAATGTGTAGTGTGGGTACAAATAATGTCCAGTATGGGAACAAGTAATGTATAGTGTGGGTAGACAAATGATGTGTGGTATGGGTGCAAGTAATTTGCAGTGTGTGTACAAATAATGTGCAGTGTGGGTAGACAAATAATGTGCAGCGTGGGTACAAATAATGTGCTGTACGTGTACAAATAATGTGCTGTGTGTGTATTCAAATAATGTGCAGTATGCGTACAAATAATGTGCAGTGTGGGTAGACAAATGATGTGCAGTGTGGGTACAAATAATGTGCGGTGTGCGTAGACAATTGATGTGCAGTGTGGGTATAAATAATGTGCAGTGTGTGTACAAATTATGTGCAGTGTGGGAACAAATAATATGCAGTGTGATTAGAGAAATAATGTGCAGAGTGTGTACAACTAATGTGCCGTGTTGGTACAAATAATGTGTAGTGTGGGAAAAAATAATGTGCAGTACGGGTGCAAATAATTTGCAGTGTGGGTACAAATAATGTGTAGTGTGGGTAGACAAATGATTTGCAGTGTGGGTACAAATAATGTGCAGTGTGTGTAGACAAATGATGTGCAGTGTGGGTTCAAATAATGTGCAGTGTGTTTAGACAAATAATGTGCAGTGCGTACCACCAATGTGCAGTGTTGGTACAAATAATGTACAGTGCGTGTAGAGATAATGTGCATTGTGTGTACAAGTAATGTGCAGTATGTGTACAAATAATATGCATTGTGGGAACAAATAATGTGCAGTGTGGGACAAATAATGTGCAGTGTGTGTACAAATAATGTGCAGTGTATGTAGACAAATTATATGCAGTGTGGGAACAAATAATGTGCAATGTGGGACAAATAATGTGTAGAGTGTAAACAAATAATGTGTAGTGTGGGTAGACAAATGATTTGCAGTGTGTGTATAAATAATCTGCAGTGTGGGTACAAATATTGTGCAGTGTAGGAACCAATAATGTGTAGTGTGTGAACCAATAATGTGTTGTGTGGGTACAAATAATGTGCAGTGTGGGTAGACGAATGATGTGCAGTGTGGGTACAAATAATGTGCAGTGTGAGTAGACAGGTTATGTGCAGTGTGGGAACAAATAATGTGCAATGTGGGACAAATAATGTGTAGAGTGTAAACAAATATTGTGTAGTGTGGGTAGTCAAATGATTTGCAGTGTGTGTATAAATAATCTGCAGTGTGGGTACAAATATTGTGCAGTGTAGGAACCAATAATGTGTAGTGTGGGAACCAATAATGTGTTGTGTGGGTACAAATAATGTATAGTGTGGGTAGACAAATGATGTGCAGTATGGGTGCAAGTAATTTGCAGTCTGTGTACAAATAATGTGCAGTGTGGGTACATATATTGTGCCGTGCGCGTACAAATGATGTACAGTGTGGGTAGACAAATAATGTGCAGAGTGGGTACAAATAATGTGCATTGTGTGTACAAGTAATGTGCAGTATGCGTACAAATAATGTGCAGTGTGGGTATAAATAATGTGCAGTGTGGGTACAAATAATCTGCAGTATGGGTGCAAACAATGTGCAGTACGGGTGCAAATAATTTGCAGTTTGTGTACAAATAATGTGCAGTGTATGTAGACAAATTACATGCAGTGTGGGTACAAATAATGTGCAGTGTGGGAACAAATAATGTGTAGTGTGGGTACCAATAATGTGTAGTGTGGGTAGACAAATAATTTGCAGTGTGTGTACAAATAATTTGCAGTGTGTGTACAAATAATGTGCAGTGTGGGAACAAATAATGTGTAGTGTGGGTACAAATAATGTATAGTGTGGGTAGACAAATGATGTGCAGTATGGGTGCAAGTAATTTGCAGTGTGTGTACAAATAATGTGCAGTGTGGGTAGACAAATATTGTGCAGTGTGGGTACAAATAATGTGTAGTGTGCGTAGACAAATGACTTGCAGTGTGTGTATAAATAATGTGCAGTGTGTGTACAAATAATGTGCAGTGTGGGAACAAATAACGTGTAGTGTGGGTACCAATAATGTGTAGTGTTGGTAGACAAATAATTTGCAGTGTGTGTACAAATAATTTGCAGTGTGTGTACAAATAATGTGCAGTGTGGGAACAAATAATGTGTAGTGTGAGTACAAATAATGTATAGTGTGGGTAGACAAATGATGTGCAGTATGGGTGCAAATTATTTGCAGTGTGTGTACAAATAATGTGCAGTGTGGGTAGACAAATAACGTGCAGTGTGGGTAGACAAATGATTTGCAGTGTGGGTACAAATAATGTGCGGTGTGGGTAGACAATTGATGTGCAGTGTGTGTACAAATAATTTGCAGTGTGTGTACAAATAATGTGCAGTGTGGGAACAAATAATGTGTAGTACGGGTGCAAATAATTTGCAGTGTGTGTACAAATAATGTGCAGTGTGGGTACAAATAATACGTAGTGTGGGTAGACAAATGATTTGCAGTGTGTGTAAAAATAACATGCAGTGTGGGTACAAATAATGTGCAGTGTGGGAACAAATAATGTGTAGTGTGGGTACAAATAATGTGTAGGGTGGGTAGACAAATAATTTGCAGTGTGGGTACAAATAATGTATAGTGTGGGTAGACAAATGATGTGCAGTGTGGGTGCAAGTAATTTTCAGTGTGTGTACAAATAATGTGAAGTGTGGGTAGACACATAATGTGCAGTGTGGGTCCAAATGATGTGCAGTATGGGTACAGGTAATGTGTAGTGTGTATAGACAAATAATTTGTCCTATGGGTACAAATACCGTGCAGGGAGTGTACAAATAATTTGCAGTGTGTGTACAAATAATGTGCAGTGTGGGTAGACAGATTATGTGCAGTGTGGGTACAAATAATGTGCAGTGTGTGTACAAATGATGTGCAGTGTGCGAACAAAAATATGCGGTGTGTTTAGACAAATAATGTGCAGAGTGAGTACAACTAATGTGCAGTGTCGGTACAAATAATGTGTAGTGTGGGACCAATAATGTGCAGTACGGGCACAAATAATTTGCAGTACGTGTACAAATAATGTGTAGTGTGGGTGCAAATAATGTGCAGTGTGGGTATAAATAATGTGCAGTGTGGTTACAAATGTGCAGAACAGGTGCAAATAATCTGTAGTGTGGGTTCAAGTAATGTGCAGTACGGGTACAAATAATGTGCAGTATGGGTGCAAATAATTTGCAGGGTGTGTACAAATAATGTGCAGTGTGGGAACAAATAATGTGTAGTGTGGGTACAAATAATGTATAGTGTGGGTAGACAAATGATGTGCAGTATGGGTGCAAGTAATTTGCAGTGTGTGTACAAATAATGTGCAGTGTGGGTAGACAAATAATGTGCAGTGTGGGTACAAATGATGTGCAGTGTGGGTACAGATAATGTGTAGTGTGTGTACAAATAATGTGCAGTGTGGTTACAAATAATTTGTAGTCTGGGGAAAAAAATTATGTGCTGTTTGGGTACAAATAATGTGCCGTACGCTTACAAATAATGTGAAGTGTGGGTAGACAAATAATGTACAGTGTGGGTACAAATAATGTGCAGTGTGGGTAGACGAATGATGTGCAGTGTGGGAACAAAAATATTCAGTGTGTTTAGACAAATAATGTGCAGAGTGAGTACAACTAATGTGCAGTGTCGGTACAAATAATGTGTAGTGTGGGTACAAATAATGTGCAGTACGGGCACAAATAATTTGCAGTACGTGTACAAATAATGTGTAGTGTGGGTGCAAATAATGTGCAGTACGGGTGCAAATAATGTGCAGTGTGGGTACAAATGATGTGCAGTGTGGATACAGATAATATGTAGTGTGTGAACAAATAATGTGCAGTACAGGTGCAAATAATGTGTATTGTGGGAACAAATAATCTGTAGTGTGGGTACAAATAATGTATAGTGCGGGTAGACAAATGATGTGCAGTATGGGTGCAAGTAATTTGCTGTGTACAAATAATGTGCAGTGTGGGTACAAATAATGTTTCGTACGCGTACAAATAATGTGAAGTGTGGGTAGACGAATGATGTGCAGTGTGGGTACAAATAATGTGCAGTGTGGGTACAAATAATGTGCAGTGTGGGTAGACGAATGATGTGCAGTGTGGGTACAAATAATGTGCAGTGTGGGTAGACGAATGATGTGCAGTGTGGGTACAAATAATGTGCAGTGTGGGTAGACAGATTATCTGCAGTGTGGGTACAAATAATGTGCAGTGTGGGTAGACAAATGATGTGCAGTGTGGGTACAAATGATGTGCAAAGTGTGTACAAATAATTTGCAGTGTGGGTACAAATAATGTACCGTACGCGTACAAATAATGTACAGTGTGGGTAGACAAATAATGTGCAGAGTGGGTACAACTAATGTGCTGTGTTTTTAGACAAATAATGTGCAGAGTGCGTACAACTAATGTGCAGTGTTGGTACAAATAATGTGTAGTGTGGGAACAAATACTGTGCAGTACGGGTGCAAATAATTTGCAGTGTGTGTACAAATAATGTGCATTGTGGGTACAAATAATGTGCAGTTTGGGTACAAATAATGTGTAGTGTGTGTACAGATAATGTGTAGTGTGGGAACAAATAATGTGTAGTGTGGGAACAAATAATGTGTAGTGTGGGTACAAATAATGTGCAGTGTGGGTACAGATAATGTGTAGTGTGTGTACAAATAATGTGTAGTGTGGGAACAAATAATGTGTAGTGTGGGAACAAATAATGTGTAGTGTGGGAACAAATAATGTGTAGTGTGTGTAGACAAATGATTTGCAGTGTGTGTACAAATACCTTGCAGTGTGTTTAGACAAATAATGTGCAGAGTGCGTACAACTAATGCGCAGTGTTGGTACAAATAATGTACAGTGCGTGTAGAGATAATGTGCATTGTGTGTACAAGTAATGAGCAGGCTGTACAAATAATGTGTAGTGTGTGTACAGATAATATGTAGTGTGGGAACAAATAATGTGTAGTGTGGGAACAAATAATGTGCAGTTTGGGTACAAATAATGTGCAGTGTGGGTACAGATAATGTGTAGTGTGTGTACAAATAATGTGTAGTGTGGGTACAAATAATGTGCAGTGTGGGTACAGATAATGTGTAGTGTGGGAACAAATAATGTGTAGTGTGGGAACAAATAATGTGTAGTGTGTGTAGACAAATGATTTGCAGTGTGTGTACAAATACCTTGCAGTGTGTTTAGACAAATAATGTGCAGAGTGCGTACAACTAATGTGCAGTGTTGGTACAAATAATGTACAGTGCGTGTAGAGATAATGTGCATTGTGTGTACAAGTAATGAGCAGGCTGTACAAATAATGTGCAGTGTGGGTAGAAATAATGTGCAGTGTGGGTACAAATAATGTGCAGTATGGGTACAAATAATGTGCAGAACAGGTACAAATAATGTGTATTGTGGGTACAAATAATGGGCAGTGTGGGTATAAATAATGTGCAGTGTGTGTACAAATAATCTGCAGTATGGGTGCAAACAATGTGCAGTACGGGTGCAAATAATTTGCAGTGTGTGTACAAATAACGAGCAGTATATGTAGACAAATAATATGCAGTGTGGGAACAAATAATGTGCAGTGTGGGTACAAATAATGTGTAGTGTGTAAACTAATAATGTGTAGAACGGGTGCAAATAATTTGCAGTCTGTGTACAAATAATGTGCAGTTTGGGTACAAATAATGTGCTGTGTGGGTACAAATAATGTGTAGTGTAGGTAGACAAATGATTTGCAGTGTGTATATAAATAATGTGCAGTGCGGGTACAAATAATGTGCAGTGTGGGTACAAATAATGTGTAGTGTGGGTAGACAAATGATTTGCAGTGTGTGTATAAATTACATGCAGTGTGGGTACAAATAATGTGCAGTGTGGGAACAAATAATGTGTAGTGTGGGTACCAATAATATGTAGTGTAGGTAGACAAATAATGTGCAGTATGGGTGCAAATGATGTGCAGTGTGGGTACAAATAATGTGTAGTGTGTAAATAAATAATGTGTAGTACGGGTGCAAATAATTTGCAGTGGGTAGACAAATGATGTGCAGTATGGGTGCAAATGATGTGCAGTGTGGGTACAGATAATGTGTAGTGTGTGTACAAATAATGTGCAGTGTGGGTACAAATAATGTGTAGTGTGGGAACAAATAATGTGCTGTGTGGGTACAAATACTGTGCCGTACGCATACAAATAATGTGCAGTGTGGGTAGACAAATAATGTACAGTATGGGTACAAATAATGTGCAGTACGGGTGCAAATAATGTGTATTGTGCGTATAAATAATGTGCAGTGTGGGTAAAAATAATGTGCAGTTCGGGTGCAAATAATTGGCAGTGTGTTTACAAATAATGTGCAGTGTATGTAGACAAATAATATGCAGTGTGGGAAAAAATAATGTGCAATGTGGGACAAATAATGTGTAGTGTGTAAACAAATAATGTGCAGTGTGGGTAGTCAAATGATTTGCAGTGTGTGTATAAATTACGTGCAGTGTGGGTACAAATAATGTGCAGTGTGGGAACAAATAATGTGTAGTGTGGGTACCAATAATATGTAGTGTGGGTAGACAAATAATTTGCAGTATGGGTGCAAATGATGTGCAGTGTGGGTACAAATAATGTGCAGTGTGGGTACAAATAATGTGCAGTGTGTGTACAAATAATGTGTAGTGTGGGTAGACAAATGATTTGCAGTCTGTGTATAAATTACGTGCAGTGTGGGTACAAATAATGTGCAGTGTGGGAACAAATAATGTGTAGTGTGGGTACCAATAATATGTAGTGTGGGTAGACAAATAATTTGCAGTGTGTGTACAAATAATTTGCAGTGTGTGTACAAATAATGTGCAGTGTGGGAACAAATAATGTGTAGTGTGGGTACAAATAATGTATAGTGTGGGTATTCAAATGATGTGCAGTATGGGTGCAAATGATGTGCAGTGTGGGTACAGATAATGTGTAGTGTGTGTACAAATAATGTGCAGTGTGGGTAGACAAATAATGTACAGTATGGGAACAAATAATGTGCTGTGTGGGTACAAATACTGTGCCGTACGCGTACAAATAATGTGAAGTGTGGGTAGACAAATAATGTACAGTATGGGTACAAGTAATGTGCAGTATGGGTAGACGAATGATGTGCAGTGTGGGTACAAATAATGTGCAGTGTGGGTAGACAGATTATGTGCAGTGTCGGTACAAATCATGTATAGTGTGGGTAGACAAATGATGTGCAGTATGGGTGCAAATGATGTGCAGTGTGGGTACAGATAATGTGTAGTGTGTAAATAAATAATGTGTAGTACGGGTGCAAATAATTTGCAGTGGGTGTACAAATAATGTGCAGTTTGGGTACAAATAATGTGCAGTACTGGTGCAAATAATGTGTATTTTGCGTATAAATAATGTGCAATGTGGGTAAAAATAATGTGCAGTTCGGGTGCAAATAATTGGCAGTGTGTTTACAAATAATGTGCAGTGTATGTAGACAAATAATATGCAGTGTGGGAAAAAATAATGTGCAATGTGGGACAAATAATGTGTAGTGTGTAAACAAATAATGTGCAGTGTGGGTAGTCAAATGATTTGCATTGTGTGTATAAATTACGTGCAGTGTGGGTACAAATAATGTGCAGTGTGGGAACAAATAATGTGTAGTGTGGGTACAAATAATGTATAGTGTGTAAATAAATAATGTGTAGTACGGGTGCAAATAATTTGCAGTGGGTGTACAAATAATGTGCAGTTTGGGTACAAATAATGTGCAGTGTGGGTACAAATAATGTGCAGTGTGTGTACAAATAATGTGTAGTGTGGGTAGACAAATGATTTGCAGTCTGTGTATAAATTACGTGCAGTGTGGGTACAAATAATGTGCAGTGTGGGAACAAATAATGTGTAGTGTGGGTACCAATAATATGTAGTGTGGGTAGACAAATAATTTGCAGTGTGTGTACAAATAATTTGCAGTGTGTGTACAAATAATGTGCAGTGTGGGAACAAATAATGTGTAGTGTGGGTACAAATAATGTATAGTGTGGGTATTCAAATGATGTGCAGTATGGGTGCAAATGATGTGCAGTGTGGGTACAGATAATGTGTAGTGTGTGTACAAATAATGTGCAGTGTGGGAACAAATAATGTGTAGTGTGGGTACCAATAATGTGCAGTGTGGGTACAGATAATGTGTAGTGTGTGTACAAATAATGTGCAGTGTGGGAACAAATAATGTGTAGTGTGGGTACCAATAATGTGCAGTGTGGGTACAAATAATGTGTAGTGTGGGAACAAATAATGTGCTGTGTGGGTACAAATACTGTGCCGTACGCGTACAAATAATGTGAAGTGTGGGTAGAGAAATAATGTACAGTATGGGTACAAGTAATGTGCAGTATGGGTAGACGAATGATGTGCAGTGTGGGTACAAATAATGTGCAGTGTGGGTAGACAGATTATGTGCAGTGTCGGTACAAATCATGTATAGTGTGGGTAGACAAATGATGTGCAGTATGGGTGCAAATGATGTGCAGTGTGGGTACAGATAATGTGTAGTGTGTAAATAAATAATGTGTAGTACGGGTGCAAATAATTTGCAGTGGGTGTACAAATAATGTGCAGTTTGGGTACAAATAATGTGCAGTACTGGTGCAAATAATGTGTATTTTGCGTATAAATAATGTGCAATGTGGGTAAAAATAATGTGCAGTTCGGGTGCAAATAATTGGCAGTGTGTTTACAAATAATGTGCAGTGTAAGTAGACAAATAATATGCAGTGTGGGAAAAAATAATGTGCAATGTGGGACAAATAATGTGTAGTGTGTAAACAAATAATGTGCAGTGTGGGTAGTCAAATGATTTGCAGTGTGTGTATAAATTACGTGCAGTGTGGGTACAAATAATGTGCAGTGTGGGAACAAATAATGTGTAGTGTGGGTACCAATAATATGTAGTGTGGGTAGACAAATAATTTGCAGTATGGGTGCAAATGATGTGCAGTGTGGGTACAAATAATGTGTAGTGTGTAAATAAATAATGTGTAGTACGGGTGCAAATAATTTGCAGTGGGTGTACAAATAATGTGCAGTTTGGGTACAAATAATGTGCAGTGTGGGTACAAATAATGTGCAGTGTGTGTACAAATAATGTGTAGTGTGGGTAGACAAATGATTTGCAGTCTGTGTATAAATTACGTGCAGTGTGGGTACAAATAATGTGCAGTGTGGGAACAAATAATGTGTAGTGTGGGTACCAATAATATGTAGTGTGGGTAGACAAATAATTTGCAGTGTGTGTACAAATAATTTGCAGTGTGTGTACAAATAATGTGCAGTGTGGGAACAAATAATGTGTAGTGTGGGTACAAATAATGTATAGTGTGGGTATTCAAATGATGTGCAGTATGGGTGCAAATGATGTGCAGTGTGGGTACAGATAATGTGTAGTGTGTGTACAAATAATGTGCAGTGTGGGTAGACAAATAATGTACAGTATGGGAACAAATAATGTGCTGTGTGGGTACAAATACTGTGCCGTACGCGTACAAATAATGTGAAGTGTGGGTAGACAAATAATGTACAGTATGGGTACAAGTAATGTGCAGTATGGGTAGACGAATGATGTGCAGTGTGGGTACAAATAATGTGCAGTGTGGGTAGACAGATTATGTGCAGTGTCGGTACAAATCATGTATAGTGTGGGTAGACAAATGATGTGCAGTATGGGTGCAAATGATGTGCAGCGTGGGTACAGATAATGTGTAGTGTGTGTACAAATAATGTGCAGTGTGGGTACAAATAATGTGTAGTGTGGGAACAAATAATGTGCTGTGTGGGTACAAATACTGTGCCGTACGCTTACAAATAATGTGCAGTGTGGGTAGACGAATGATGTGCAGTGTGGGTACAAATAATGTGCAGTGTGGGTAGACAGATTATGTGCAGTGTGGGTACAAATAATGTGCAGTGTGGGTAGACAAATGATGTGCAGTGTGGGAACAAAATATTCAGTGTGTTTAGACAAATAATGTGCAGAGTGAGTACAACTAATGTGCAGTGTCGATACAAATAATGTGTAGTGTGGGACAAATAATGTGCAGTACTGGTGCAAATAATGTGTATTGTGCGTATAAATAATGTGCAGTGTGGGTATAAATAATATGCAGTTCGGGTGCAAATAATTGGCAATGTGTTTACAAATAATGTGCAGTGTATGTAGACAAATAATATGCAGTGTGGGAACAAATAATGTGCAATGTGGGACAAATAATGTGTAGTGTGTAAACAAATAATGTGTAGTGTGGGTAGTCAAATGATTTGCAGTGTGTGTATAAATTACGTGCAGTGTGGGTACAAATAATGTGCAGTGTGGGAACAAATAATGTGTAGTGTGGGTACCAATAATATGTAGTGTGGGTAGACAAATAATTTGCAGTATGGGTGCAAATGATGTGCAGTGTGGGTACAAATAATGTGTAGTGTGTAAATAAATAATGTGTATTACGGGTGCAAATAATTTGCAGTGGGTGTACAAATAATGTGCAGTTTGGGTACAAATAATGTGCAGTACTGGTGCAAATAATGTGTATTTTGCGTATAAATAATGTGCAATGTGGGTAAAAATAATGTGCAGTTCGGGTGCAAATAATTGGCAGTGTGTTTACAAATAATGTGCAGTGTATGTAGACAAATAATATGCAGTGTGGGAAAAAATAATGTGCAATGTGGGACAAATAATGTGTAGTGTGTAAACAAATAATGTGCAGTGTGGGTAGTCAAATGATTTGCATTGTGTGTATAAATTACGTGCAGTGTGGGTACAAATAATGTGCAGTGTGGGAACAAATAATGTGTAGTGTGGGTACAAATAATGTATAGTGTGTAAATAAATAATGTGTAGTACGGGTGCAAATAATTTGCAGTGGGTGTACAAATAATGTGCAGTTTGGGTACAAATAATGTGCAGTGTGGGTACAAATAATGTGCAGTGTGTGTACAAATAATGTGTAGTGTGGGTAGACAAATGATTTGCAGTCTGTGTATAAATTACGTGCAGTGTGGGTACAAATAATGTGCAGTGTGGGAACAAATAATGTGTAGTGTGGGTACCAATAATATGTAGTGTGGGTAGACAAATAATTTGCAGTGTGTGTACAAATAATTTGCAGTGTGTGTACAAATAATGTGCAGTGTGGGAACAAATAATGTGTAGTGTGGGTACAAATAATGTATAGTGTGGGTATTCAAATGATGTGCAGTATGGGTGCAAATGATGTGCAGTGTGGGTACAGATAATGTGTAGTGTGTGTACAAATAATGTGCAGTGTGGGAACAAATAATGTGTAGTGTGGGTACCAATAATGTGCAGTGTGGGTACAGATAATGTGTAGTGTGTGTACAAATAATGTGCAGTGTGGGAACAAATAATGTGTAGTGTGGGTACCAATAATGTGCAGTGTGGGTACAAATAATGTGTAGTGTGGGAACAAATAATGTGCTGTGTGGGTACAAATACTGTGCCGTACGCGTACAAATAATGTGAAGTGTGGGTAGAGAAATAATGTACAGTATGGGTACAAGTAATGTGCAGTATGGGTAGACGAATGATGTGCAGTGTGGGTACAAATAATGTGCAGTGTGGGTAGACAGATTATGTGCAGTGTCGGTACAAATCATGTATAGTGTGGGTAGACAAATGATGTGCAGTATGGGTGCAAATGATGTGCAGTGTGGGTACAGATAATGTGTAGTGTGTAAATAAATAATGTGTAGTACGGGTGCAAATAATTTGCAGTGGGTGTACAAATAATGTGCAGTTTGGGTACAAATAATGTGCAGTACTGGTGCAAATAATGTGTATTTTGCGTATAAATAATGTGCAATGTGGGTAAAAATAATGTGCAGTTCGGGTGCAAATAATTGGCAGTGTGTTTACAAATAATGTGCAGTGTAAGTAGACAAATAATATGCAGTGTGGGAAAAAATAATGTGCAATGTGGGACAAATAATGTGTAGTGTGTAAACAAATAATGTGCAGTGTGGGTAGTCAAATGATTTGCAGTGTGTGTATAAATTACGTGCAGTGTGGGTACAAATAATGTGCAGTGTGGGAACAAATAATGTGTAGTGTGGGTACCAATAATATGTAGTGTGGGTAGACAAATAATTTGCAGTATGGGTGCAAATGATGTGCAGTGTGGGTACAAATAATGTGTAGTGTGTAAATAAATAATGTGTAGTACGGGTGCAAATAATTTGCAGTGGGTGTACAAATAATGTGCAGTTTGGGTACAAATAATGTGCAGTGTGGGTACAAATAATGTGCAGTGTGTGTACAAATAATGTGTAGTGTGGGTAGACAAATGATTTGCAGTCTGTGTATAAATTACGTGCAGTGTGGGTACAAATAATGTGCAGTGTGGGAACAAATAATGTGTAGTGTGGGTACCAATAATATGTAGTGTGGGTAGACAAATAATTTGCAGTGTGTGTACAAATAATTTGCAGTGTGTGTACAAATAATGTGCAGTGTGGGAACAAATAATGTGTAGTGTGGGTACAAATAATGTATAGTGTGGGTATTCAAATGATGTGCAGTATGGGTGCAAATGATGTGCAGTGTGGGTACAGATAATGTGTAGTGTGTGTACAAATAATGTGCAGTGTGGGTAGACAAATAATGTACAGTATGGGAACAAATAATGTGCTGTGTGGGTACAAATACTGTGCCGTACGCGTACAAATAATGTGAAGTGTGGGTAGACAAATAATGTACAGTATGGGTACAAGTAATGTGCAGTATGGGTAGACGAATGATGTGCAGTGTGGGTACAAATAATGTGCAGTGTGGGTAGACAGATTATGTGCAGTGTCGGTACAAATCATGTATAGTGTGGGTAGACAAATGATGTGCAGTATGGGTGCAAATGATGTGCAGCGTGGGTACAGATAATGTGTAGTGTGTGTACAAATAATGTGCAGTGTGGGTACAAATAATGTGTAGTGTGGGAACAAATAATGTGCTGTGTGGGTACAAATACTGTGCCGTACGCTTACAAATAATGTGCAGTGTGGGTAGACGAATGATGTGCAGTGTGGGTACAAATAATGTGCAGTGTGGGTAGACAGATTATGTGCAGTGTGGGTACAAATAATGTGCAGTGTGGGTAGACAAATGATGTGCAGTGTGGGAACAAAATATTCAGTGTGTTTAGACAAATAATGTGCAGAGTGAGTACAACTAATGTGCAGTGTCGATACAAATAATGTGTAGTGTGGGACAAATAATGTGCAGTACTGGTGCAAATAATGTGTATTGTGCGTATAAATAATGTGCAGTGTGGGTATAAATAATATGCAGTTCGGGTGCAAATAATTGGCAATGTGTTTACAAATAATGTGCAGTGTATGTAGACAAATAATATGCAGTGTGGGAACAAATAATGTGCAATGTGGGACAAATAATGTGTAGTGTGTAAACAAATAATGTGTAGTGTGGGTAGTCAAATGATTTGCAGTGTGTGTATAAATTACGTGCAGTGTGGGTACAAATAATGTGCAGTGTGGGAACAAATAATGTGTAGTGTGGGTACCAATAATATGTAGTGTGGGTAGACAAATAATTTGCAGTATGGGTGCAAATGATGTGCAGTGTGGGTACAAATAATGTGTAGTGTGTAAATAAATAATGTGTATTACGGGTGCAAATAATTTGCAGTGGGTGTACAAATAATGTGCAGTTTGGGTACAAATAATGTGCAGTACTGGTGCAAATAATGTGTATTTTGCGTATAAATAATGTGCAATGTGGGTAAAAATAATGTGCAGTTCGGGTGCAAATAATTGGCAGTGTGTTTACAAATAATGTGCAGTGTATGTAGACAAATAATATGCAGTGTGGGAAAAAATAATGTGCAATGTGGGACAAATAATGTGTAGTGTGTAAACAAATAATGTGCAGTGTGGGTAGTCAAATGATTTGCAGTGTTTGTATAAATTACGTGCAGTGTGGGTACAAATAATGTGCAGTGTGGGAACAAATAATGTGTAGTGTGGGTACCAATAATATGTAGTGTGGGTAGACAAATAATTTGCAGTATGGGTGCAAATGATGTGCAGTGTGGGTACAAATAATGTGTAGTGTGTAAATAAATAATGTGTAGTACGGGTGCAAATAATTTGCAGTGGGTGTACAAATAATGTGCAGTTTGGGTACAAATAATGTGCAGTGTGGGTACAAATAATGTGCAGTGTGTGTACAAATACTGTGCCGTACGCGTACAAATAATGTGCAGTGTGGGTAGACGAATGATGTGCAGTGTGGGTACAGATAATGTGCAGTGTGGGTAGACAGATTATGTGCAGTGTGGGTACAAATAATGTGTAGTGTGGGTAGACAAATGATTTGCAGTCTGTGTATAAATTACGTGCAGTGTGGGTACAAATAATGTGCAGTGTTGGAACAAATAATGTGTAGTGTGGGTACCAATAATATGTAGTGTGGGTAGACAAATAATTTGCAGTGTGTGTACAAATAATTTGCAGTGTGTGTACAAATAATGTGCAGTGTGGGAACAAATAATGTGTAGTGTGGGTACAAATAATGTATAGTGTGGGTATTCAAATGATGTGCAGTATGGGTGCAAATGATGTGCAGTGTGGGTACAGATAATGTGTAGTGTGTGTACAAATAATGTGCAGTGTGGGTAGACAAATAATGTACAGTATGGGAACAAATAATGTGCTGTGTGGGTACAAATACTGTGCCGTACGCGTACAAATAATGTGAAGTGTGGGTAGAGAAATAATGTACAGTATGGGTACAAGTAATGTGCAGTATGGGTAGACGAATGATGTGCAGTGTGGGTACAAATAATGTGCAGTGTGGGTAGACAGATTATGTGCAGTGTGGGTACAAATAATGTATAGTGTGGGTAGACAAATGATGTGCAGTATGGGTGCAAATGATGTGCAGTGTGGGTACAGATAATGTGTAGTGTGTGTACAAATAATGTGCAGTGTGGGTACAAATACTGTGCCGTACGCGTAGAAATAATGTGCAGTGTGGGTAGACGAATGGTGTGCAGTGTGGGTACAAATAATGTGCAGTGTGGGTAGACAGATTATGTGCAGTGTGGGTACAAATAATGTGCAGTGTGGGTACAAATAATGTGCAGTGTGGGTAGACAAATGATGTGCAGTGTGGGAACAAAAATATTCAGTGTGTTTAGACAAATAATGTGCAGAGTGAGTACAAATAATGTGCAGTGTCGATACAAATAATGTGTAGTGTGGGACAAATAATGTGCAGTACTGGTGCAAATAGTGTGTATTGTGCGTATAAATAATGTGCAGTGTGGGTATAAATAATGTGCAGTTCTGGTGCAAATAATTGGCAGTGTGTTTACAAATAATGTGCAGTGTATGTAGACAAATAATATGCAGTGTGGGAACAAATAATGTGCAATGTGGGACAAATAATGTGTAGTGTGTAAACAAATAATGTATAGTGTGGGTAGTCAAATGATTTGCAGTGTGTGTATAAATTACGTGCAGTGTGGGTACAAATAATGTGCAGTGTGGGAACAAATAATGTGTAGTGTGGGTACCAATAATATGAAGTGTGGGTAGACAAATAATTTGCAGTGTGTGTACAAATAATTTGCAGTGTGTGTACAAATAATGTGCAGTGTGGGAACAAATAATGTGTAGTGTGGGTACAAATAATGTATAGTGTGGGTATTCAAATGATGTGCAGTATGGGTGCAAATGATGTGCAGTGTGGGTACAGATAATGTGAAGTGTGTGTACAAATAATGTGCAGTGTGGGTACAAATAATGTGTAGTGTGGGAACAAATAATGTGCTGTGTGGGTACAAATACTGTGCCGTACGCGTACAAATAATGTGCAGTGTGGGTAAAAATAATGCGCAGTGTGGGTAGACAAATGATGTGCAGTGTGGGAACAAAAATATTCAGTGTGTTTAGACAAATAATGTGCAGAGTGAGTACAACTAATGTGCAGTGTCGGTACAAATAATGTGTAGTGTGGGACAAATAATGTGAAGTACGGGTGCAAATAATGTGTATTGTGCGTATAAATAATGTGCAGTGTGGGTATAAATAATGTGCAGTATGGGTGCAAATAATTGGCAGTGTGTTTACAAATACTGTGCAGTGTATGTAGACAAATAATATGCAGTGTGGGAACGAAAAATGTGCAGTGTGGGTACAAATAAAGTGCAGTGTGGGAACAAATAATGTGTGGTGTGGGTACCAATAACGTATAGTGTGGGTAGACAAATGATATGCAGTATGGGTGCAAGTAATTTGCAGTGTGTGAACAAATAATGTGCAGTACAGCTGCAAATAATGTGTATTGTGGGAACAAATAATCTGTAGTGTGGGTACAAATAATGTGTAGTGTGTAAACAAATAATGTGTAGTACGGGTGCAAATAATTTGCAGTGGGTGTACAAATAATGTGCAGTTTGGGTACAAATAATGTGCAGTTTGGGTACAAATAATGTGTAGTGTCGGTAGACAAATGATTTGCAGTGTGTGTACAAATAATTTGCAGTGTGGGTACAAATAATGTGTAGTGTGGGTAGACAAATGATTTGCAGTGTGTGTATAAATTACGTGCAGTGTGGGTACAAATAATGTGCAGAGTGGGAACAAATAATGTGTAGTGTGGGTACCAATAAAATGTAGTGTGGGTAGACAAATAATTTGCAGTGTGTGTACAAATAATTTGCAGTGTGTGTACAAATAATGTGCAGTGTGGGAACAAATAATGTGTAGTGTGGGTACAAATAATGTGCAGTGTGGGTAGACAAATAATGTGCAGTGTGGGTACAAATGATGTGCAGTGTGGGTACAGATAATCTGTAGTGTGTGTACAAATAATGTGCAGTGTGGGTACAGATAATGTGTAGTGTGTGTACAAATAATGTGCAGTGTGGGTACAAATAATGTGTAGTGTGGGAACAAATAATGTGCTATGTGGGTACAAATAATGTGCCGTACGCGTACAAATAATGTGAAGTGTGGGTAGACAAATAATGTACAGTGTGGGTACAAATAATGTGCAGTGTGGGTAGACAGATTATGTGCAGTGTGGGTACAAATAATGTGCAGTGTGTTTAGACAAATAAAGTGCAGAGTGAGTACAACTAATGTGCAGTGTGGGTACAAATAATGTGCAGTGTGGGTACAAATACTGTGCCGTACGCGTACAAATAATGTGCAGTGTGGGAACAAAAATATTCAGTGTGTTTAGACAAATAATCTGCAGAGTGAGTACAACTAATGTGCAGTGTCGATACAAATAATGTGTAGTGTGGGACAAATAATGTGCAGTACTGGTGCAAATAGTGTGTATTGTGCGTATAAATAATGTGCAGTGTGGGTATAAATAATGTGCAGTTCGGGTGCAAATAATTGGCAGTGTGTTTACAAATAATGTGCAGTGTATGTAGACAAATAATATGCAGTGTGGGAACAAATAATGTGCAATGTGGGACAAATAATGTGTAGTGTGTAAACAAATAATGTATAGTGTGGGTAGTCAAATGATTTGTAGTGTGTGTATAAATTACGTGCAGTGTGGGTACAAATAATGTGAAGTGTGTGTACAAATAATGTGCAGTGTGGGTACAAATAATGTGTAGTGTGGGAACAAATAATGTGCTGTGTGGGTACAAATACTGTGCCGTACGCGTACAAATAATGTGCAGTGTGGGTAAAAATAATGCGCAGTGTGGGTAGACAAATGATGTGCAGTGTGGGAACAAAAATATTCAGTGTGTTTAGACAAATAATGTGCAGAGTGAGTACAACTAATGTGCAGTGTCGGTACAAATAATGTGTAGTGTGGGACAAATAATGTGAAGTACGGGTGCAAATAATGTGTATTGTGCGTATAAATAATGTGCAGTGTGGGTATAAATAATGTGCAGTTTGGGTGCAAATAATTGGCAGTGTGTTTACAAATACTGTGCAGTGTATGTAGACAAATAATATGCAGTGTGGGAACGAAAAATGTGCAGTGTGGGTACAAATAAAGTGCAGTGTGGGAACAAATAATGTGTGGTGTGGGTACCAATAACGTATAGTGTGGGTAGACAAATGATATGCAGTATGGGTGCAAGTAATTTGCAGTGTGTGAACAAATAATGTGCAGTACAGCTGCAAATAATGTGTATTGTGGGAACAAATAATCTGTAGTGTGGGTACAAATAATGTGTAGTGTGTAAACAAATAATGTGTAGTACGGGTGCAAATAATTTGCAGTGGGTGTACAAATAATGTGCAGTTTGGGTACAAATAATGTGCAGTTTGGGTACAAATAATGTGTAGTGTCGGTAGACAAATGATTTGCAGTGTGTGTACAAATAATTTGCAGTGTGGGTACAAATAATGTGTAGTGTGGGTAGACAAATGATTTGCAGTGTGTGTATAAATTACGTGCAGTGTGGGTACAAATAATGTGCAGTGTGGGAACAAATAATGTGTAGTGTGGGTACCAATAAAATGTAGTGTGGGTAGACAAATAATTTGCAGTGTGTGTACAAATAATTTGCAGTGTGTGTACAAATAATGTGCAGTGTGGGAACAAATAATGTGTAGTGTGGGTACAAATAATGTGCAGTGTGGGTAGACAAATAATGTGCAGTGTGGGTACAAATGATGTGCAGTGTGGGTACAGATAATCTGTAGTGTGTGTACAAATAATGTGCAGTGTGGGTACAGATAATGTGTAGTGTGGGAACAAATAATGTGCTATGTGGGTACAAATAATGTGCCGTACGCGTACAAATAATGTGAAGTGTGGGTAGACAAATAATGTACAGTGTGGGTACAAATAATGTGCAGTGTGGGTAGACAGATTATGTGCAGTGTGGGTACAAATAATGTGCAGTGTGTTTAGACAAATAAAGTGCAGAGTGAGTACAACTAATGTGCAGTGTGGGTACAAATAATGTGCAGTGTGGGTACAAATACTGTGCCGTACGCGTACAAATAATGTGCAGTGTGGGAACAAAAATATTCAGTGTGTTTAGACAAATAATCTGCAGAGTGAGTACAACTAATGTGCAGTGTCGATACAAATAATGTGTAGTGTGGGACAAATAATGTGCAGTACTGGTGCAAATAGTGTGTATTGTGCGTATAAATAATGTGCAGTGTGGGTATAAATAATGTGCAGTTCGGGTGCAAATAATTGGCAGTGTGTTTACAAATAATGTGCAGTGTATGTAGACAAATAATATGCAGTGTGGGAACAAATAATGTGCAATGTGGGACAAATAATGTGTAGTGTGTAAACAAATAATGTATAGTGTGGGTAGTCAAATGATTTGTAGTGTGTGTATAAATTACGTGCAGTGTGGGTACAAATAATGTGCAGTGTGGGAACAAATAATGTGTAGTGTGGGTACCAATAATATGTAGTGTGGGTAGACAAATAATTTGCAGTGTGTGTACAAATAATTTGCAGTGTGTGTACAAATAATGTGCAGTGTGGGAACAAATAATGTGTAGTGTGGGTACAAATAATGTATAGTGTGGGTATTCAAATGATGTGCAGTATGGGTGCAAATGATGTGCAGTGTGGGTACAGATAATGTGTAGTGTGTGTACAAATAATGTGCAGTGTGGGTACAAATAATGTGTAGTGTGGGAACAAATAATGTGCTGTGTGGGTACAAATACTGTGCCGTACGCGTACAAATAATGTGAAGTGTGGGTAGAGAAATAATGTACAGTATGGGTACAAATAATGTGCAGTGTGGGTAGACGAATGATGTGCAGTGTGGGTACAAATAGTGTGCAGTGTGGGTAGACAGATTATGTGCAGTGTGGGTACAGATAATGTGTAGTGTGTGTACAAATAATGTGCAGTGTGGGTACAAATAATGTGTAGTGTGGGAACAAATAATGTGCAATGTGGGTAGACAGATTATGTGCAGTGTGGGTACAAATAATGTGCAGTGTGGGTAGACAAATGATGTGCAGTGTGGGAACAAAAATATTCAGTGTGTTTAGACAAATAATGTGCAGAGTGAGTACAACTAATGTGCAGTGTCGGTACAAATAATGTGTAGTGTGGGACAAATAATGTGGAGTACGGGTGCAAATAATGTGTATTGTGCGTATAAATAATGTGCAGTGTGGGTATAAATAATGTGCAGTTTGGGTGCAAATAATTGGCAGTGTGTTTACAAATAATGTGCAGTGTATGTAGACAAATAATATGCAGTGTGGGAACGAATAATGTGCAGTGTGGGTACAAATAATGTGCAGTGTGGGTACAAATAATGTGCAGTGTGGGTAGACAGATTATGTGCAGTGTGGGTACAAATAATGTGCAGTGTGGGTAGACAGATTATGTGCAGTGTGGGTACAAATAATGTGCAGTGTGTGTACAAATAATGTGCAGTGTGGGAACAAATAATGTGTAGTGTGGGTACAAATAATATGCAGTGTGGGTAGACAAATAATGTGCAGTGTGGGTACAAATGATGTGCAGTGTGGGTACAGATAATGTGTAGTGTGTGTACAAATAATTTGCAGTGTGGGTACAGATAATGTGTAGTCTGTGTACAAATAATGTGCAGTGTCGGTACAAATAATGTGTAGTGTGTGTACAAATAATGTGCAGAGTGAGTACAACTAATGTGCAGTGTCGGTACAAATAATGTGTAGTGTGGGACAAATAATGTGCAGTACTGGTGCAAATAGTGTGTATTGTGCGTATAAATAATGTGCAGTGTGGGTATAAATAATGTGCAGTTCGGGTGCAAATAATTGGCAGTGTGTTTACAAATAATGTGCAGTGTATGTAGACAAATAATATGCAGTGTGGGTAGTCAAATGATTTGCAGTGTGTGTATAAATTACGTGCAGTGTGGGTACAAATAATGTGCAGTTTGGGTACAAATAATGTGCAGTGTGGGAACAAATAATGTGTAGTGTGGGTACCAATAATATGTAGTGTGGGTAGACAAATAATTTGCAGTGTGTGTACAAATAATGTGCAGTGTGGGAACAAATAATGTGTAGTGTGGGTACAAATAATATATAGTGTGGGTATTCAAATGATGTGCAGTATGGGTGCAAATGATGTGCAGTGTGGGTACAGATAATGTGTAGTGTGTGTACAAATAATGTGCAGTGTGGGTACAAATAATGTGTAGTGTGGGAACAAATAATGTGCTGTGTGGGTACAAATACTGTGCCGTACGCGTACAAATAATGTGAAGTGTGGGTAGAGAAATAATGTACAGTATGGGTACAAATAATGTGCAGTGTGGGTAGACGAATGATGTGCAGTGTGGGTACAAATAGTGTGCAGTGTGGGTAGACAGATTATGTGCAGTGTGGGTACAGATAATGTGTAGTGTGTGTACAAATAATGTGCAGTGTGGGTACAAATAATGTGTAGTGTGGGAACAAATAATGTGCAATGTGGGTAGACAGATTATGTGCAGTGTGGGTACAAATAATGTGCAGTGTGGGTAGACAAATGATGTGCAGTGTGGGAACAAAAATATTCAGTGTGTTTAGACAAATAATGTGCAGAGTGAGTACAACTAATGTGCAGTGTCGGTACAAATAATGTGTAGTGTGGGACAAATAATGTGGAGTACGGGTGCAAATAATGTGTATTGTGCGTATAAATAATGTGCAGTGTGGGTATAAATAATGTGCAGTTTGGGTGCAAATAATTGGCAGTGTGTTTACAAATACTGTGCAGTGTATGTAGACAAATAATATGCAGTGTGGGAACGAAAAATGTGCAGTGTGGGAACAAATAATGTGTGGTGTGGGTACCAATAACGTATAGTGTGGGTAGACAAATGATATGCAGTATGGGTGCAAGTAATTTGCAGTGTGTGAACAAATAATGTGCAGTACAGCTGCAAATAATGTGTATTGTGGGAACAAATAATCTGTAGTGTGGGTACAAATAATGTGTAGTGTGTAAACAAATAATGTGTAGTACGGGTGCAAATAATTTGCAGTGGGTGTACAAATAATGTGCAGTGTGGGAACAAATAATGTGTAGTGTGGGTACAAATAATGTGCAGTGTGGGTAGACAAATAATGTGCAGTGTGGGTACAAATGATGTGCAGTGTGGGTACAGATAATCTGTAGTGTGTGTACAAATAATGTGCAGTGTGGGTACAGATAATGTGTAGTGTGTGTACAAATAATGTGCAGTGTGGGTACAAATAATGTGTAGTGTGGGAACAAATAATGTGCTATGTGGGTACAAATAATGTGCCGTACGCGTACAAATAATGTGAAGTGTGGGTAGACAAATAATGTACAGTGTGGGTACAAATAATGTGCAGTGTGGGTAGACAGATTATGTGCAGTGTGGGTACAAATAATGTGCAGTGTGTTTAGACAAATAAAGTGCAGAGTGAGTACAACTAATGTGCAGTGTGGGTACAAATAATGTGCAGTGTGGGTACAAATACTGTGCCGTACGCGTACAAATAATGTGCAGTGTGGGAACAAAAATATTCAGTGTGTTTAGACAAATAATCTGCAGAGTGAGTACAACTAATGTGCAGTGTCGATACAAATAATGTGTAGTGTGGGACAAATAATGTGCAGTACTGGTGCAAATAGTGTGTATTGTGCGTATAAATAATGTGCAGTGTGGGTATAAATAATGTGCAGTTCGGGTGCAAATAATTGGCAGTGTGTTTACAAATAATGTGCAGTGTATGTAGACAAATAATATGCAGTGTGGGAACAAATAATGTGCAATGTGGGACAAATAATGTGTAGTGTGTAAACAAATAATGTATAGTGTGGGTAGTCAAATGATTTGTAGTGTGTGTATAAATTACGTGCAGTGTGGGTACAAATAATGTGCAGTGTGGGAACAAATAATGTGTAGTGTGGGTACCAATAATATGTAGTGTGGGTAGACAAATAATTTGCAGTGTGTGTACAAATAATTTGCAGTGTGTGTACAAATAATGTGCAGTGTGGGAACAAATAATGTGTAGTGTGGGTACAAATAATGTATAGTGTGGGTATTCAAATGATGTGCAGTATGGGTGCAAATGATGTGCAGTGTGGGTACAGATAATGTGTAGTGTGTGTACAAATAATGTGCAGTGTGGGTACAAATAATGTGTAGTGTGGGAACAAATAATGTGCTGTGTGGGTACAAATACTGTGCCGTACGCGTACAAATAATGTGAAGTGTGGGTAGAGAAATAATGTACAGTATGGGTACAAATAATGTGCAGTGTGGGTAGACGAATGATGTGCAGTGTGGGTACAAATAGTGTGCAGTGTGGGTAGACAGATTATGTGCAGTGTGGGTACAGATAATGTGTAGTGTGTGTACAAATAATGTGCAGTGTGGGTACAAATAATGTGTAGTGTGGGAACAAATAATGTGCAATGTGGGTAGACAGATTATGTGCAGTGTGGGTACAAATAATGTGCAGTGTGGGTAGACAAATGATGTGCAGTGTGGGAACAAAAATATTCAGTGTGTTTAGACAAATAATGTGCAGAGTGAGTACAACTAATGTGCAGTGTCGGTACAAATAATGTGTAGTGTGGGACAAATAATGTGGAGTACGGGTGCAAATAATGTGTATTGTGCGTATAAATAATGTGCAGTGTGGGTATAAATAATGTGCAGTTTGGGTGCAAATAATTGGCAGTGTGTTTACAAATAATGTGCAGTGTATGTAGACAAATAATATGCAGTGTGGGAACGAATAATGTGCAGTGTGGGTACAAATAATGTGCAGTGTGGGTACAAATAATGTGCAGTGTGGGTAGACAGATTATGTGCAGTGTGGGTACAAATAATGTGCAGTGTGTGTACAAATAATGTGCAGTGTGGGAACAAATAATGTGTAGTGTGGGTACAAATAATATGCAGTGTGGGTAGACAAATAATGTGCAGTGTGGGTACAAATGATGTGCAGTGTGGGTACAGATAATGTGTAGTGTGTGTACAAATAATTTGCAGTGTGGGTACAGATAATGTGTAGTCTGTGTACAAATAATGTGCAGTGTCGGTACAAATAATGTGTAGTGTGTGTACAAATAATGTGCAGAGTGAGTACAACTAATGTGCAGTGTCGGTACAAATAATGTGTAGTGTGGGACAAATAATGTGCAGTGTGGGTACAAATAATGTGTAGTGTCGGTAGACAAATGATTTGCAGTGTGTGTACAAATAATTTGCAGTGTGGGTAGAAATAATGTGTAGTGTGGGTAGACAAATGATTTGCAGTGTGTGTATAAATTACGTGCAGTGTGGGTACAAATAATGTGCAGTGTGGGAACAAATAATGTGTAGTGTGGGTACCAATAATATGTAGTGTGGGTAGACAAATAATTTGCAGTGTGTGTACAAATAATTTGCAGTGTGTGTACAAATAATGTGCAGTGTGGGAACAAATAATGTGTAGTGTGGGTACAAATAATGTGCAGTGTGGGTAGACAAATAATGTGCAGTGTGGGTACAAATGATGTGCAGTGTGGGTACAGATAATGTGTAGTGTGTGTACAAATAATATGCAGTGTGGGTACAGATAATGTGTAGTGTGTGTACAAATAATGTGCAGTGTGGGTACAAATAATGTGTAGTGTGGGAACAAATAATGTGCTGTGTGGGTACAAATAATGTGCCGTACGTGTACAAATAATGTGAAGTGTGGGTAGACAAATAATGTACAGTGTGGGTACAAATAATGTGTAGTGTGGGTACCAATAATATGTAGTGTGGGTAGACAAATAATTTGCAGTGTGTGTACAAATAATTTGCAGTGTGTGTACAAATAATGTACAGTGTGGGAACAAATAATGTGTAGTGTGGGTACAAATAATGTATAGTGTGGGTATTCAAATGATGTGCAGTATGGGTGCAAATGATGTGCAGTGTGGGTACAAATAATGTGTAGTGTGGGAACAAATAATGTGCTGTGTGGGTACAAATACTGTGCCGTACGCGTACAAATAATGTGAAGTGTGGGTAGACAAATAATGTACAGTATGGGTACAAATAATATGCAGTGTGGGTAGGCGAATGATGTGCAGTGTGGGTACAAATAGTGTGCAGTGTGGGTAGACAAATAATGTACAGTGTGGGTAGAAATAATGTGCAGTGTGGGTAGACAGATTATGTGCAGTGTGGGTACAAATAATGCGCAGTGTGGGTAGACAAATGATGTGCAGTGTGGGAACAAAAATATTCAGTGTGTTTAGACAAATAATGTGCAGAGTGAGTACAACTAATGTGCAGAGTCGGTACAAATAATGTGTAGTGTGGGACAAATAATGTGCAGTACGGGTGCAAATAATTGGCAGTGTGTTTACAAATAATGTGCAGTGTATGTAGACAAATAATATGCAGTGTGGGAATGAATAATGTGCAATGTGGGACAAATAATGTGTAGTGTGTAAACAAATAATGTGTAGTGTGGGTAGTCAAATGATTTGCAGTGTGTGTATAAATTACGTGCAGTGTGGGTACAAATAAAGTGCAGTGTGGGAACAAATAATGTGTAGTGTGGGTACCAATAATGTATAGTGTGGGTAGACAAATGATGTGCAGTATGGGTGCAAGTAATTTGCAGTGTGTGTACAAATAATGTGCAGTGTGGGTAGACAAAAAATGTGCAGTGTGGGTACAAATGATGTGCAGTGTGGGAACAAAAATATGCAGTGTGTTTACACAAATAATGTGCAGAGTGAGTACAACTAATGTGCAGTGTCGGTACAAATAATGTGTAGTGTGGGACAAATAATGTGCAGTACGGGCACAAATAATTTGCAGTATGTGTACAAATAATGTGTAGTGTGGGTGCAAATAATGTGCAGTACGGGTGCAAATAATGTGTAGTGTTGGTACAAATAATGTATAGTGTGGGTATTCAAATGATGTGCAGTATGGGTGCAAATGATGTGCAGTGTGGGTACAAATAATGTGTAGTGTGGGAACAAATAATGTGCTGTGTGGGTACAAATACTGTGCCGTACGCGTACAAATAATGTGAAGTGTGGGTAGACAAATAATGTACAGTATGGGTACAAATAATATGCAGTGTGGGTAGGCGAATGATGTGCAGTGTGGGTACAAATAGTGTGCAGTGTGGGTAGACAAATAATGTACAGTGTGGGTAGAAATAATGTGCAGTGTGGGTAGACAGATTATGTGCAGTGTGGGTACAAATAATGCGCAGTGTGGGTAGACAAATGATGTGCAGTGTGGGAACAAAAATATTCAGTGTGTTTAGACAAATAATGTGCAGAGTGAGTACAACTAATGTGCAGAGTCGGTACAAATAATGTGTAGTGTGGGTACAAATAATGTGCAGTGTCGGGACAAATAATGTGCAGAGTGAGTACAACTAATGTGCAGAGTCGGTACAAATAATGTGCAGTGTGGGACAAATAATGTGCAGTACGGGTGCAAATAATTGGCAGTGTGTTTACAAATAATGTGCAGTGTATGTAGACAAATAATATGCAGTGTGGGAATGAATAATGTGCAATGTGGGACAAATAATGTGTAGTGTGTAAACAAATAATGTGTAGTGTGGGTAGTCAAATGATTTGCAGTGTGTGTATAAATTACGTGCAGTGTGGGTACAAATAATGTGCAGTGTGGGAACAAATAATGTGTAGTGTGGGTACCAATAATATGTAGTGTGGGTAGACAAATAATTTGCAGTATGGGTGCAAATGATGTGCAGTGTGGGTACAAATAATGTGTAGTGTGTAAATAAATAATGTGTAGTGTGGGTAGTCAAATGATTTGCAGTGTGTGTATAAATTACGTGCAGTGTGGGTACAAATAAAGTGCAGTGTGGGAACAAATAATGTGTAGTGTGGGTACCAATAATGTATAGTGTGGGTAGACAAATGATGTGCAGTATGGGTGCAAGTAATTTGCAGTGTGTGTACAAATAATGTGCAGTGTGGGTAGACAAAAAATGTGCAGTGTGGGTACAAATGATGTGCAGTGTGGGAACAAAAATATGCAGTGTGTGTACAAATAATGTGTAGTGTGGGTGCAAATAATGTGCAGTACGGGTGCAAATAATGTGTAGTGTTGGTAGACAAATGATGTGCAGTGTGGGTGCAAATAATGTGTAGTGTTGGTAGACAAATGATGTGCAGTGTGGGTACAAATGATGTGCAGTGTGGATACAGATAATATGTAGTGTGTGAACAAATAATCTGCAGTACAGGTGCAAATAATGTGTATTGTGGGAACAAATAATCTGTAGGGTGGGTATAAATAATGTGTAGTGTGTAAACAAATAATGTGTAGTACGGGTGCAAATAATTTGCAGTGGGTGTACAAATAATGTGCAGTGTGTGTACAAATAATGTGCAGTGTGGGTACAAATAATGTGCAGTGTGGTTACAAATAATGTGTAGTGTGGGTACAGATAATGTGTAGTGTGGGTACAAATAATGTGCAGTGTGGGTACAAATAATGTGTAGTGTGGGTAGACAAATGATTTGCAGTGTGTGTATAAATTACGTGCAGTGTGGGTACAAATAATGTGCAGTGTGGGAACAAATAATGTGTAGTGTGGGTACCAATAATATGTAGTGTGTGTACAAATAATTTGCAGTGTGTGTACAAATAATGTGCAGTGTGGGAACAAATAATGTGTAGTGTGAGTACAAATAATGTGCAGTGTGGGTAGACAAATAATGTGCAGTGTGGGTACAGATAATGTGTAGTGTGTGTACAAATAATGTGCAGTGTGGGTACAAATAATGTGTAGTGTGGGAACAAGTAATGTGCTGTGTGGGTACAAATAATGTGCCATACGCGTACAAATAATATGTAGTGTGGGTAGACAAATAATTTGCAATGTGTGTACAAATAATTTGCAGTGTGTGTACAAATAATGTGCAGTGTGGGAACAAATAATGTGTAGTGTGGGTACCAATAATGTGCAGTGTGGGTACAGATAATGTGTAGTGTGTGTACAAATAATGTGCAGTGTGGGTACAAATAATGTGTAGAGTGGGTACAAATAATGTGCAGTGTGGGTAGACAAATAATGTGCAGTGTGGGTACAAATGATGTGCAGTGTGGGTACAGATAATGTGTAGTGTGTGTACAAATAATGTGCAGTGTGGGTACAGATAATGTGTAGTGTGTGTACAAATAATGTGCAGTGTGGGTACAAATAATGTGTAGTGTGGGAACAAATAATGTGCTGTGTGGGTACAAATAATGTGCCGTACACGTACAAATAATGTGAAGTGTGGGTAGACAAATAATGTACAGTGTGGGTACAAATAATGTGCAGTGTGGGTAGACAGATTATGTGCAGTGTGGGTACAAATAATGTGCAGTGTGGGTAGACAAATGATGTGCAGTGTGGGAACAAAAATATTCAGTGTGTTTAGACAAATAATGTGCAGAGTGAGTACAACTAATGTGCAGTGTCGGTACAAATAATGTGTAGTGTGAAACAAATAATGTGCAGTACGGTTGCAAATAATGTGTATTGTGCGTATAAATAATGTGCAGTGTGGGTATAAATAATGTGCAGTTCGGGTGCAAATAATTGGCAGTGTGTTTACAAATAATGTGCAGTGTATGTAGACAAATAATATGCAGTGTGGGAACAAATAATGTGCAATGTAGGACAAATAATGTGTAGTGTGTAAACAAATAATGTGTAGTGTGGGTAGTCAAATGATTTGCAGTGTGTGTATAAATTACGTGCAGTGTGGGAACAAATAATGTGCAGTGTGGGAACAAATAATGTGTAGTGTGGGTACCAATAATGTGTATTGTGGGTAGACAAATAATTTGCAGTGTGTGTACAAATAATGTGCAGTGTGGGAACAAATAATGTGTAGTGTGGGTACAAATAATGTATAGTGTGGGTAGACAAATGATGTGCAGTATGGGTGCAAGTAATTTGCAGTGTGTGTACAAATATTGTGCAGTGTGGGTAGACAAATAATGTGCAGTGTGGGTACAAATAATGTGTAGTGTGGGAACAAGTAATGTGCTGTGTGGGTACAAATAATGTGCCATACGCGTACAAATAATGTGTAGTGTGGGTAGACAAATAATGTACAGTGTGGGTAGAAATAATGTGCAGTGTGGGTAGACAGATTATGTGCAGTGTGGGTACAAATAATGCGCAGTGTGGGTAGACAAATGATGTGCAGTGTGGGAACAAAAATATTCAGTGTGTTTAGACAAATAATGTGCAGAGTGAGTACAACTAATGTGCAGAGTCGGTACAAATAATGTGTAGTGTGGGACAAATAATGTGCAGTACGGGTGCAAATAATGTGTATTGTGCGTATAAATAATGTGCAGTGTGGGTATAAATAATGTGCAGTTCGGGTGCAAATAATTGGCAGTGTGTTTACAAATACTGTGCAGTGTATGTAGACAAATAATATGCAGTGTGGGAATGAATAATGTGCAATGTGGGACAAATAATGTGTAGTGTGTAAACAAATAATGTGTAGTGTGGGTAGTCAAATGATTTGCAGTGTGTGTATAAATTACCTGCAGTGTGGGTACAAATAAAGTGCAGTGTGGGATCAAATAATGTGTAGTGTGGGTACCAATAATGTATAGTGTGGGTAGACAAATGATGTGCAGTATGGGTGCAAGTAATTTGCAGTGTGTGTACAAATAATGTGCAGTGTGGGTAGACAAAAAATGTGCAGTGTGGGTACAAATGATGTGCAGTGTGGGAACAAAAATATGCAGTGTGTTTACACAAATAATGTGCAGAGTGAGTACAACTAATGTGCAGTGTCGGTACAAATAATGTGTAGTGTGGGACAAATAACGTGCAGTACGGGCACAAATAATTTGCAGTATGTGTACAAATAATGTGTAGTGTGGGTGCAAATAATGTGCAGTACGGGTGCAAATAATGTGTAGTGTTGGTAGACAAATGATGTGCAGTGTGGGTGCAAATAATGTGTAGTGTTGGTAGACAAATGATGTGCAGTGTGGGTACAAATGATGTGCAGTGTGGAAACAGATAATATGTAGTGTGTGAACAAATAATGTGCAGTACAGGTGCAAATAATGTGTATTGTGGGAACAAATAATCTGTAGGGTGGGTATAAATAATGTGCAGTGTGTAAACAAATAATGTGTAGTACGGGTGCAAATAATTTGCAGTGGGTGTACAAATAATGTGCAGTGTGGGTACAAATAATGTGCAGTGTGGGTACAAATAATGTGTAGTGTGGGTAGACAAATGATTTGCAGTGTGTGTATAAATTACGTGCAGTGTGGGTACAAATAATGTGCAGTGTGGGAACAAATAATGTGTAGTGTGGGTACCAATAATATGTAGTGTGTGTACAAATAATTTGCAGTGTGTGTACAAATAATGTGCAGTGTGGGAACAAATAATGTGTAGTGTGAGTACAAATAATGTGCAGTGTGGGTAGACAAATAATGTGCAGTGTGGGTACAGATAATGTGTAGTGTGTGTACAAATAATGTGCAGTGTGGGTACAAATAATGTGTAGTGTGGGAACAAGTAATGTGCTGTGTGGGTACAAATAATGTGCCATACGCGTACAAATAATATGTAGTGTGGGTAGACAAATAATTTGCAATGTGTGTACAAATAATTTGCAGTGTGTGTACAAATAATGTGCAGTGTGGGAACAAATAATGTGTAGTGTGGGTACCAATAATGTGCAGTGTGGGTACAGATAATGTGTAGTGTGTGTACAAATAATGTGCAGTGTGGGTACAAATAATGTGTAGAGTGGGTACAAATAATGTGCAGTGTGGGTAGACAAATAATGTGCAGTGTGGGTACAAATGATGTGCAGTGTGGGTACAGATAATGTGTAGTGTGTGTACAAATAATGTGCAGTGTGGGTACAGATAATGTGTAGTGTGTGTACAAATAATGTGCAGTGTGGGTACAAATAATGTGTAGTGTGGGAACAAATAATGTGCTGTGTGGGTACAAATAATGTGCCGTACACGTACAAATAATGTGAAGTGTGGGTAGACAAATAATGTACAGTGTGGGTACAAATAATGTGCAGTGTGGGTAGACAGATTATGTGCAGTGTGGGTACAAATAATGTGCAGTGTGGGTAGACAAATGATGTGCAGTGTGGGAACAAAAATATTCAGTGTGTTTAGACAAATAATGTGCAGAGTGAGTACAACTAATGTGCAGTGTCGGTACAAATAATGTGTAGTGTGAAACAAATAATGTGCAGTACGGTTGCAAATAATGTGTATTGTGCGTATAAATAATGTGCAGTGTGGGTATAAATAATGTGCAGTTCGGGTGCAAATAATTGGCAGTGTGTTTACAAATAATGTGCAGTGTGGGTAGACAGATTATGTGCAGTGTGGGTACAAATAATGTGCAGTGTGTGTACAAATAATGTGCAGTGTGGGAACAAATAATGTGTAGTGTGGGTACAAATAATATGCAGTGTGGGTAGACAAATAATGTGCAGTGTGGGTACAAATGATGTGCAGTGTGGGTACAGATAATGTGTAGTGTGTGTACAAATAATTTGCAGTGTGGGTACAGATAATGTGTAGTCTGTGTACAAATAATGTGCAGTGTCGGTACAAATAATGTGTAGTGTGTGTACAAATAATGTGCAGAGTGAGTACAACTAATGTGCAGTGTCGGTACAAATAATGTGTAGTGTGGGACAAATAATGTGCAGTACTGGTGCAAATAGTGTGTATTGTGCGTATAAATAATGTGCAGTGTGGGTATAAATAATGTGCAGTTCGGGTGCAAATAATTGGCAGTGTGTTTACAAATAATGTGCAGTGTATGTAGACAAATAATATGCAGTGTGGGTAGTCAAATGATTTGCAGTGTGTGTATAAATTACGTGCAGTGTGGGTACAAATAATGTGCAGTTTGGGTACAAATAATGTGCAGTGTGGGAACAAATAATGTGTAGTGTGGGTACCAATAATATGTAGTGTGGGTAGACAAATAATTTGCAGTGTGTGTACAAATAATTTGCAGTGTGTGTACAAATAATGTGCAGTGTGGGAACAAATAATGTGTAGTGTGGGTACAAATAATGTATAGTGTGGGTATTCAAATGATGTGCAGTATGGGTGCAAATGATGTGCAGTGTGGGTACAGATAATGTGTAGTGTGTGTACAAATAATGTGCAGTGTGGTTACAAATAATGTGTAGTGTGGGAACAAATAATGTGCTGTGTGGGTACAAATACTGTGCCGTACGCGTACAAATAATGTGAAGTGTGGGTAGACAAATAATGTACAGTATGGGTACAAATAATGTGCAGTGTGGGTAGACGAATGATGTGCAGTGTGGGTACAATTAGTGTGCAGTGTGGGTAGACAGATTATGTGCAGTGTGGGTACAAATAATGTGTAGTGTGGGTACAAATAATGTGCAGTGTGGGTACAAATAATGTGCAGTGTGGGTAGACAAATGATGTGCAGTGTGGGAACAAAAATATTCAGTGTGTTTAGACAAATAATGTGCAGAGTGAGTACAACTAATGTGCAGTGTCGGTACAAATAATGTGTAGTGTGGGACAAATAATGTGCAGTACGGGTGCAAATAATGTGTATTGTGCGTATAAATAATGTGCAGTGTGGGTATAAATAGTGTGCAGTTTGGGTGCAAATAATTGGCAGTGTGTTTACAAATAATGTGCAGTTTATGTAGACAAACAATATGCAGTGTGGGAACGAATAATGTGCAGTGTGGGTACAAATAAAGTGCAGTGTGGGAACAAATAATGTGTAGTGTGGGTACCAATAATGTATAGTGTGGGTAGACAAATGATGTGCAGTATGGGTGCAAGTAATTTGCAGTGTGTGAACAAATAATGTGCAGTACAGGTGCAAATAATGTGTATTGTGGGAACAAATAATCTGTAGTGTGTAAACAAATAATGTATAGTACGGGTGCAAATAATTTGCAGTGGGTGTACAAATAATGTGCAGATTGGGTACAAATAATGTGCAGAGTGGGTACAAATAATGTGTAGTGTGTAAACAAATAATGTGTAGTACGGGTGCAAATAATTTGCAGTGGGTGTACAAATAATGTGCAGATTGGGTACAAATAATGTGCAGTGTGGGTACAAATAATGTGTAGTGTCGGTAGACAAATGATTTGCAGTGTGTGTACAAATAATTTGCAGTGTGGGTAGAAATAATGTGTAGTGTGGGTAGACAAATGATTTGCAGTGTGTGTATAAATTACGTGCAGTGTGGGTACAAATAATGTGCAGTGTGGGAACAAATAATGTGTAGTGTGGGTACCAATAATATGTAGTGTGGGTAGACAAATAATTTGCAGTGTGTGTACAAATAATTTGCAGTGTGTGTACAAATAATGTGCAGTGTTGGAACAAATAATGTGTAGTGTGGGCACAAATAATGTGCAGTGTGGGTAGACAAATAATGTGCAGTGTGGGTACAAATGATGTGCAGTGTGGGTACAGATAATGTGTAGTGTGTGTACAAATAATATGCAGTGTGGGTACAGATAATGTGTAGTGTGTGTACAAATAATGTGCAGTGTGGGTACAAATAATGTGTAGTGTGGGAACAAATAATGTGCTGTGTGGGTACAAATAATGTGCCGTACGTGTACAAATAATGTGAAGTGTGGGTAGACAAATAATGTACAGTGTGGGTACAAATAATGTGTAGTGTGGGTACCAATAATATGTAGTGTGGGTAGACAAATAATTTGCAGTGTGTGTACAAATAATTTGCAGTGTGTGTACAAATAATGTACAGTGTGGGAACAAATAATGTGTAGTGTGGGTACAAATAATGTATAGTGTGGGTATTCAAATGATGTGCAGTATGGGTGCAAATGATGTGCAGTGTGGGTACAAATAATGTGTAGTGTGGGAACAAATAATGTGCTGTGTGGGTACAAATACTGTGCCGTACGCGTACAAATAATGTGAAGTGTGGGTAGACAAAAAATGTACAGTATGGGTACAAATAATATGCAGTGTGGGTAGGCGAATGATGTGCAGTGTGGGTACAAATAGTGTGCAGTGTGGGTAGACAAATAATGTACAGTGTGGGTACAAATAATGTGCAATGTGGGTAGACAGATTATGTGCAGTGTGGGTACAAATAATGCGCAGTGTGGGTAGACAAATGATGTGCAGTGTGGGAACAAAAATATTCAGTGTGTTTAGACAAATAATGTGCAGAGTGAGTACAACTAATGTGCAGAGTCGGTACAAATAATGTGTAGTGTGGGACAAATAATGTGCAGTACGGGTGCAAATAATTGGCAGTGTGTTTACAAATAATGTGCAGTGTATGTAGACAAATAATATGCAGTGTGGGAATGAATAATGTGCAATGTGGGACAAATAATGTGTAGTGTGTAAACAAATAATGTGTAGTGTGGGTAGTCAAATGATTTGCAGTGTGTGTATAAATTACGTGCAGTGTGGGTACAAATAAAGTGCAGTGTGGGAACAAATAATGTGTAGTGTGGGTACCAATAATGTATAGTGTGGGTAGACAAATGATGTGCAGTATGGGTGCAAGTAATTTGCAGTGTGTGTACAAATAATGTGCAGTGTGGGTAGACAAAAAATGTGCAGTGTGGGTACAAATGATGTGCAGTGTGGGAACAAAAATATTCAGTGTGTTTACACAAATAATGTGCAGAGTGAGTACAACTAATGTGCAGTGTCGGTACAAATAATGTGTAGTGTGGGACAAATAATGTGCAGTACGGGCACAAATAATTTGCAGTATGTGTACAAATAATGTGTAGTGTGAGTGCAAATAATGTGCAGTACGGGTGCAAATAATGTGTAGTGTTGGTAGACAAATGATGTGCAGTGTGGGTGCAAATAATGTGTAGTGTTGGTAGACAAATGATGTGCAGTGTGGGTACAAATGATGTGCAGTGTGGATACAGATAAAATGTAGTGTGTGAACAAATAATGTGCAGTACAGGTGCAAATAATGTGTATTGTGGGAACAAATAATCTGTAGGGTGGGTATAAATAATGTGTAGTGTGTAAACAAATAATGTGTAGTACGGGTGCAAATAATTTGCAGTGGGTGTATAAATAATGTGCAGTGTGGGTACAAATAATGTGCAGTGTGGGTACAAATAATGTGTAGTGTGGGTAGACAAATGATTTGCAGTGTGTGTATAAATTACGTGCAGTGTGGGTACAAATAATGTGCAGTGTGGGAACAAATAATGTGTAGTGTGGGTACCAATAATATGTAGTGTGTGTACAAATAATTTGCAGTGTGTGTACAAATAATGTGCAGTGTGGGAACAAATAATGTGTAGTGTGAGTACAAATAATGTGCAGTGTGGGTAGACAAATAATGTGCAGTGTGGGTACAGATAATGTGTAGTGTGTGTACAAATAATGTGCAGTGTGGGTACAAATAATGTGTAGTGTGGGAACAAGTAATGTGCTGTGTGGGTACAAATAATGTGCCATACGCGTACAAATAATATGTAGTGTGGGTAGACAAATAATTTGCAATGTGTGTACAAATAATTTGCAGTGTGTGTACAAATAATGTGCAGTGTGGGAACAAATAATGTGTAGTGTGGGTACCAATAATGTGCAGTGTGGGTACAGATAATGTGTAGTGTGTGTACAAATAATGTGCAGTGTGGGTACAAATAATGTGTAGAGTGGGTACAAATAATGTGCAGTGTGGGTAGACAAATAATGTGCAGTGTGGGTACAAATGATGTGCAGTGTGGGTACAGATAATGTGTAGTGTGTGTACAAATAATGTGCAGTGTGGGTACAGATAATGTGTAGTGTGTGTACAAATAATGTGCAGTGTGGGTACAAATAATGTGTAGTGTGGGAACAAATAATGTGCTGTGTGGGTACAAATAATGTGCCGTACACGTACAAATAATGTGTAGTGTGGGTAGACAAATAATGTACAGTGTGGGTACAAATAATGTGCAGTGTGGGTAGACAGATTATGTGCAGTGTGGGTACAAATAATGTGCAGTGTGGGTAGACAAATGATGTGCAGTGTGGGAACAAAAATATTCAGTGTGTTTAGACAAATAATGTGCAGAGTGAGTACAACTAATGTGCAGTGTCGGTACAAATAATGTGTAGTGTGAAACAAATAATGTGCAGTACGGTTGCAAATAATGTGTATTGTGCGTATAAATAATGTGCAGTGTGGGTATAAATAATGTGCAGTTCGGGTGCAAATAATTGGCAGTGTGTTTACAAATAATGTGCAGTGTATGTAGACAAATAATATGCAGTGTGGGAACAAATAATGTGCAATGTAGGACAAATAATGTGTAGTGTGTAAACAAATAATGTGTAGTGTGGGTAGTCAAATGATTTGCAGTGTGTGTATAAATTACGTGCAGTGTGGGAACAAATAATGTGCAGTGTGGGAACAAATAATGTGTAGTGTGGGTACCAATAATGTGTATTGTGGGTAGACAAATAATTTGCAGTGTGTGTACAAATAATGTGCAGTGTGGGAACAAATAATGTGTAGTGTGGGTACAAATAATGTATAGTGTGGGTAGACAAATGATGTGCAGTATGGGTGCAAGTAATTTGCAGTGTGTGTACAAATATTGTGCAGTGTGGGTAGACAAATAATGTGCAGTGTGGGTACAAATAATGTGTAGTGTGGGAACAAGTAATGTGCTGTGTGGGTACAAATAATGTGCCATACGCGTACAAATAATGTGTAGTGTGGGTAGACAAATAATGTACAGTGTGGGTAGAAATAATGTGCAGTGTGGGTAGACAGATTATGTGCAGTGTGGGTACAAATAATGCGCAGTGTGGGTAGACAAATGATGTGCAGTGTGGGAACAAAAATATTCAGTGTGTTTAGACAAATAATGTGCAGAGTGAGTACAACTAATGTGCAGAGTCGGTACAAATAATGTGTAGTGTGGGACAAATAATGTGCAGTACGGGTGCAAATAATGTGTATTGTGCGTATAAATAATGTGCAGTGTGGGTATAAATAATGTGCAGTTCGGGTGCAAATAATTGGCAGTGTGTTTACAAATAATGTGCAGTGTATGTAGACAAATAATATGCAGTGTGGGAACAAATAATGTGCAATGTGGGACAAATAATGTGTAGTGTGTAAACAAATAATGTGTAGTGTGGGTAGTCAAATGATTTGCAGTGTGTGTATAAATTACCTGCAGTGTGGGTACAAATAAAGTGCAGTGTGGGAACAAATAATGTGTAGTGTGGGTACCAATAATGTATAGTGTGGGTAGACAAATGATGTGCAGTATGGGTGCAAGTAATTTGCAGTGTGTGTACAAATAATGTGCAGTGTGGGTAGACAAAAAATGTGCAGTGTGGGTACAAATGATGTGCAGTGTGGGAACAAAAATATGCAGTGTGTTTACACAAATAATGTGCAGAGTGAGTACAACTAATGTGCAGTGTCGGTACAAATAATGTGTAGTGTGGGACAAATAATGTGCAGTACGGGCACAAATAATTTGCAGTATGTGTACAAATAATGTGTAGTGTGGGTGCAAATAATGTGCAGTACGGGTGCAAATAATGTGTAGTGTTGGTAGACAAATGATGTGCAGTGTGGGTGCAAATAATGTGTAGTGTTGGTAGACAAATGATGTGCAGTGTGGGTACAAATGATGTGCAGTGTGGAAACAGATAATATGTAGTGTGTGAACAAATAATGTGCAGTACAGGTGCAAATAATGTGTATTGTGGGAACAAATAATCTGTAGGGTGGGTATAAATAATGTGCTGTGTGTAAACAAATAATGTGTAGTACGGGTGCAAATAATTTGCAGTGGGTGTACAAATAATGTGCAGTGTGGGTACAAATAATGTGCAGTGTGGGTACAAATAATGTGTAGTGTGGGTAGACAAATGATTTGCAGTGTGTGTATAAATTACGTGCAGTGTGGGTACAAATAATGTGCAGTGTGGGAACAAATAATGTGTAGTGTGGGTACCAATAATATGTAGTGTGTGTACAAATAATTTGCAGTGTGTGTACAAATAATGTGCAGTGTGGGAACAAATAATGTGTAGTGTGAGTACAAATAATGTGCAGTGTGGGTAGACAAATAATGTGCAGTGTGGGTACAGATAATGTGTAGTGTGTGTACAAATAATGTGCAGTGTGGGTACAAATAATGTGTAGTGTGGGAACAAGTAATGTGCTGTGTGGGTACAAATAATGTGCCATACGCGTACAAATAATATGTAGTGTGGGTAGACAAATAATTTGCAATGTGTGTACAAATAATTTGCAGTGTGTGTACAAATAATGTGCAGTGTGGGAACAAATAATGTGTAGTGTGGGTACCAATAATGTGCAGTGTGGGTACAGATAATGTGTAGTGTGTGTACAAATAATGTGCAGTGTGGGTACAAATAATGTGTAGAGTGGGTACAAATAATGTGCAGTGTGGGTAGACAAATAATGTGCAGTGTGGGTACAAATGATGTGCAGTGTGGGTACAGATAATGTGTAGTGTGTGTACAAATAATGTGCAGTGTGGGTACAGATAATGTGTAGTGTGTGTACAAATAATGTGCAGTGTGGGTACAAATAATGTGTAGTGTGGGAACAAATAATGTGCTGTGTGGGTACAAATAATGTGCCGTACACGTACAAATAATGTGAAGTGTGGGTAGACAAATAATGTACAGTGTGGGTACAAATAATGTGCAGTGTGGGTAGACAGATTATGTGCAGTGTGGGTACAAATAATGTGCAGTGTGGGTAGACAAATGATGTGCAGTGTGGGAACAAAAATATTCAGTGTGTTTAGACAAATAATGTGCAGAGTGAGTACAACTAATGTGCAGTGTCGGTACAAATAATGTGTAGTGTGAAACAAATAATGTGCAGTACGGTTGCAAATAATGTGTATTGTGCGTATAAATAATGTGCAGTGTGGGTATAAATAATGTGCAGTTCGGGTGCAAATAATTGGCAGTGTGTTTACAAATAATGTGCAGTGTATGTAGACAAATAATATGCAGTGTGGGAACAAATAATGTGCAATGTAGGACAAATAATGTGTAGTGTGTAAACAAATAATGTGTAGTGTGGGTAGTCAAATGATTTGCAGTGTGTGTATAAATTACGTGCAGTGTGGGAACAAATAATGTGCAGTGTGGGAACAAATAATGTGTAGTGTGGGTACCAATAATGTGTATTGTGGGTAGACAAATAATTTGCAGTGTGTCTACAAATAATGTGCAGTGTGGGAACAAATAATGTGTAGTGTGGGTACAAATAATGTATAGTGTGGGTAGACAAATGATGTGCAGTATGGGTGCAAGTAATTTGCAGTGTGTGTACAAATATTGTGCAGTGTGGGTAGACAAATAATGTGCAGTGTGGGTACAAATAATGTGTAGTGTGGGAACAAGTAATGTGCTGTGTGGGTACAAATAATGTGCCATACGCGTACAAATAATGTGTAGTGTGGGTAGACAAATAATGTACAGTATGGGTACAAATAATGTGCAGTGTGGGTACCAATAATATGTAGTGTGGGTAGACAAATAATTTGCAGTGTGTGTACAAATAATTTGCAGTGTGTGTACAAATAATGTGCAGTGTGGGAACAAATAATGTGTAGTGTGGGTACAAATAATGTGCAGTGTGGGTAGACAAATAATGTGCAGTGTGGGTACAAATGATGTGCAGTGTGGGTACAGATAATGTGTAGTGTGTGTACAAATAATGTGCAGTGTGGGTACAAATAATGTGCAGTGTGGGTAGACAGATTATGTGCAGTGTGGGTACAAATAATGTGCAGTGTGGGTAGACAAATGATGTGCAGTGTGGGAACAAAAATATTCAGTGTGTTTAGACAAATAATGTGCAGAGTGAGTACAACTAATGTGCAGTGTCGATACAAATAATGTGCAGTGTGAAACAAATAATGTGTAGTGTGGGTACAAATAATGTATAGTGTGGGTAGACAAATGATGTGCAGTATGGGTGCAAGTAATTTGCAGTGTGTGTACAAATAATGTGTAGTGTGGGAACAAGTAATGTGCTGTGTGGGTACAAATAATGTGCCATACGCGTACAAATAATATGTAGTGTGGGTAGACAAATAATGTACAGTATGGGTACAAATAATGTGCAGTGTGGGTACCAATAATATGTAGTGTGGGTAGACAAATATTTTGCAGTGTGTGTACAAATAATTTGCAGTGTGTGTACAAATAATGTGCAGTGTGGGAACAAATAATGTGTAGTGTGGGTACAAATAATGTGCAGTGTGGGTATACAAATAATGTGCAGTGTGGGTACAAATGATGTGCAGTGTGGGTACAGATAATGTGTAGTGTGTGTCCAAATAATGTGCAGTGTGGGTACAGATAATGTGTAGAGTGTGTACAAATAATGTGCAGTTTGGGTACAAATAATGTGAAGTGTGGGTAGACAAATAATGTACAGTCTGGGTACAAATAATGTGCAGTTTGGGTAGACAGATTATGTGCAGTGTGGGTACAAATAATGTGCAGTGTGGGTAGACAAATGATGTGCAGTGTGGGAACAAAAATATTCAGTGTGTTTAGACAAATAATGTGCAGAGTGAGTACAACTAATTTGCAGTGTCGGTACAAATAATGTGTAGTGTGGGTACAAATAATGTGCAGTGTCGGTACAAATAATGTGCAGTGTGGGAACAAATAATGTGTAGTGTGGGTACCAATAATGTGTAGTGTGGGTAGACAAATAATTTGCAGTGTGTGTACAAATAATGTGCAGTGTGGGAACAAATAATGTGTAGTGTGGGTACAAATAATGTATAGTGTGGGTAGACAAATGATGTGCAGTATGGGTGCAAGTAATTTGCAGTGTGTGTACAAATAATGTGCAGTGTGGGTAGACAAATAATGTGCTGTGTGGGTACAGATAATGTGTAGTGTGTGTACAAATAATGTGCAGTGTGGGTACAAATAATGTGTAGTGTGGGAACAAGTAATGTGCTGTGTGGGTACAAATAATGTGCCATACGCGTACAAATAATATGTAGTGTGGGTAGACAAATAATTTGCAATGTGTGTACAAATAATTTGCAGTGTGTGTACAAATAATGTGCAGTGTGGGAACAAATAATGTGTAGTGTGGGTACAAATAATGTATAGTGTGGGTATTCAAATGATGTGCAGTATGGGTGCAAATGATGTGCAGTGTGGGTACAGATAATGTGTAGTGTGTTTACAAATAATGTGCAGTGTATGTAGACAAATAATATGCAGTGTGGGAACAAATAATGTGCAATGTAGGACAAATAATGTGTAGTGTGTAAACAAATAATGTGTAGTGTGGGTAGTCAAATGATTTGCAGTGTGTGTATAAATTACGTGCAGTGTGGGTACAAATAATGTGCAGTGTGGGAACAAATAATGTGTAGTGTGGGTACCAATAATGTGTAGTGTGGGTAGAAAAATAATTTGCAGTGTGTGTACAAATAATGTGCAGTATGTGTACAACTAATGTGCAGTGTGGGTTCAAATAATGTGCAGTACTGGTGCAAATAATGTGTATTGTGGGTACAAATAATGTGCAGTGTGGGTATAAATAATGTGCAGTGTGGGTACAAATAATGTGCAGTACGGGTGCAAATAATGTGTAGTGTGGGTACAAATAATGTGCAGAACAGGTGCAAATAATTTGCAGTGTGTGTACAAATAATGTGCATTGTTTGTAGACAAATAATGTGCAGTATGGGAACAAATAATGTGTAGTGTGGGTACCAATAATATGTAGTGTGGGTAGACAAATAATTTGCAGTGTGTGTACAAATAATGTGCAGTGTGGGAACAAATAATGTGTAGTGTGGGCACAAATAATGTGCAGTGTGGGTAGACAAATAATGTGCAGTGTGGGTACAAATGATGTGCAGTGTGGGTACAAATAATGTGTAGTGTGGGAACAAATAATGTGCTGTGTGGGTACAAATACTGTGCCGTACGCGTACAAATAATGTGAAGTGTGGGTAGACAAAAAATGTACAGTATGGGTACAAATAATATGCAGTGTGGGTAGGCGAATGATGTGTAGTGTGGGTACAAATAGTGTGCAGTCTGGGTAGACAAATAATGTACAGTGTGGGTACAAATAATGTGCAGTGTGGGTAGACAGATTATGTGCAGTGTGGGTACAAATAATGCGCAGTGTGGGTAGACAAATGATGTGCAGTGTGGGAACAAAAATATTCAGTGTGTTTAGACAAATAATGTGCAGAGTGAGTACAACTAATGTGCAGTGTCGGTACAAATAATGTGTAGTGTGGGACAAATAATGTGCAGTACGGGTGCAAATAATGTGTATTGTGCGTATAAATAATGTGCAGTGTGGGTATAAATAATGTGCAGTTCAGGTGCAAATAATTGGCAGTGTGTTTACAAATAATGTGCAGTGTATGTAGACAAATAATACGCAGTGTGGGAACGAATAATGTGCAATGTGGGACAAATAATGTGTAGTGTGTAAACAAATAATGTGTAGTGTGGGTAGTCAAATGATTTGCAGTGTGTGTATAAATTACCTGCAGTGTGGGTACAAATAAAGTGCAGTGTGGGAACAAATAATGTGTAGTGTGGGTACGAATAATGTGCAGTGTGGGTAGACAAATGATGTGCAGTATGGGTGCAAGTAATTTGCAGTGTGTGTACAAATAATGTGCAGTGTGGGTACAAATATTGTGTAGTGTGGGTAGACAAATGATTTGCAGTGTGTGTATAAATTACGTGCAGTGTGGGTACAAATAATGTGCTGTGTGGGAACAAATAATGTGTAGTGTGGGTACCAATAATATGTAGTGTGTGTACAAATAATTTGCAGTGTGTGTACAAATAATGTGCAGTGTGGGAACAAATAATGTGTAGTGTGAGTACAAATAATGTGCAGTGTGGGTAGACAAATAATGTGCAGTGTGGGTACAAATGATGTGCAGTGTGGGTACAAATAATGTGCAGTGTGGGTACAAATAATGTGTAGTGTGAAACAAATAATGTGCAGTACGGTTGCAAATAATGTGTATTGTGCGTATAAATAATGTGCAGTGTGGGTATAAATAATGTGCAGTTCGGGTGCAAATAATTGGCAGTGTGTTTACAAATAATGTGCAGTGTATGTAGACAAATAATATGCAGTGTGGGAACAAATAATGTGCAATGTAGGACAAATAATGTGTAGTGTGTAAACAAATAATGTGTAGTGTGGGTAGTCAAATGATTTGCAGTGTGTGTATAAATTACGTGCAGTGTGGGTACAAATAATGTGCAGTGTGGGTACAAATAATGTGCAGTGTGGGAACAAATAATGTGTACTGTGGGTACCAATAATGTGTATTGTGGGTAGACAAATAATTTGCAGTGTGTGTACAAATAATGTGCAGTGTGGGAACAAATAATGTATAGTGTGGGTGCAAATAATGTGTAGTGTTGGTAGACAAATGATGTGCAGTGTGGGTACAAATGATGTGCAGTGTGGATACAGATAATATGTAGTGTGTGAACAAATAATGTGCAGTACAGGTGCAAATAATGTGTATTGTGGGAACAAATAATCTGTAGGGTGGGTATAAATAATGTGTAGTGTGTAAACAAATAATGTGTAGTACGGGTGCAAATAATTTGCAGTGGGTGTACAAATAATGTGCAGTGTGGGTACAAATAATGTGCAGTGTGGGTACAAATAATGTGTAGTGTGGGTAGACAAATGATTTGCAGTGTGTGTATAAATTACGTGCAGTGTGGGTACAAATAATGTGCAGTGTGGGAACAAATAATGTGTAGTGTGGGTACCAATAATATGTAGTGTGTGTACAAATAATTTGCAGTGTGTGTACAAATAATGTGCAGTGTGGGAACAAATAATGTGTAGTGTGAGTACAAATAATGTGCAGTGTGGGTAGACAAATAATGTGCAGTGTGGGTACAGATAATGTGTAGTGTGTGTACAAATAATGTGCAGTGTGGGTACAAATAATGTGTAGTGTGGGAACAAGTAATGTGCTGTGTGGGTACAAATAATGTGCCATACGCGTACAAATAATATGTAGTGTGGGTAGACAAATAATTTGCAATGTGTGTACAAATAATTTGCAGTGTGTGTACAAATAATGTGCAGTGTGGGAACAAATAATGTGTAGTGTGGGTACCAATAATGTGCAGTGTGGGTACAGATAATGTGTAGTGTGTGTACAAATAATGTGCAGTGTGGGTACAAATAATGTGTAGAGTGGGTACAAATAATGTGCAGTGTGGGTAGACAAATAATGTGCAGTGTGGGTACAAATGATGTGCAGTGTGGGTACAGATAATGTGTAGTGTGTGTACAAATAATGTGCAGTGTGGGTACAGATAATGTGTAGTGTGTGTACAAATAATGTGCAGTGTGGGTACAAATAATGTGTAGTGTGGGAACAAATAATGTGCTGTGTGGGTACAAATAATGTGCCGTACACGTACAAATAATGTGAAGTGTGGGTAGACAAATAATGTACAGTGTGGGTACAAATAATGTGCAGTGTGGGTAGACAGATTATGTGCAGTGTGGGTACAAATAATGTGCAGTGTGGGTAGACAAATGATGTGCAGTGTGGGAACAAAAATATTCAGTGTGTTTAGACAAATAATGTGCAGAGTGAGTACAACTAATGTGCAGTGTCGGTACAAATAATGTGTAGTGTGAAACAAATAATGTGCAGTACGGTTGCAAATAATGTGTATTGTGCGTATAAATAATGTGCAGTGTGGGTATAAATAATGTGCAGTTCGGGTGCAAATAATTGGCAGTGTGTTTACAAATAATGTGCAGTGTATGTAGACAAATAATATGCAGTGTGGGAACAAATAATGTGCAATGTAGGACAAATAATGTGTAGTGTGTAAACAAATAATGTGTAGTGTGGGTAGTCAAATGATTTGCAGTGTGTGTATAAATTACGTGCAGTGTGGGTACAAATAATGTGCAGTGTGGGTACAAATAATGTGCAGTGTGGGAACAAATAATGTGTAGTGTGGGTACAAATAATGTATAGTGTGGGTAGTCAAATGATTTGCAGTGTGTGTATAAATAACCTGCAGTGTGGGTACAAATAAAGTGCAGTGTGGGAACAAATAATGTGTAGTGTGGGTACCAATAATGTATAGTGTGGGTAGACAAATGATGTGCAGTATGGGTGCAAGTAATTTGCAGTGTGTGTACAAATAATGTGCAGTGTGGGTAGACAAAAAATGTGCAGTGTGGGTACAAATGATGTGCAGTGTGGGAACAAAAATATGCAGTGTGTTTACACAAATAATGTGCAGAGTGAGTACAACTAATGTGCAGTGTCGGTACAAATAATGTGTAGTGTGGGACAAATAATGTGCAGTACGGGCACAAATAATTTGCAGTATGTGTACAAATAATGTGTAGTGTGGGTGCAAATAATGTGCAGTACGGGTGCAAATAATGTGTAGTGTTGGTAGACAAATGATGTGCAGTGTGGGTGCAAATAATGTGTAGTGTTGGTAGACAAATGATGTGCAGTGTGGGTACAAATGATGTGCAGTGTGGAAACAGATAATATGTAGTGTGTGAACAAATAATGTGCAGTACAGGTGCAAATAATGTGTATTGTGGGAACAAATAATCTGTAGGGTGGGTATAAATAATGTGCTGTGTGTAAACAAATAATGTGTAGTACGGGTGCAAATAATTTGCAGTGGGTGTACAAATAATGTGCAGTGTGGGTACAAATAATGTGCAGTGTGGGTACAAATAATGTGTAGTGTGGGTAGACAAATGATTTGCAGTGTGTGTATAAATTACGTGCAGTGTGGGTACAAATAATGTGCAGTGTGGGAACAAATAATGTGTAGTGTGGGTACCAATAATATGTAGTGTGTGTACAAATAATTTGCAGTGTGTGTACAAATAATGTGCAGTGTGGGAACAAATAATGTGTAGTGTGAGTACAAATAATGTGCAGTGTGGGTAGACAAATAATGTGCAGTGTGGGTACAGATAATGTGTAGTGTGTGTACAAATAATGTGCAGTGTGGGTACAAATAATGTGTAGTGTGGGAACAAGTAATGTGCTGTGTGGGTACAAATAATGTGCCATACGCGTACAAATAATATGTAGTGTGGGTAGACAAATAATTTGCAATGTGTGTACAAATAATTTGCAGTGTGTGTACAAATAATGTGCAGTGTGGGAACAAATAATGTGTAGTGTGGGTACCAATAATGTGCAGTGTGGGTACAGATAATGTGTAGTGTGTGTACAAATAATGTGCAGTGTGGGTACAAATAATGTGTAGAGTGGGTACAAATAATGTGCAGTGTGGGTAGACAAATAATGTGCAGTGTGGGTACAAATGATGTGCAGTGTGGGTACAGATAATGTGTAGTGTGTGTACAAATAATGTGCAGTGTGGGTACAGATAATGTGTAGTGTGTGTACAAATAATGTGCAGTGTGGGTACAAATAATGTGTAGTGTGGGAACAAATAATGTGCTGTGTGGGTACAAATAATGTGCCGTACACGTACAAATAATGTGAAGTGTGGGTAGACAAATAATGTACAGTGTGGGTACAAATAATGTGCAGTGTGGGTAGACAGATTATGTGCAGTGTGGGTACAAATAATGTGCAGTGTGGGTAGACAAATGATGTGCAGTGTGGGAACAAAAATATTCAGTGTGTTTAGACAAATAATGTGCAGAGTGAGTACAACTAATGTGCAGTGTCGGTACAAATAATGTGTAGTGTGAAACAAATAATGTGCAGTACGGTTGCAAATAATGTGTATTGTGCGTATAAATAATGTGCAGTGTGGGTATAAATAATGTGCAGTTCGGGTGCAAATAATTGGCAGTGTGTTTACAAATAATGTGCAGTGTATGTAGACATATAATATGCAGTGTGGGAACAAATAATGTGCAATGTAGGACAAATAATGTGTAGTGTGTAAACAAATAATGTGTAGTGTGGGTAGTCAAATGATTTGCAGTGTGTGTATAAATTACGTGCAGTGTGGGAACAAATAATGTGCAGTGTGGGAACAAATAATGTGTAGTGTGGGTACCAATAATGTGTATTGTGGGTAGACAAATAATTTGCAGTGTGTCTACAAATAATGTGCAGTGTGGGAACAAATAATGTGTAGTGTGGGTACAAATAATGTATAGTGTGGGTAGACAAATGATGTGCAGTATGGGTGCAAGTAATTTGCAGTGTGTGTACAAATATTGTGCAGTGTGGGTAGACAAATAATGTGCAGTGTGGGTACAAATAATGTGTAGTGTGGGAACAAGTAATGTGCTGTGTGGGTACAAATAATGTGCCATACGCGTACAAATAATGTGTAGTGTGGGTAGACAAATAATGTACAGTATGGGTACAAATAATGTGCAGTGTGGGTACCAATAATATGTAGTGTGGGTAGACAAATAATTTGCAGTGTGTGTACAAATAATTTGCAGTGTGTGTACAAATAATGTGCAGTGTGGGAACAAATAATGTGTAGTGTGGGTACAAATAATGTGCAGTGTGGGTAGACAAATAATGTGCAGTGTGGGTACAAATGATGTGCAGTGTGGGTACAGATAATGTGTAGTGTGTGTACAAATAATGTGCAGTGTGGGTACAAATAATGTGCAGTGTGGGTAGACAGATTATGTGCAGTGTGGGTACAAATAATGTGCAGTGTGGGTAGACAAATGATGTGCAGTGTGGGAACAAAAATATTCAGTGTGTTTAGACAAATAATGTGCAGAGTGAGTACAACTAATGTGCAGTGTCGATACAAATAATGTGCAGTGTGAAACAAATAATGTGTAGTGTGGGTACAAATAATGTATAGTGTGGGTAGACAAATGATGTGCAGTATGGGTGCAAGTAATTTGCAGTGTGTGTACAAATAATGTGTAGTGTGGGAACAAGTAATGTGCTGTGTGGGTACAAATAATGTGCCATACGCGTACAAATAATATGTAGTGTGGGTAGACAAATAATGTACAGTATGGGTACAAATAATGTGCAGTGTGGGTACCAATAATATGTAGTGTGGGTAGACAAATATTTTGCAGTGTGTGTACAAATAATTTGCAGTGTGTGTACAAATAATGTGCAGTGTGGGAACAAATAATGTGTAGTGTGGGTACAAATAATGTGCAGTGTGGGTATACAAATAATGTGCAGTGTGGGTACAAATGATGTGCAGTGTGGGTACAGATAATGTGTAGTGTGTGTCCAAATAATGTGCAGTGTGGGTACAGATAATGTGTAGAGTGTGTACAAATAATGTGCAGTTTGGGTACAAATAATGTGAAGTGTGGGTAGACAAATAATGTACAGTCTGGGTACAAATAATGTGCAGTTTGGGTAGACAGATTATGTGCAGTGTGGGTACAAATAATGTGCAGTGTGGGTAGACAAATGATGTGCAGTGTGGGAACAAAAATATTCAGTGTGTTTAGACAAATAATGTGCAGAGTGAGTACAACTAATTTGCAGTGTCGGTACAAATAATGTGTAGTGTGGGTACAAATAATGTGCAGTGTCGGTACAAATAATGTGCAGTGTGGGAACAAATAATGTGTAGTGTGGGTACCAATAATGTGTAGTGTGGGTAGACAAATAATTTGCAGTGTGTGTACAAATAATGTGCAGTGTGGGAACAAATAATGTGTAGTGTGGGTACAAATAATGTATAGTGTGGGTAGACAAATGATGTGCAGTATGGGTGCAAGTAATTTGCAGTGTGTGTACAAATAATGTGCAGTGTGGGTAGACAAATAATGTGCTGTGTGGGTACAGATAATGTGTAGTGTGTGTACAAATAATGTGCAGTGTGGGTACAAATAATGTGTAGTGTGGGAACAAGTAATGTGCTGTGTGGGTACAAATAATGTGCCATACGCGTACAAATAATATGTAGTGTGGGTAGACAAATAATTTGCAATGTGTGTACAAATAATTTGCAGTGTGTGTACAAATAATGTGCAGTGTGGGAACAAATAATGTGTAGTGTGGGTACAAATAATGTATAGTGTGGGTATTCAAATGATGTGCAGTATGGGTGCAAATGATGTGCAGTGTGGGTACAGATAATGTGTAGTGTGTTTACAAATAATGTGCAGTGTATGTAGACAAATAATATGCAGTGTGGGAACAAATAATGTGCAATGTAGGACAAATAATGTGTAGTGTGTAAACAAATAATGTGTAGTGTGGGTAGTCAAATGATTTGCAGTGTGTGTATAAATTACGTGCAGTGTGGGTACAAATAATGTGCAGTGTGGGAACAAATAATGTGTAGTGTGGGTACCAATAATGTGTAGTGTGGGTAGAAAAATAATTTGCAGTGTGTGTACAAATAATGTGCAGTATGTGTACAACTAATGTGCAGTGTGGGTTCAAATAATGTGCAGTACTGGTGCAAATAATGTGTATTGTGGGTACAAATAATGTGCAGTGTGGGTATAAATAATGTGCAGTGTGGGTACAAATAATGTGCAGTACGGGTGCAAATAATGTGTAGTGTGGGTACAAATAATGTGCAGAACAGGTGCAAATAATTTGCAGTGTGTGTACAAATAATGTGCATTGTTTGTAGACAAATAATGTGCAGTATGGGAACAAATAATGTGTAGTGTGGGTACCAATAATATGTAGTGTGGGTAGACAAATAATTTGCAGTGTGTGTACAAATAATGTGCAGTGTGGGAACAAATAATGTGTAGTGTGGGCACAAATAATGTGCAGTGTGGGTAGACAAATAATGTGCAGTGTGGGTACAAATGATGTGCAGTGTGGGTACAAATAATGTGTAGTGTGGGAACAAATAATGTGCTGTGTGGGTACAAATACTGTGCCGTACGCGTACAAATAATGTGAAGTGTGGGTAGACAAAAAATGTACAGTATGGGTACAAATAATATGCAGTGTGGGTAGGCGAATGATGTGTAGTGTGGGTACAAATAGTGTGCAGTGTGGGTAGACAAATAATGTACAGTGTGGGTACAAATAATGTGCAGTGTGGGTAGACAGATTATGTGCAGTGTGGGTACAAATAATGCGCAGTGTGGGTAGACAAATGATGTGCAGTGTGGGAACAAAAATATTCAGTGTGTTTAGACAAATAATGTGCAGAGTGAGTACAACTAATGTGCAGTGTCGGTACAAATAATGTGTAGTGTGGGACAAATAATGTGCAGTACGGGTGCAAATAATGTGTATTGTGCGTATAAATAATGTGCAGTGTGGGTATAAATAATGTGCAGTTCAGGTGCAAATAATTGGCAGTGTGTTTACAAATAATGTGCAGTGTATGTAGACAAATAATACGCAGTGTGGGAACGAATAATGTGCAATGTGGGACAAATAATGTGTAGTGTGTAAACAAATAATGTGTAGTGTGGGTAGTCAAATGATTTGCAGTGTGTGTATAAATTACCTGCAGTGTGGGTACAAATAAAGTGCAGTGTGGGAACAAATAATGTGTAGTGTGGGTACGAATAATGTGCAGTGTGGGTAGACAAATGATGTGCAGTATGGGTGCAAGTAATTTGCAGTGTGTGTACAAATAATGTGCAGTGTGGGTACAAATATTGTGTAGTGTGGGTAGACAAATGATTTGCAGTGTGTGTATAAATTACGTGCAGTGTGGGTACAAATAATGTGCTGTGTGGGAACAAATAATGTGTAGTGTGGGTACCAATAATATGTAGTGTGTGTACAAATAATTTGCAGTGTGTGTACAAATAATGTGCAGTGTGGGAACAAATAATGTGTAGTGTGAGTACAAATAATGTGCAGTGTGGGTAGACAAATAATGTGCAGTGTGGGTACAAATAATGTGTAGTGTGAAACAAATAATGTGCAGTACGGTTGCAAATAATGTGTATTGTGCGTATAAATAATGTGCAGTGTGGGTATAAATAATGTGCAGTTCGGGTGCAAATAATTGGCAGTGTGTTTACAAATAATGTGCAGTGTATGTAGACAAATAATATGCAGTGTGGGAACAAATAATGTGCAATGTAGGACAAATAATGTGTAGTGTGTAAACAAATAATGTGTAGTGTGGGTAGTCAAATGATTTGCAGTGTGTGTATAAATTACGTGCAGTGTGGGTACAAATAATGTGCAGTGTGGGTACAAATAATGTGCAGTGTGGGAACAAATAATGTGTACTGTGGGTACCAATAATGTGTATTGTGGGTAGACAAATAATTTGCAGTGTGTGTACAAATAATGTGCAGTGTGGGAACAAATAATGTATAGTGTGGGTGCAAATAATGTGTAGTGTTGGTAGACAAATGATGTGCAGTGTGGGTACAAATGATGTGCAGTGTGGATACAGATAATATGTAGTGTGTGAACAAATAATGTGCAGTACAGGTGCAAATAATGTGTATTGTGGGAACAAATAATCTGTAGGGTGGGTATAAATAATGTGTAGTGTGTAAACAAATAATGTGTAGTACGGGTGCAAATAATTTGCAGTGGGTGTACAAATAATGTGCAGTGTGGGTACAAATAATGTGCAGTGTGGGTACAAATAATGTGTAGTGTGGGTAGACAAATGATTTGCAGTGTGTGTATAAATTACGTGCAGTGTGGGTACAAATAATGTGCAGTGTGGGAACAAATAATGTGTAGTGTGGGTACCAATAATATGTAGTGTGTGTACAAATAATTTGCAGTGTGTGTACAAATAATGTGCAGTGTGGGAACAAATAATGTGTAGTGTGAGTACAAATAATGTGCAGTGTGGGTAGACAAATAATGTGCAGTGTGGGTACAGATAATGTGTAGTGTGTGTACAAATAATGTGCAGTGTGGGTACAAATAATGTGTAGTGTGGGAACAAGTAATGTGCTGTGTGGGTACAAATAATGTGCCATACGCGTACAAATAATATGTAGTGTGGGTAGACAAATAATTTGCAATGTGTGTACAAATAATTTGCAGTGTGTGTACAAATAATGTGCAGTGTGGGAACAAATAATGTGTAGTGTGGGTACCAATAATGTGCAGTGTGGGTACAGATAATGTGTAGTGTGTGTACAAATAATGTGCAGTGTGGGTACAAATAATGTGTAGAGTGGGTACAAATAATGTGCAGTGTGGGTAGACAAATAATGTGCAGTGTGGGTACAAATGATGTGCAGTGTGGGTACAGATAATGTGTAGTGTGTGTACAAATAATGTGCAGTGTGGGTACAGATAATGTGTAGTGTGTGTACAAATAATGTGCAGTGTGGGTACAAATAATGTGTAGTGTGGGAACAAATAATGTGCTGTGTGGGTACAAATAATGTGCCGTACACGTACAAATAATGTGAAGTGTGGGTAGACAAATAATGTACAGTGTGGGTACAAATAATGTGCAGTGTGGGTAGACAGATTATGTGCAGTGTGGGTACAAATAATGTGCAGTGTGGGTAGACAAATGATGTGCAGTGTGGGAACAAAAATATTCAGTGTGTTTAGACAAATAATGTGCAGAGTGAGTACAACTAATGTGCAGTGTCGGTACAAATAATGTGTAGTGTGAAACAAATAATGTGCAGTACGGTTGCAAATAATGTGTATTGTGCGTATAAATAATGTGCAGTGTGGGTATAAATAATGTGCAGTTCGGGTGCAAATAATTGGCAGTGTGTTTACAAATAATGTGCAGTGTATGTAGACAAATAATATGCAGTGTGGGAACAAATAATGTGCAATGTAGGACAAATAATGTGTAGTGTGTAAACAAATAATGTGTAGTGTGGGTAGTCAAATGATTTGCAGTGTGTGTATAAATTACGTGCAGTGTGGGTACAAATAATGTGCAGTGTGGGTACAAATAATGTGCAGTGTGGGAACAAATAATGTGTAGTGTGGGTACAAATAATGTATAGTGTGGGTAGACAAATGATGTGCAGTATGGGTGCAAGTAATTTGCAGTGTGTGTACAAATATTGTGCAGTGTGGGTAGACAAATAATGTGCAGTGTGGGTACAAATAATGTGTAGTGTGGGAACAAGTAATGTGCTGTGTGGGTACAAATAATGTGCCATACGCGTACAAATAATGTGTAGTGTGGGTAGACAAATAATTTGCAATGTGTGTACAAATAATTTGCAGTGTGTGTACAAATAATGTGCAGTGTGGGAACAAATAATGTGTAGTGTGGGTACCAATAATGTGCAGTGTGGGTACAGATAATGTGTAGTGTGTGTACAAATAATGTGCAGTGTGGGAACAAGTAATGTGCTGTGTGGGTACAAATAATGTGCCATACGCGTACAAATAATATGTAGTGTGGGTAGACAAATAATTTGCAATGTGTGTACAAATAATTTGCAGTGTGTGTACAAATAATGTGCAGTGTGGGAACAAATAATGTGTAGTGTGGGTACCAATAATGTGCAGTGTGGGTACAGATAATGTGTAGTGTGTGTACAAATAATGTGCAGTGTGGGTACAAATAATGTGTAGAGTGGGTACAAATAATGTGCAGTGTGGGTAGACAAATAATGTGCAGTGTGGGTACAAATGATGTGCAGTGTGGGTACAGATAATGTGTAGTGTGTGTACAAATAATGTGCAGTGTGGGTACAGATAATGTGTAGTGTGTGTACAAATAATGTGCAGTGTGGGTACAAATAATGTGTAGTGTGGGAACAAATAATGTGCTGTGTGGGTACAAATAATGTGCCGTACACGTACAAATAATGTGAAGTGTGGGTAGACAAATAATGTACAGTGTGGGTACAAATAATGTGCAGTGTGGGTAGACAGATTATGTGCAGTGTGGGTACAAATAATGTGCAGTGTGGGTAGACAAATGATGTGCAGTGTGGGGAACAAAAATATTCAGTGTGTTTAGACAAATAATGTGCAGAGTGAGTACAACTAATGTGCAGTGTCGGTACAAATAATGTGTAGTGTGAAACAAATAATGTGCAGTACGGTTGCAAATAATGTGTATTGTGCGTATAAATAATGTGCAGTGTGGGTATAAATAATGTGCAGTTCGGGTGCAAATAATTGGCAGTGTGTTTACAAATAATGTGCAGTGTATGTAGACAAATAATATGCAGTGTGGGAACAAATAATGTGCAATGTAGGACAAATAATGTGTAGTGTGTAAACAAATAATGTGTAGTGTGGGTAGTCAAATGATTTGCAGTGTGTGTATAAATTACGTGCAGTGTGGGTACAAATAATGTGCAGTGTGGGTACAAATAATGTGCAGTGTGGGAACAAATAATGTGTAGTGTGGGTACAAATAATGATAGTGTGGGTAGACAAATGATGTGCAGTATGGGTGCAAGTAATTTGCAGTGTGTGTACAAATATTGTGCAGTGTGGGTAGACAAAAAATGTGCAGTGTGGGTACAAATGATGTGCAGTGTGGGAACAAAAATATGCAGTGTGTTTACACAAATAATGTGCAGAGTGAGTACAACTAATGTGCAGTGTCGGTACAAATAATGTGTAGTGTGGGACAAATAATGTGCAGTACGGGCACAAATAATTTGCAGTATGTGTACAAATAATGTGTAGTGTGGGTGCAAATAATGTGCAGTACGGGTGCAAATAATGTGTAGTGTTGGTAGACAAATGATGTGCAGTGTGGGTGCAAATAATGTGTAGTGTTGGTAGACAAATGATGTGCAGTGTGGGTACAAATGATGTGCAGTGTGGAAACAGATAATATGTAGTGTGTGAACAAATAATGTGCAGTACAGGTGCAAATAATGTGTATTGTGGGAACAAATAATCTGTAGGGTGGGTATAAATAATGTGCAGTGTGTAAACAAATAATGTGTAGTACGGGTGCAAATAATTTGCAGTGGGTGTACAAATAATGTGCAGTGTGGGTACAAATAATGTGCAGTGTGGGTACAAATAATGTGTAGTGTGGGTAGACAAATGATTTGCAGTGTGTGTATAAATTACGTGCAGTGTGGGTACAAATAATGTGCAGTGTGGGAACAAATAATGTGTAGTGTGGGTACCAATAATATGTAGTGTGTGTACAAATAATTTGCAGTGTGTGTACAAATAATGTGCAGTGTGGGAACAAATAATGTGTAGTGTGAGTACAAATAATGTGCAGTGTGGGTAGACAAATAATGTGCAGTGTGGGTACAGATAATGTGTAGTGTGTGTACAAATAATGTGCAGTGTGGGTACAAATAATGTGTAGTGTGGGAACAAGTAATGTGCTGTGTGGGTACAAATAATGTGCCATACGCGTACAAATAATATGTAGTGTGGGTAGACAAATAATTTGCAATGTGTGTACAAATAATTTGCAGTGTGTGTACAAATAATGTGCAGTGTGGGAACAAATAATGTGTAGTGTGGGTACCAATAATGTGCAGTGTGGGTACAGATAATGTGTAGTGTGTGTACAAATAATGTGCAGTGTGGGTACAAATAATGTGTAGAGTGGGTACAAATAATGTGCAGTGTGGGTAGACAAATAATGTGCAGTGTGGGTACAAATGATGTGCAGTGTGGGTACAGATAATGTGTAGTGTGTGTACAAATAATGTGCAGTGTGGGTACAGATAATGTGTAGTGTGTGTACAAATAATGTGTAGAGTGGGTACAAATAATGTGCAGTGTGGGTAGACAAATAATGTGCAGTGTGGGTACAAATGATGTGCAGTGTGGGTACAGATAATGTGTAGTGTGTGTACAAATAATGTGCAGTGTGGGTACAAATAATGTGTAGTGTGGGAACAAGTAATGTGCTGTGTGGGTACAAATAATGTGCCATACGCGTACAAATAATATGTAGTGTGGGTAGACAAATAATTTGCAATGTGTGTACAAATAATTTGCAGTGTGTGTACAAATAATGTGCAGTGTGGGAACAAATAATGTGTAGTGTGGGTACCAATAATGTGCAGTGTGGGTACAGATAATGTGTAGTGTGTGTACAAATAATGTGCAGTGTGGGTACAAATAATGTGTAGAGTGGGTACAAATAATGTGCAGTGTGGGTAGACAAATAATGTGCAGTGTGGGTACAAATGATGTGCAGTGTGGGTACAGATAATGTGTAGTGTGTGTACAAATAATGTGCAGTGTGGGTACAGATAATGTGTAGTGTGTGTACAAACAATGTGCAGTGTGGGTACAAATAATGTGTAGTGTGGGAACAAATAATGTGCTGTGTGGGTACAAATAATGTGCCGTACACGTACAAATAATGTGAAGTGTGGGTAGACAAATAATGTACAGTGTGGGTACAAATAATGTGCAGTGTGGGTAGACAGATTATGTGCAGTGTGGGTACAAATAATGTGCAGTGTGGGTAGACAAATGATGTGCAGTGTGGGAACAAAAATATTCAGTGTGTTTAGACAAATAATGTGCAGAGTGAGTACAACTAATGTGCAGTGTCGGTACAAATAATGTGTAGTGTGAAACAAATAATGTGCAGTACGGTTGCAAATAATGTGTATTGTGCGTATAAATAATGTGCAGTGTGGGTATAAATAATGTGCAGTTCGGGTGCAAATAATTGGCAGTGTGTTTACAAATAATGTGCAGTGTATGTAGACAAATAATATGCAGTGTGGGAACAAATAATGTGCAATGTAGGACAAATAATGTGTAGTGTGTAAACAAATAATGTGTAGTGTGGGTAGTCAAATGATTTGCAGTGTGTGTATAAATTACGTGCAGTGTTGGTACAAATAATGTGCAGTGTGGGAACAAATAATGTGTAGTGTGGGTACAAATAATGTATAGTGTGGGTAGACAAATGATGTGCAGTATGGGTGCAAGTAATTTGCAGTGTGTGTACAAATATTGTGCAGTGTGGGTAGACAAATAATGTGCAGTGTGGGTACAAATAATGTGTAGTGTGGGAACAAGTAATGTGCTGTGTGGGTACAAATAATGTGCCATACGCGTACAAATAATGTGTAGTGTGGGTAGACAAATAATGTACAGTGTGGGTAGAAATAATGTGCAGTGTGGGTAGACAGATTATGTGCAGTGTGGGTACAAATAATGCGCAGTGTGGGTAGACAAATGATGTGCAGTGTGGGAACAAAAATATTCAGTGTGTTTAGACAAATAATGTGCAGAGTGAGTACAACTAATGTGCAGAGTCGGTACAAATAATGTGTAGTGTGGGACAAATAATGTGCAGTACGGGTGCAAATAATGTGTATTGTGCGTATAAATAATGTGCAGTGTGGGTATAAATAATGTGCAGTTCGGGTGCAAATAATTGGCAGTGTGTTTACAAATAATGTGCAGTGTATGTAGACAAATAATATGCAGTGTGGGAATGAATAATGTGCAATGTGGGACAAATAATGTGTAGTGTGTAAACAAATAATGTGTAGTGTGGGTAGTCAAATGATTTGCAGTGTGTGTATAAATTACCTGCAGTGTGGGTACAAATAAAGTGCAGTGTGGGAACAAATAATGTGTAGTGTGGGTACCAATAATGTATAGTGTGGGTAGACAAATGATGTGCAGTATGGGTGCAAGTAATTTGCAGTGTGTGTACAAATAATGTGCAGTGTGGGTAGACAAAAAATGTGCAGTGTGGGTACAAATGATGTGCAGTGTGGGAACAAAAATATGCAGTGTGTTTACACAAATAATGTGCAGAGTGAGTACAACTAATGTGCAGTGTCGGAACAAATAATGTGTAGTGTGGGACAAATAATGTGCAGTACGGGCACAAATAATTTGCAGTATGTGTACAAATAATGTGTAGTGTGGGTGCAAATAATGTGCAGTACGGGTGCAAATAATGTGTAGTGTTGGTAGACAAATGATGTGCAGTGTGGGTGCAAATAATGTGTAGTGTTGGTAGACAAATGATGTGCAGTGTGGGTACAAATGATGTGCAGTGTGGAAACAGATAATATGTAGTGTGTGAACAAATAATGTGCAGTACAGGTGCAAATAATGTGTATTGTGGGAACAAATAATCTGTAGGGTGGGTATAAATAATGTGCTGTGTGTAAACAAATAATGTGTAGTACGGGTGCAAATAATTTGCAGTGGGTGTACAAATAATGTGCAGTGTGGGTACAAATAATGTGCAGTGTGGGTACAAATAATGTGTAGTGTGGGTAGACAAATGATTTGCAGTGTGTGTATAAATGACGTGCAGTGTGGGTACAAATAATGTGCAGTGTGGGAACAAATAATGTGTAGTGTGGGTACCAATAATATGTAGTGTGTGTACAAATAATTTGCAGTGTGTGTACAAATAATGTGCAGTGTGGGAACAAATAATGTGTAGTGTGAGTACAAATAATGTGCAGTGTGGGTAGACAAATAATGTGCAGTGTGGGTACAGATAATGTGTAGTGTGTGTACAAATAATGTGCAGTGTGGGTACAAATAATGTGTAGTGTGGGAACAAGTAATGTGCTGTGTGGGTACAAATAATGTGCCATACGCGTACAAATAATATGTAGTGTGGGTAGACAAATAATTTGCAATGTGTGTACAAATAATTTGCAGTGTGTGTACAAATAATGTGCAGTGTGGGAACAAATAATGTGTAGTGTGGGTACCAATAATGTGCAGTGTGGGTACAGATAATGTGTAGTGTGTGTACAAATAATGTGCAGTGTGGGTACAAATAATGTGTAGAGTGGGTACAAATAATGTGCAGTGTGGGTAGACAAATAATGTGCAGTGTGGGTACAAATGATGTGCAGTGTGGGTACAGATAATGTGTAGTGTGTGTACAAATAATGTGCAGTGTGGGTACAGATAATGTGTAGTGTGTGTACAAATAATGTGCAGTGTGGGTACAAATAATGTGTAGTGTGGGAACAAATAATGTGCTGTGTGGGTACAAATAATGTGCCGTACACGTACAAATAATGTGAAGTGTGGGTAGACAAATAATGTACAGTGTGGGTACAAATAATGTGCAGTGTGGGTAGACAGATTATGTGCAGTGTGGGTACAAATAATGTGCAGTGTGGGTAGACAAATGATGTGCAGTGTGGGAACAAAAATATTCAGTGTGTTTAGACAAATAATGTGCAGAGTGAGTACAACTAATGTGCAGTGTCGGTACAAATAATGTGTAGTGTGAAACAAATAATGTGCAGTACGGTTGCAAATAATGTGTATTGTGCGTATAAATAATGTGCAGTGTGGGTATAAATAATGTGCAGTTCGGGTGCAAATAATTGGCAGTGTGTTTACAAATAATGTGCAGTGTGGGTAGACAGATTATGTGCAGTGTGGGTACAAATAATGTGCAGTGTGTGTACAAATAATGTGCAGTGTGGGAACAAATAATGTGTAGTGTGGGTACAAATAATATGCAGTGTGGGTAGACAAATAATGTGCAGTGTGGGTACAAATGATGTGCAGTGTGGGTACAGATAATGTGTAGTGTGTGTACAAATAATTTGCAGTGTGGGTACAGATAATGTGTAGTCTGTGTACAAATAATGTGCAGTGTCGGTACAAATAATGTGTAGTGTGTGTACAAATAATGTGCAGAGTGAGTACAACTAATGTGCAGTGTCGGTACAAATAATGTGTAGTGTGGGACAAATAATGTGCAGTACTGGTGCAAATAGTGTGTATTGTGCGTATAAATAATGTGCAGTGTGGGTATAAATAATGTGCAGTTCGGGTGCAAATAATTGGCAGTGTGTTTACAAATAATGTGCAGTGTATGTAGACAAATAATATGCAGTGTGGGTAGTCAAATGATTTGCAGTGTGTGTATAAATTACGTGCAGTGTGGGTACAAATAATGTGCAGTTTGGGTACAAATAATGTGCAGTATGGGAACAAATAATGTGTAGTGTGGGTACCAATAATATGTAGTGTGGGTAGACAAATAATTTGCAGTGTGTGTACAAATAATTTGCAGTGTGTGTACAAATAATGTGCAGTGTGGGAACAGATAATGTGTAGTGTGGGTACAAATAATGTATAGTGTGGGTATTCAAATGATGTGCAGTATGGGTGCAAATGATGTGCAGTGTGGGTACAGATAATGTGTAGTGTGTGTACAAATAATGTGCAGTGTGGTTACAAATAATGTGTAGTGTGGGAACAAATAATGTGCTGTGTGGGTACAAATACTGTGCCGTACGCGTACAAATAATGTGAAGTGTGGGTAGACAAATAATGTACAGTATGGGTACAAATAATGTGCAGTGTGGGTAGACGAATGATGTGCAGTGTGGGTACAATTAGTGTGCAGTGTGGGTAGACAGATTATGTGCAGTGTGGGTACAAATAATGTGCAGTGTGGGTACAAATAATGTGCAGTGTGGGTAGACAAATGATGTGCAGTGTGGGAACAAAAATATTCAGTGTGTTTAGACAAATAATGTGCAGAGTGAGTACAACTAATGTGCAGTGTCGGTACAAATAATGTGTAGTGTGGGACAAATAATGTGCAGTACGGGTGCAAATAATGTGTATTGTGCGTATAAATAATGTGCAGTGTGGGTATAAATAGTGTGCAGTTTGGGTGCAAATAATTGGCAGTGTGTTTACAAATAATGTGCAGTGTATGTAGACAAATAATATGCAGTGTGGGAACGAATAATGTGCAGTGTGGGTACAAATAAAGTGCAGTGTGGGAACAAATAATGTGTAGTGTGGGTACCAATAATGTATAGTGTGGGTAGACAAATGATGTGCAGTATGGGTGCAAGTAATTTGCAGTGTGTGAACAAATAATGTGCAGTACAGGTGCAAATAATGTGTATTGTGGGAACAAATAATCTGTAGTGTGTAAACAAATAATGTATAGTACGGGTGCAAATAATTTGCAGTGGGTGTACAAATAATGTGCAGATTGGGTACAAATAATGTGCAGAGTGGGTACAAATAATGTGTAGTGTGTAAACAAATAATGTGTAGTACGGGTGCAAATAATTTGCAGTGGGTGTACAAATAATGTGCAGATTGGGTACAAATAATGTGCAGTGTGGGTACAAATAATGTGTAGTGTCGGTAGACAAATGATTTGCAGTGTGTGTACAAATAATTTGCAGTGTGGGTAGAAATAATGTGTAGTGTGGGTAGACAAATGATTTGCAGTGTGTGTATAAATTACGTGCAGTGTGGGTACAAATAATGTGCAGTGTGGGAACAAATAATGTGTAGTGTGGGTACCAATAATATGTAGTGTGGGTAGACAAATAATTTGCTGTGTGTGTACAAATAATTTGCAGTGTGTGTACAAATAATGTGCAGTGTGGGAACAAATAATGTGTAGTGTGGGTACAAATAATGTGCAGTGTGGGTAGACAAATAATGTGCAGTGTGGGTACAAATGATGTGCAGTGTGGGTACAGATAATGTGTAGTGTGTGTACAAATAATATGCAGTGTGGGTACAGATAATGTGTAGTGTGTGTACAAATAATGTGCAGTGTGGGTACAAATAATGTGTAGTGTGGGAACAAATAATGTGCTGTGTGGGTACAAATAATGTGCCGTACGTGTACAAATAATGTGAAGTGTGGGTAGACAAATAATGTACAGTGTGGGTACAAATAATGTGTAGTGTGGGTACCAATAATATGTAGTGTGGGTAGACAAATAATTTGCAGTGTGTGTACAAATAATTTGCAGTGTGTGTACAAATAATGTACAGTGTGGGAACAAATAATGTGTAGTGTGGGTACAAATAATGTATAGTGTGGGTATTCAAATGATGTGCAGTATGGGTGCAAATGATGTGCAGTGTGGGTACAAATAATGTGTAGTGTGGGAACAAATAATGTGCTGTGTGGGTACAAATACTGTGCCGTACGCGTACAAATAATGTGAAGTGTGGGTAGACAAATAATGTACAGTATGGGTACAAATAATATGCAGTGTGGGTAGGCGAATGATGTGCAGTGTGGGTACAAATAGTGTGCAGTGTGGGTAGACAAATAATGTACAGTGTGGGTAGAAATAATGTGCAGTGTGGGTAGACAGATTATGTGCAGTGTGGGTACAAATAATGCGCAGTGTGGGTAGACAAATGATGTGCAGTGTGGGAACAAAAATATTCAGTGTGTTTAGACAAATAATGTGCAGAGTGAGTACAACTAATGTGCAGAGTCGGTACAAATAATGTGTAGTGTGGGACAAATAATGTGCAGTACGGGTGCAAATAATTGGCAGTGTGTTTACAAATAATGTGCAGTGTATGTAGACAAATAATATGCAGTGTGGGAATGAATAATGTGCAATGTGGGACAAATAATGTGTAGTGTGTAAACAAATAATGTGTAGTGTGGGTAGTCAAATGATTTGCAGTGTGTGTATAAATTACGTGCAGTGTGGGTACAACTAAAGTGCAGTGTGGGAACAAATAATGTGTAGTGTGGGTACCAATAATGTATAGTGTGGGTAGACAAATGATGTGCAGTATGGGTGCAAGTAATTTGCAGTGTGTGTACAAATAATGTGCAGTGTGGGTAGACAAAAAATGTGCAGTGTGGGTACAAATGATGTGCAGTGTGGGAACAAAAATATGCAGTGTGTTTACATAAATAATGTGCAGAGTGAGTACAACTAATGTGCAGTGTCGGTACAAATAATGTGTAGTGTGGGACAAATAATGTGCAGTACGGGCACAAATAATTTGCAGTATGTGTACAAATAATGTGTAGTGTGGGTGCAAATAATGTGCAGTACGGGTGCAAATAATGTGTAGTGTTGGTAGACAAATGATGTGCAGTGTGGGTGCAAATAATGTGTAGTGTTGGTAGACAAATGATGTGCAGTGTGGGTACAAATGATGTGCAGTGTGGATACAGATAATATGTAGTGTGTGAACAAATAATGTGCAGTACAGGTGCAAATAATGTGTATTGTGGGAACAAATAATCTGTAGGGTGGGTATAAATAATGTGTAGTGTGTAAACAAATAATGTGTAGTACGGGTGCAAATAATTTGCAGTGGGTGTATAAATAATGTGCAGTGTGGGTACAAATAATGTGCAGTGTGGGTACAAATAATGTGTAGTGTGGGTAGACAAATGATTTGCAGTGTGTGTATAAATTACGTGCAGTGTGGGTACAAATAATGTGCAGTGTGGGAACAAATAATGTGTAGTGTGGGTACCAATAATATGTAGTGTGTGTACAAATAATTTGCAGTGTGTGTACAAATGATGTGCAGTGTGGGTACAAATAATGTGCAGTGTGGGTACAAATAATGTGTAGTGTGGGTAGACAAATGATTTGCAGTGTGTGTATAAATTACGTGCAGTGTGGGTACAAATAATGTGCAGTGTGGGAACAAATAATGTGTAGTGTGGGTACCAATAATATGTAGTGTGTGTACAAATAATTTGCAGTGTGTGTACAAATAATGTGCAGTGTGGGAACAAATAATGTGTAGTGTGAGTACAAATAATGTGCAGTGTGGGTAGACAAATAATGTGCAGTGTGGGTACAGATAATGTGTAGTGTGTGTACAAATAATGTGCAGTGTGGGTACAAATAATGTGTAGTGTGGGAACAAGTAATGTGCTGTGTGGGTACAAATAATGTGCCATACGCGTACAAATAATATGTAGTGTGTGTACAAATAATGTGCAGTGTGGGTACAAATAATGTGTAGAGTGGGTACAAATAATGTGCAGTGTGGGTAGACAAATAATGTGCAGTGTGGGTACAAATGATGTGCAGTGTGGGTACAGATAATGTGTAGTGTGTGTACAAATAATGTGCAGTGTGGGTACAGATAATGTGTAGTGTGTGTACAAATAATGTGCAGTGTGGGTACAAATAATGTGTACTGTGGGAACAAATAATGTGCTGTGTGGGTACAAATAATGTGCCATACACGTACAAATAATGTGAAGTGTGGGTAGACAAATAATGTACAGTGTGGGTACAAATAATGTGCAGTGTGGGTAGACAGATTATGTGCAGTGTGGGTACAAATAATGTGCAGTGTGGGTAGACAAATGATGTGCAGTGTGGGAACAAAAATATTCAGTGTGTTTAGACAAATTATGTGCAGAGTGAGTACAACTAATGTGCAGTGTCGGTACAAATAATGTGTAGTGTGAAACAAATAATGTGCAGTACGGTTGCAAATAATGTGTATTGTGCGTATAAATAATGTGCAGTGTGGGTATAAATAATGTGCAGTTCGGGTGCAAATAATTGGCAGTGTGTTTACAAATAATGTGCAGTGTATGTAGACAAATAATATGCAGTGTGGGAACAAATAATGTGCAATGTAGGACAAATAATGTGTAGTGTGTAAACAAATAATGTGTAGTGTGGGTAGTCAAATGATTTGCAGTGTGTGTATAAATTACGTGCAGTGTGGGAACAAATAATGTGCAGTGTGGGAACAAATAATGTGTAGTGTGGGTACCAATAATGTGTATTGTGGGTAGACAAATAATTTGCAGTGTGTGTACAAATAATGTGCAGTGTGGGAACAAATAATGTGTAGTGTGGGTACAAATAATGTATAGTGTGGGTAGACAAATGATGTGCAGTATGGGTGCAAGTAATTTGCAGTGTGTGTACAAATATTGTGCAGTGTGGGTAGACAAATAATGTGCAGTGTGGGTACAAATAATGTGTAGTGTGGGAACAAGTAATGTGCTGTGTGGGTACAAATAATGTGCCATACGCGTACAAATAATGTGTAGTGTGGGTAGACAAATAATGTACAGTGTGGGTAGAAATAATGTGCAGTGTGGGTAGACAGATTATGTGCAGTGTGGGAACAAATAATGTGTAGTGTGGGTACAAATAATGTGCAGTGTGGGTACAAATAATGTGCAGTGTGGGTAGACAAATGATGTGCAGTGTGGGAACAAAAATATTCAGTGTGTTTAGACAAATAATGTGCAGAGTGAGTACAACTAATGTGCAGAGTCGGTACAAATAATGTGTAGTGTGGGACAAATAATGTGCAGTACGGGTGCAAATAATGTGTATTGTGCGTATAAATAATGTGCAGTGTGGGTATAAATAATGTGCAGTTCGGGTGCAAATAATTGGCAGTGTGTTTACAAATAATGTGCAGTGTATGTAGACAAATAATATGCAGTGTGGGAATGAATAATGTGCAATGTGGGACAAATAATGTGTAGTGTGTAAACAAATAATGTGTAGTGTGGGTAGTCAAATGATTTGCAGTGTGTGTATAAATTACCTGCAGTGTGGGTACAAATAAAGTGCAGTGTGGGAACAAATAATGTGTAGTGTGGGTACCAATAATGTATAGTGTGGGTAGACAAATGATGTGCAGTATGGGTGCAAGTAATTTGCAGTGTGTGTACAAATAATGTGCAGTGTGGGTAGACAAAAAATGTGCAGTGTGGGTACAAATGATGTGCAGTGTGGGAACAAAAATATGCAGTGTGTTTACACAAATAATGTGCAGAGTGAGTACAACTAATGTGCAGTGTCGGAACAAATAATGTGTAGTGTGGGACAAATAATGTGCAGTACGGGCACAAATAATTTGCAGTATGTGTACAAATAATGTGTAGTGTGGGTGCAAATAATGTGCAGTACGGGTGCAAATAATGTGTAGTGTTGGTAGACAAATGATGTGCAGTGTGGGTGCAAATAATGTGTAGTGTTGGTAGACAAATGATGTGCAGTGTGGGTACAAATGATGTGCAGTGTGGAAACAGATAATATGTAGTGTGTGAACAAATAATGTGCAGTACAGGTGCAAATAATGTGTATTGTGGGAACAAATAATCTGTAGGGTGGGTATAAATAATGTGCAGTGTGTAAACAAATAATGTGTAGTACGGGTGCAAATAATTTGCAGTGGGTGTACAAATAATGTGCAGTGTGGGTACAAATAATGTGCAGTGTGGGTACAAATAATGTGTAGTGTGGGTAGACAAATGATTTGCAGTGTGTGTATAAATTACGTGCAGTGTGGGTACAAATAATGTGCAGTGTGGGAACAAATAATGTGTAGTGTGGGTACCAATAATATGTAGTGTGTGTACAAATAATTTGCAGTGTGGGTACAAATAATGTGTAGAGTGGGAACAAATAATGTGTAGTGTGAGTACAAATAATGTGCAGTGTGGGTAGACAAATAATGTGCAGTGTGGGTACAGATAATGTGTAGTGTGTGTACAAATAATGTGCAGTGTGGGTACAAATAATGTGTAGTGTGGGAACAAGTAATGTGCTGTGTGGGTACAAATAATGTGCCATACGCGTACAAATAATATGTAGTGTGGGTAGACAAATAATTTGCAATGTGTGTACAAATAATTTGCAGTGTGTGTACAAATAATGTGCAGTGTGGGAACAAATAATGTGTAGTGTGGGTACCAATAATGTGCAGTGTGGGTACAGATAATGTGTAGTGTGTGTACAAATAATGTGCAGTGTGGGTACAAATAATGTGTAGAGTGGGTACAAATAATGTGCAGTGTGGGTAGACAAATAATGTGCAGTGTGGGTACAAATGATGTGCAGTGTGGGTACAGATAATGTGTAGTGTGTGTACAAATAATGTGCAGTGTGGGTACAGATAATGTGTAGTGTGTGTACAAATAATGTGCAGTGTGGGTACAAATAATGTGTAGTGTGGGAACAAATAATGAGCTGTGTGGGTACAAATAATGTGCCGTACACGTACAAATAATGTGAAGTGTGGGTAGACAAATAATGTACAGTGTGGGTACAAATAATGTGCAGTGTGGGTAGACAGATTATGTGCAGTGTGGGTACAAATAATGTGCAGTGTGGGTAGACAAATGATGTGCAGTGTGGGAACAAAAATATTCAGTGTGTTTAGACAAATAATGTGCAGAGTGAGTACAACTAATGTGCAGTGTCGGTACAAATAATGTGTAGTGTGAAACAAATAATGTGCAGTACGGTTGCAAATAATGTGTATTGTGCGTATAAATAATGTGCAGTGTGGGTATAAATAATGTGCAGTTCGGGTGCAAATAATTGGCAGTGTGTTTACAAATAATGTGCAGTGTATGTAGACAAATAATATGCAGTGTGGGAACAAATAATGTGCAATGTAGGACAAATAATGTGTAGTGTGTAAACAAATAATGTGTAGTGTGGGTAGTCAAATGATTTGCAGTGTGTGTATAAATTACGTGCAGTGTGGGAACAAATAATGTGCAGTGTGGGAACAAATAATGTGTAGTGTGGGTACCAATAATGTGTATTGTGGGTAGACAAATAATGTGCAGTATGGGTGCAAGTAATTTGCAGTGTGTGTACAAATATTGTGCAGTGTGGGAACAAATAATGTGTAGTGTGGGTACAAATAATGTATAGTGTGGGTAGACAAATGATGTGCAGTATGGGTGCAAGTAATTTGCAGTGTGTGTACAAATATTGTGCAGTGTGGGTAGACAAATAATGTGCAGTGTGGGTACAAATAATGTGTAGTGTGGGAACAAGTAATGTGCTGTGTGGGTACAAATAATGTGCCATACGCGTACAAATAATGTGTAGTGTGGGTAGACAAATAATGTACAGTATGGGTACAAATAATGTGCAGTGTGGGTACCAATAATATGTAGTGTGGGTAGACAAATAATTTGCTGTGTGTGTACAAATAATTTGCAGTGTGTGTACAAATAATGTGCAGTGTGGGAACAAATAATGTGTAGTGTGGGTACAAATAATGTGCAGTGTGGGTAGACAAATAATGTGCAGTGTGGGTACAAATGATGTGCAGTGTGGGTACAGATAATGTGTAGTGTGTGTACAAATAATGTGCAGTGTGGGTACAAATAATGTGCAGTGTGGGTAGACAGATTATGTGCAGTGTGGGTACAAATAATGTGCAGTGTGGGTAGACAAATGATGTGCAGTGTGGGAACAAAAATATTCAGTGTGTTTAGACAAATAATGTGCAGAGTGAGTACAACTAATGTGCAGTGTCGATACAAATAATGTGCAGTGTGAAACAAATAATGTGTAGTGTGGGTACAAATAATGTATAGTGTGGGTAGACAAATGATGTGCAGTATGGGTGCAAGTAATTTGCAGTGTGTGTACAAATAATGTGTAGTGTGGGAACAAGTAATGTGCTGTGTGGGTACAAATAATGTGCCATACGCGTACAAATAATATGTAGTGTGGGTAGACAAATAATGTACAGTATGGGTACAAATAATGTGCAGTGTGGGTACCAATAATATGTAGTGTGGGTAGACAAATAATTTGCAGTGTGTGTACAAATAATTTGCAGTGTGTGTACAAATAATGTGCAGTGTGGGAACAAATAATGTGTAGTGTGGGTACAAATAATGTGCAGTGTGGGTATACAAATAATGTGCAGTGTGGGTACAAATGATGTGCAGTGTGGGTACAGATAATGTGTAGTGTGTGTGCAAATAATGTGCAGTGTGGGTACAGATAATGTGTAGAGTGTGTACAAATAATGTGCAGTTTGGGTACAAATAATGTGCAGTTTGGGTAGACAGATTATGTGCAGTGTGGGTAGACAAATGATGTGCAGTGTGGGAACAAAAATATTTAGTGTGTTTAGACAAATAATGTGCAGAGTGAGTACAACTAATTTGCAGTGTCGGTACAAATAATGTGTAGTGTGGGTACAAATAATGTGCAGTGTCGGTACAAATAATGTGCAGTGTGGGAACAAATAATGTGTAGTGTGGGTACCAATAATGTGTAGTGTGGGTAGACAAATAATTTGCAGTGTGTGTACAAATAATGTGCAGTGTGGGAACAAATAATGTGTAGTGTGGGTACAAATAATGTATAGTGTGGGTAGACAAATGATGTGCAGTATGGGTGCAAGTAATTTGCAGTGTGTGTACAAATAATGTGCAGTGTGGGTAGACAAATAATGTGCTGTGTGGGTACAGATAATGTGTAGTGTGTGTACAAATAATGTGCAGTGTGGGTACAAATAATGTGTAGTGTGGGAACAAGTAATGTGCTGTGTGGGTACAAATAATGTGCCATACGCATACAAATAATATGTAGTGTGGGTAGACAAATAATTTGCAATGTGTGTACAAATAATTTGCAGTGTGTGTACAAATAATGTGCAGTGTGGGAACAAATAATGTGTAGTGTGGGTACAAATAATGTATAGTGTGGGTATTCAAATGATGTGCAGTATGGGTGCAAATGATGTGCAGTGTGGGTACAGATAATGTGTAGTGTGTTTACAAATAATGTGCAGTGTATGTAGACAAATAATATGCAGTGTGGGAACAAATAATGTGCAATGTAGGACAAATAATGTGTAGTGTGTAAACAAATAATGTGTAGTGTGGGTAGTCAAATGATTTGCAGTGTGTGTATAAATTACGTGCAGTGTGGGTACAAATAATGTGCAGTGTGGGTACAAATAATGTGCAGTGTGGGAACAAATAATGTGTAGTGTGGGTACCAATAATGTGTATTGTGGGTAGACAAATAATTTGCAGTGTGTGTACAAATAATGTGCAGTGTGGGTACAAATAATGTGCAGTGTGGGTACAAATAATGTGTAGTGTGGGTAGACAAATGATTTGCAGTGTGTGTATAAATTACGTGCAGTGTGGGTACAAATAATGTGCAGTGTGGGAACAAATAATGTGTAGTGTGGGTACCAATAATATGTAGTGTGTGTACAAATAATTTGCAGTGTGTGTACAAATAATGTGCAGTGTGGGAACAAATAATGTGTAGTGTGAGTACAAATAATGTGCAGTGTGGGTAGACAAATAATGTGCAGTGTGGGTACAAATGATGTGCAGTGTGGGTACAGATAATGTGTAGTGTGTGTACAAATAATGTGCAGTGTGGGTACAAATAATGTGTAGAGTGGGTACAAATAATGTGCAGTGTGGGTAGACAAATAATTTGCAGTGTGGGTACAAATGATGTGCAGTGTGGGTACAGATAATGTGTAGTGTGTGTACAAATAATGTGCAGTGTGGGTACAGATAATGTGTAGTGTGTGTACAAATAATGTGCAGTGTGGGTACAAATAATGTGTAGTGTGGGAACAAATAATGTGCTGTGTGGGTACAAATAATGTGCCGTACCCGTACAAATAATGTGAATTGTGGGTAGACAAATAATGTACAGTGTGGGTACAAATAATGTGCAGTGTGGGTAGACAGATTATGTGCAGTGTGGGTACAAATAATGTGCAGTGTGGGTAGACAAATGATGTGCAGTGTGGGAACAAAAATATTCAGTGTGTTTAGACAAATAATGTGCAGAGTGAGTACAACTAATGTGCAGTGTCGGTACAAATAATGTGTAGTGTGAAACAAATAATGTGCAGTACGGTTGCAAATAATGTGTATTGTGCGTATAAATAATGTGCAGTGTGGGTATAAATAATGTGCAGTTCGGGTGCAAATAATTGGCAGTGTGTTTACAAATAATGTGCAGTGTATGTAGACAAATAATATGCAGTGTGGGAACAAATAATGTGCAATGTAGGACAAATAATGTGTAGTGTGTAAACAAATAATGTGTAGTGTGGGTAGTCAAATGATTTGCAGTGTGTGTATAAATTACGTGCAGTGTGGGAACAAATAATGTGCAGTGTGGGAACAAATAATGTGTAGTGTGGGTACCAATAATGTGTATTGTGGGTAGACAAATAATTTGCAGTGTGTGTACAAATAATGTGCAGTGTGGGAACAAATAATGTGTAGTGTGGGTACAAATAATGTATAGTGTGGGTAGACAAATGATGTGCAGTATGGGTGCAAGTAATTTGCAGTGTGTGTACAAATATTGTGCAGTGTGGGTAGACAAATAATGTGCAGTGTGGGTACAAATAATGTGTAGTGTGGGAACAAGTAATGTGCTGTGTGGGTACAAATAATGTGCCATACGCGTACAAATAATGTGTAGTGTGGGTAGACAAATAATGTACAGTATGGGTACAAATAATGTGCAGTGTGGGTACCAATAATATGTAGTGTGGGTAGACAAATAATTTGCAGTGTGTGTACAAATAATTTGCAGTGTGTGTACAAATAATGTGCAGTGTGGGAACAAATAATGTGTAGTGTGGGTACAAATAATGTGCAGTGTGGGTAGACAAATAATGTGCAGTGTGGGTACAAATGATGTGCAGTGTGGGTACAGATAATGTGTAGTGTGTGTACAAATAATGTGCAGTGTGGGTACAAATAATGTGCAGTGTGGGTAGACAGATTATGTGCAGTGTGGGTACAAATAATGTGCAGTGTGGGTAGACAAATGATGTGCAGTGTGGGAACAAAAATATTCAGTGTGTTTAGACAAATAATGTGCAGAGTGAGTACAACTAATGTGCAGTGTCGATACAAATAATGTGCAGTGTGAAACAAATAATGTGTAGTGTGGGTACAAATAATGTATAGTGTGGGTAGACAAATGATGTGCAGTATGGGTGCAAGTAATTTGCAGTGTGTGTACAAATAATGTGTAGTGTGGGAACAAGTAATGTGCTGTGTGGGTACAAATAATGTGCCATACGCGTACAAATAATATGTAGTGTGGGTAGACAAATAATGTACAGTATGGGTACAAATAATGTGCAGTGTGGGTACCAATAATATGTAGTGTGGGTAGACAAATAATTTGCAGTGTGTGCACAAATAATTTGCAGTGTGTGTACAAATAATGTGCAGTGTGGGAACAAATAATGTGTAGTGTGGGTACAAATAATGTGCAGTGTGGGTATACAAATAATGTGCAGTGTGGGTACAAATGATGTGCAGTGTGGGTACAGATAATGTGTAGTGTGTGTGCAAATAATGTGCAGTGTGGGTACAGATAATGTGTAGAGTGTGTACAAATAATGTGCAGTTTGGGTACAAATAATGTGAAGTGTGGGTAGACAAATAATGTACAGTGTGGGTACAAATAATGTGCAGTTTGGGTAGACAGATTATGTGCAGTGTGGGTACAAATAATGTGCAGTGTGGGTAGACAAATGATGTGCAGTGTGGGAACAAAAATATTCAGTGTGTTTAGACAAATAATGTGCAGAGTGAGTACAACTAATTTGCAGTGTCGGTACAAATAATGTGTAGTGTGGGTACAAATAATGTGCAGTGTCGGTACAAATAATGTGCAGTGTGGGAACAAATAATGTGTAGTGTGGGTACCAATAATGTGTAGTGTGGGTAGACAAATAATTTGCAGTGTGTGTACAAATAATGTGCAGTGTGGGAACAAATAATGTGTAGTGTGGGTACAAATAATGTATAGTGTGGGTAGACAAATGATGTGCAGTATGGGTGCAAGTAATTTGCAGTGTGTGTACAAATAATGTGCAGTGTGGGTAGACAAATAATGTGCTGTGTGGGTACAGATAATGTGTAGTGTGTGTACAAATAATGTGCAGTGTGGGTACAAATAATGTGTAGTGTGGGAACAAGTAATGTGCTGTGTGGGTACAAATAATGTGCCATACGCGTACAAATAATATGTAGTGTGGGTAGACAAATAATTTGCAATGTGTGTACAAATAATTTGCAGTGTGTGTACAAATAATGTGCAGTGTGGGAACAAATAATGTGTAGTGTGGGTACAAATAATGTATAGTGTGGGTATTCAAATGATGTGCAGTATGGGTGCAAATGATGTGCAGTGTGGGTACAGATAATGTGTAGTGTGTTTACAAATAATGTGCAGTGTATGTAGACAAATAATATGCAGTGTGGGAACAAATAATGTGCAATGTAGGACAAATAATGTGTAGTGTGTAAACAAATAATGTGTAGTGTGGGTAGTCAAATGATTTGCAGTGTGTGTATAAATTACGTGCAGTGTGGGTACAAATAATGTGCAGTGTGGGAACAAATAATGTGTAGTGTGGGTACCAATAATGTGTAGTGTGGGTAGAAAAATAATTTGCAGTGTGTGTACAAATAATGTGCAGTATGTGTACAACTAATGTGCAGTGTGGGTACAAATAATGTGCAGTACTGGTGCAAATAATGTGTATTGTGGGTACAAATAATGTGCAGTGTGGGTATAAATAATGTGCAGTGTGGGTACAAATAATGTGCAGTACGGGTGCAAATAATGTGTAGTGTGGGTACAAATAATGTGCAGAACAGGTGCAAATAATTTGCAGTGTGTGTACAAATAATGTGCATTGTTTGTAGACAAATAATGTGCAGTATGGGAACAAATAATGTGTAGTGTGGGTACCAATAATATGTAGTGTGGGTAGACAAATAATTTGCAGTGTGTGTACAAATAATGTGCAGTGTGGGAACAAATAATGTGTAGTGTGGGCACAAATAATGTGCAGTGTGGGTAGACAAATAATGTGCAGTGTGGGTACAAATGATGTGCAGTGTGGGTACAAATAATGTGTAGTGTGGGAACAAATAATGTGCTGTGTGGGTACAAATACTGTGCCGTACGCGTACAAATAATGTGAAGTGTGGGTAGACAAAAAATGTACAGTATGGGTACAAATAATATGCAGTGTGGGTAGGCGAATGATGTGTAGTGTGGGTACAAATAGTGTGCAGTGTGGGTAGACAAATAATGTACAGTGTGGGTACAAATAATGTGCAGTGTGGGTAGACAGATTATGTGCAGTGTGGGTACAAATAATGCGCAGTGTGGGTAGACAAATGATGTGCAGTGTGGGAACAAAAATATTCAGTGTGTTTAGACAAATAATGTGCAGAGTGAGTACAACTAATGTGCAGTGTCGGTACAAATAATGTGTAGTGTGGGACAAATAATGTGCAGTACGGGTGCAAATAATGTGTATTGTGCGTATAAATAATGTGCAGTGTGGGTATAAATAATGTGCAGTTCGGGTGCAAATAATTGGCAGTGTGTTTACAAATAATGTGCAGTGTATGTAGACAAATAATACGCAGTGTGGGAACGAATAATGTGCAATGTGGGACAAATAATGTGTAGTGTGTAAACAAATAATGTGTAGTGTGGGTAGTCAAATGATTTGCAGTGTGTGTATAAATTACCTGCAGTGTGGGTACAAATAAAGTGCAGTGTGGGAACAAATAATGTGTAGTGTGGGTACGAATAATGTATAGTGTGGGTAGACAAATGATGTGCAGTATGGGTGCAAGTAATTTGCAGTGTGTGTACAAATAATGTGCAGTGTGGGTACAAATATTGTGTAGTGTGGGTAGACAAATGATTTGCAGTGTGTGTATAAATTACGTGCAGTGTGGGTACAAATAATGTGCTGTGTGGGAACAAATAATGTGTAGTGTGGGTACCAATAATATGTAGTGTGAGTACAAATAATGTGCAGTGTGGGTAGACAAATAATGTGCAGTGTGGGTACAAATGATGTGCAGTGTGGGTACAAATAATGTGCAGTGTGGGTACAAATAATGTGTAGTGTGAGTACAAATAATGTGCAGTGTGGGTAGACAAATAATGTGTAGTGTGGGTACAAATGATGTGCAGTGTGGGTACAAATAATGTGCAGTGTGGGTACAAATGATGTGCAGTGTGGGTACAAATAATGTGCAGTGTTGGTACAAATAATGTGTAGTGTGAAACAAATAATGTGCAGTACGGTTGCAAATAATGTGTATTGTGCGTATAAATAATGTGCAGTGTGGGTATAAATAATGTGCAGTTCGGGTGCAAATAATTGGCAGTGTGTTTACAAATAATGTGCAGTGTATGTAGACAAATAATATGCAGTGTGGGAACAAATAATGTGCAATGTAGGACAAATAATGTGTAGTGTGTAAACAAATAATGTGTAGTGTGGGTAGTCAAATGATTTGCAGTGTGTGTATAAATTACGTGCAGTGTGGGTACAAATAATGTGCAGTGTGGGTACAAATAATGTGCAGTGTGGGAACAAATAATGTGTACTGTGGGTACCAATAATGTGTATTGTGGGTAGACAAATAATTTGCAGTGTGTGTACAAATAATGTGCAGTGTGGGAACAAATAATGTATAGTGTGGGTACAAATAATGTATAGTGTGGGTAGACAAATGTTGTGCAGTATGGGTACAAATAATGTGTAGTGTGGGAACAAGTAATGTGCTGTGTGGGTACAAATAATGTGCCATACGCGTACAAATAATGTGTAGTGTGGGTAGACAAATAATGTACAGTATGGGTACAAATAACGTGCAGTGTGGGTACCAATAATATGTAGTGTGGGTAGACAAATAATTTGCAGTGTGTGTACAAATAATTTGCAGTGTGTGTACAAATAACGTGCAGTGTGGGAACAAATAATGTGTAGTGTGGGTACAAATAATGTGCAGTGTGGGTAGACAAATAATGTGCAGTGTGGGTACAAATGATGTGCAGTGTGGGTACAGATAATGTGTAGTGTGTGTACAATTAATGTGCAGTGTGGGTACAGATGATGTGTAGTGTGTGTACAAATAATTTGCAGTGTGGGTACAAATAATGTGCAGTGTGGGTACAAATAATGTGCAGTGTGGGTAGACAGATTATGTGCAGTGTGGGTACAAATAATGTGCAGTGTGGGTAGACAAATGATGTGCAGTGTGGGAACAAAAATATTCAGTGTGTTTAGACTAATAATGTGCAGAGTGAGTACAACTAATGTGCAGTGTCGGTACAAATAATGTGTATTGTGCGTATAAATAATGTGCAGTGTGGGTATAAATAATGTGCAGTTCGGGTGCAAATAATTGGCAGTGTGTTTACAAATAATGTGCAGTGTATGTAGACAAATAATATGCAGTGTGGGAACGAATAATGTGCAATGTGGGACAAATAATGTGTAGTGTGTAAACAAATAATGTGTAGTGTGGGTAGTCAAATGATTTGCAGTGTGTGTATAAATTACCTGCAGTGTGGGTACAAATAAAGTGCAGTGTGGGAACAAATAATGTGTAGTGTGGGTACCAATAATGTATAGTGTGGGTAGACAAATGATGTGCAGTATGGGTGCAAGTAATTTGCAGTGTGTGTACAAATAATGTGCAGTGTGGGTAGACAAAAAATGTGCAGTGTGGGTACAAATGATGTGCAGTGTGGGTACAGATAATGTGTAGTGTGTGTACAAATAATGTGCAGTGTGGGTAGACAAATGATGTGTAGTGTGGGAACAAAAATATGCAGTGTGTTTAGACAAATAATGTGCAGAGTGAGTACAAATAATGTGCAGTGTCGGTACAAATAATGTGTAGTGTGGGACAAATAATGTGCAGTACAGGCGCAAATAATTTGCAGTATGTGTACAAATAATGTGTAGTGTGGGTGCAAATAATGTGCAGTGTGGGTACAGATAATGTGTAGTGTGTGTACAAATAATGTGCAGTGTGGGTACAAATAATGTGCAGTGTGGGTACAAATAATGTGTAGTGTGAAACAAATAATGTGCAGTACGGTTGCAAATAATGTGTATTGTGCGTATAAATAATGTGCAGTGTGGGTATAAATAATGTGCAGTTCGGGTGCAAATAATTGGCAGTGTGTTTACAAATAATGTGCAGTGTATGTAGACAAATAATATGCAGTGTGGGAACAAATAATGTGCAATGTAGGACAAATAATGTGTAGTGTGTAAACAAATAATGTGTAGTGTGGGTAGTCAAATGATTTGCAGTGTGTGTATAAATTACGTGCAGTGTGGGTACAAATAATGTGCAGTGTGGGTACAAATAATGTGCTGTGTGGGAACAAATAATGTGTAGTGTGGGTACCAATAATGTGTATTGTGGGTAGACAAATAATTTGCAGTGTGTGTACAAATAATGTGCAGTGTGGGAACAAATAATGTGTAGTGTGGGTACAAATAATGTATAGTGTGGGTAGACAAATGATGTGCAGTATGGGTACAAATAATGTGTAGTGTGGGAACAAGTAATGTGCTGTGTGGGTACAAATAATGTGCCATACGCGTACAAATAATGTGTAGTGTGGGTAGACAAATAATGTACAGTATGGGTACAAATAACGTGCAGTGTGGGTACCAATAATATGTAGTGTGGGTAGACAAATAATTTGCAGTGTGTGTACAAATAATTTGCAGTGTGTGTACAAATAATGTGCAGTGTGGGTACAGATAATGTGTAGTGTGTGTACAAATAATGTGTAGTGTGGGTACAAATAATGTGCAGTGTGGGTAGACAAATAATGTGCAGTGTGGGTACAAATGATGTGCAGTGTGGGTACAGATAATGTGTAGTGTGTGTACAAATAATGTGCAGTTTGGGTACAGATAATGTGTAGTGTGTGTACAAATAATGTGCAGTGTGGGTACAAATAATGTGCAGTGTGGGTAGACAGATTATGTGCAGTGTGGGTACAAATAATGTGCAGTGTGGGTAGACAAATGATGTGCAGTGTGGGAACAAAAATATTCAGTGTGTTTAGACAAATAATGTGCAGAGTGAGTACAACTAATGTGCAGTGTCGGTACAAATAATGTGTAGTGTGGGACAAATAATGTGCAGTACGGGTGCAAATAATGTGTATTGTGCGTATAAATAATGTGCAGTGTGGGTATAAATAATGTGCAGTTCGGGTGCAAATAATTGGCAGTGTGTTTACAAATAATGTGCAGTGTATGTAGACAAATAATATGCAGTGTGGGAACAAATAATGTGCAATGTAGGACAAATAATGTGTAGTGTGTAAACAAATAATGTGTAGTGTGGGTAGTCAAATGATTTGCAGTGTGTGTATAAATTACGTGCAGTGTGGGTACAAATAATGTGCAGTGTGGGTACAAATAATGTGCAGTGTGGGAACAAATAATGTGTAGTGTGGGTACCAATAATGTGTATTGTGGGTAGACAAATAATTTGCAGTGTGTGTACAAATAATGTGCAGTGTGGGAACAAATAATGTGTAGTGTGGGAACAAGTAATGTGCTGTGTGGGTACAAATAATGTGCCATACGCGTACAAATAATGTGTAGTGTGGGTAGACAAATAATGTACAGTATGGGTACAAATAACTTGCAGTGTGGGTACCAATAATGTGTAGTGTGGGTAGTCAAATGATTTGCAGTGTGTGTATAAATTACCTGCAGTGTGGGTACAAATAAAGTGCAGTGTGGGAACAAATAATGTGTAGTGTGGGTACCAATAATGTATAGTGTGGGTAGACAAATGATGTGCAGTATGGGTGCAAGTAATTTGCAGTGTGTGTACAAATAATGTGCAGTGTGGGTAGACAAAAAATGTGCAGTGTGGGTACAAATGATGTGCAGTGTGGGTACAGATAATGTGTAGTGTGTGTACAAATAATGTGCAGTGTGGGTAGACAAATGATGTGCAGTGTGGGAACAAAAATATGCAGTGTGTTTAGACAAATAATGTGCAGAGTGAGTACAACTAATGTGCAGTGTCGGTACAAATAATGTGTAGTGTGGGACAAATAATGTGCAGTACGGGCGCAAATAATTTGCAGTATGTGTACAAATAATGTGTAGTGTGGGTGCAAATAATGTGCAGTACGGGTGCAAATAATGTGTAGTGTTGGTAGACAAATGATGTGCAGTGTGGGTGCAAATAATGTGCAGTATGGGTGCAAATAATGTGTAGTGTTGGTAGACAAATGATGTGCAGTGTGGGTACAAATGATGTGCAGTGTGGATACAGATAATATGTAGTGTGTGAACAAATAATGTGCAGTACAGGTGCAAATAATGTGTATTGTGGGAACAAATAATCTGTAGTGTGGGTACAAATAATGTGCAGTGTGGGAACAAATAATGTGTAATATGGGTACCAATAATATGTAGTGTGTGTACAAATAATTTGCAGTGTGTGTACAAATAATGTGCAGTGTGGGAACAAATAATGTGTAGTGTGAGTACAAATAATGTGCAGTGTGGGTAGACAAATAATGTGCAGTGTGGGTACAAATGATGTGCAGTGTGGGTACAGATAATGTGTAGTGTGTGTACAAATAATGTGCAGTGAGGGTACAAATAATGTGTAGAGTGGGTACAAATAATGTGCAGTGTGGGTAGACAAATAATGTGCAGTGTGGGTACAAATGATGTGCAGTGTGGGTACAGATAATGTGTAGTGTGTGTACAAATAATGTGCAGTGTGGGTACAGATAATGTGTAGTGTGTGTACAAATAATGTGTAGTGTGGGTACAAATAATGTGTAGTGTGGGAACAAATAATGTGCTGTGTGGGTACAAATAATGTGCCGTACACGTACAAATAATGTGAAGTGTGGGTAGACAAATAATGTACAGTGTGGGTACAAATAATGTGCAGTGTGGGTAGACAGATTATGTGCAGTGTGGGTACAAATAATGTGCAGTGTGGATAGACAAATGATGTGCAGTGTGGGAACAAAAATATTCAGTGTGTTTAGACAAATAATGTGCAGAGTGAGTACAACTAATGTGCAGTGTCGGTACAAATAATGTGTAGAGTGAAACAAATAATGTGCAGTACAGTTGCAAATAATGTGTATTGTGCGTATAAATAATGTGCAGTGTGGGTATAAATAATGTGCAGTTCGGGTGCAAATAATTGGCAGTGTGTTTACAAATAATGTGCAGTGTATGTAGACAAATAATATGCAGTGTGGGAACAAATAATGTGCAATGTAGGACAAATAATGTGTAGTGTGTAAACAAATAATGTGTAGTGTGGGTAGTCAAATGATTTGCAGTGTGTGTATAAATTACGTGCAGTGTGGGTACAAATAATGTGCAGTGTGGGTACAAATAATGTGCAGTGTGGGAACAAATAATGTGTAGTGTGGGTACCAATAATGTGTATTGTGGGTAGACAAATAATTTGCAGTGTGTGTACAAATAATGTGCAGTGTGGGAACAAATAATGTGTAGTGTGGGTACAAATAATGTATAGTGTGGGTAGACAAATGATGTGCAGTATGGGTACAAATAATGTGTAGTGTGGGAACAAGTAATGTGCTGTGTGGGTACAAATAATGTGCCATACGCGTACAAATAATGTGTAGTGTGGGTAGACAAATAATGTACAGTATGGGTACAAATAACGTGCAGTGTGGGTACCAATAATATGTAGTGTGGGTAGACAAATAATTTGCAGTGTGTGTACAAATAATGTGCAGTGTGGGAACAAATAATGTGTAGTGTGGGTACAAATAATGTGCAGTGTGGGTAGACAAATAATGTGCAGTGTGGGTACAAATGATGTGCAGTGTGGGTACAGATAATGTGTAGTGTGTGTACAAATAATGTGCAGTGTGGGTACAGATAATGTGTAGTGTGTGTACAAATAATGTGCAGTGTGGGTACAAATAATGTGCAGTGTGGGTAGACAGATTATGTGCAGTGTGGGTACAAATAATGTGCAGTGTGGGTAGACAAATGATGTGCAGTGTGGGAACAAAAATATTCAGTGTGTTTAGACAAATAATGTGCAGAGTGAGTACAACTAATGTGCAGTGTCGGTACAAATAATGTGCAGTGTGAAACAAATAATGTGTAGTGTTGGTACAAATATGGTGCAGTGTGGGTACAAAAAATTTGCAGAGTGCGTACAACTGATGTGCAGTTTTGGTACAAATAATGTACAGTGCGTGTAGAGATAATGTGCAGTGTGTGTACTAATAATGTGCAGTATGTGTACAACTAACGTGCAGTGTGGGTATAAATAATGTGCAGTGTGGGTACAAATAATGTGCAGTACTGGTGCAAATAATGTGTATTGTGGGTACAAATAATGTGCAGTGTGGGTATAAATAATGTGCAGTTTGGGTACAAATAATGTGCAGTACGGGTGCAAATAACGTGTAGTGTGGGTACAAATAATGTGCAGAACAGGTGCAAATAATTTGCAGGTGTGTGTACAAATAATGTGCATTGTTTGTAGACAAATAATGTGCAGTGTGGGAACAAATAATGTGCAGTGTGGGTACAAATAATGTGTAGTGTGGGAACAAATAATGTGCAGTACGGCTGCAAATAATTTGCAGTGTGTGTACAAATAATGTGTAGTGTATGTCGACAAATAATGTGCAGTGTGGGAACAAATAATGTGCAGTGTGGTTACAAATAATGTGCAGTGTGGGTACAAATAATGTGCAGTGTGGGTAGACAAATGATGTGCAGTGTGGGAACAAAAATATTCAGTGTGTTTAGACAAATAATGTGCAGAGTGAGTACAACTAATGTGCAGTGTCGGTACAAATAATGTGCAGTGTGAAACAAATAATGTGTAGTGTGGGTACAAATATGGTGCAGTGTGGGTACAAACAATTTGCAGAGTGCGTACAACTGATGTGCAGTTTTGGTACAAATAATGTACAGTGCGTGTAGAGATAATGTGCAGTGTGTGTACAAATAATGTGCAGTATGTGTACAACTAACGTGCAGTGTGGGTATAAATAATGTGCAGTGTGGGTACAAATAATGTGCAGTACTGGTGCAAATAATGTGTATTGTGGGTACAAATAATGTGCAGTGTGGGTATAAATAATGTGCAGTGTGGGTACAAATAATGTGCAGTACGGGTGCAAATAACGTGTAGTGTGGGTACAAATAATGTGCAGAACAGGTGCAAATAATTTGCAGTGTGTGTACAAATAATGTGCATTGTTTGTAGACAAATAATGTGCAGTGTGGGAACAAATAATGTGCAGTGTGGGTACAAATAATGTGTAGTGTGGGAACAAATAATGTGCAGTACGGCTGCAAATAATTTGCAGTGTGTGTACAAATAATGTGTAGTGTATGTCGACAAATAATGTGCAGTGTGGGAACAAATAATGTGCAGTGTGGTTACAAATAATGTGTAGTGTGTGTACAAATAATGTGCAGTGTGTGTATAAATAATGTGCAGTTTGGGAACAAATAATGTGTAGTGTGTTTACAAATAATGTGTATTGTGGGTAGATAAGAAGTTTGCAGTGTGTGCACAAATAATGTGCAGTGTGGGTACAAATAATGTGCAGCGTGGGTACAAATAATGTGCAGTATGGGTAGACCAATAACATGCAGTGTGTTTAGACAAATAATGTGCAGAGTGCGTACAACTAATGTGCAGTGTTGGTACAAATATTGTACAGTGTGTGTACAAATAATGTGTAGTGTGGGTACAAATAATGTGTAGTATGGTTAGACAAATAACGTGCAGTGTGTTTAGACAAATAATGTGCAGAGTGCGTACAACTAATGTGCAGTGTTGGTACAAATAATGTGCAGTGCGTGTACAAATAATGTGCAGTATGTGTACAAATAATGTGCAGTGCGAGTATAAATAATGTGCAGTATGGGTAGAAATAATGTGTACTGTGGGTATAAATAATGTGTAGTACGGGTGCAAATAATTTGCTGTGTGTTTAGACAAATAATGTGCAGAGTGCGTACAACTAATGTGCAGTGTTGGTACAAATAACGTAGAGTGCTTGTAGAAATAATGTACAGTGTGGGTACAAATAATGTGTAGAGGCCATGATCTGTTAGATTAAGTGATCCACAGTTCTTTTTTTTTTCGTTAAAGGTTTGTTTAAGAGTTTGATAACAGTGGGAGAGAGGATGTCCTTGAGACAGGTTTTTGTGCTGTCTGCCTGATGAGTTGGAATTGGAGCTGGAACTGTTTTATTATTGTCAGGGATCGAGTACAATGAAAAACTTGTCTTGCATTCTGTTCCTGCAGATCAAATCATTACTCAGTGCATTGAGGTCGAACAGGGGAAAACAGTGACAGAATACAGGATAAAGTCTAACAGTTCCTGAAAGAGAGCAGTGCAGGTAATAAGACACACGGTCAGAAGGAGCTTTGCACGGCCTGCAGTGGCAGTAGGTGAATTAGAGATGAATGTGAGTATAATCTAAGTTGCGATTGTTTTGTTGGCAGAGGAGATTTGTTAGAGTGCCCAATTGAATCCTAATTTAATTGGATCATTGTGGGCCATAGGCCCTGTTCCTGTGATGTACTACTCAATGTTCTATGTCTTTGTCATAGCCATAGATTGGGCAGTGCAGCAGATAAGGCAATTTTGCTCGTGAATATGCACATGTCAGCTTATTATTATTCCATTGTGATGGTACTTAAACTCCATTCTTTTTGTCATAGCTCTTGTCGAGCCTTGTGCAAAGCCCAGCAATGTTTCACTGTCTGTTTGCATTTGGTCTTGCCTGAGAAATTGGACTGTCGAGTCAACTGACTAGTGGTATTCATTTGATATTCCATGCAGCCGCAGTATGAGCTTCATTTTCCATTTAATGGCCCTGTTAATGGCCCTGTTAATGGCCCTGTTAATGGCCCTGTTTGGCCTAGTGTTCATTGTTTTATTTTCCCTCTAACTCTGTTCACATTAAAGCCTGGGAATTATCAACCCACTTCAGTGTTTTTCCTGCACTTGGGCCATATCCGAACGTAGTGACAGTTCTAAGGTAGATTGTGAGGTCAAGAACCCATCTTATTGAGGGGGGCAGGAGAGGAGGACCAGGATGGGAAGTGTGCATGATTTCCTGAGGCAGCAGGAAGTGTAAGTCGAACCCATGCGGTGGGGGTGGTGGAGGTGTTGCTGGTTTCTGTGATAGACTAGAATTTGTTCACAACCCTCCACAACACATTCTATTCTGCTGACTCCAGCAGAGAAGAGAAAAGGATTTTGTGTAAAACCGGCTGGCAGCTCTCACAGGGGATAATGTTCGACTCAGTGAGTGCGTCACCATGCACTTCAGGTCAGCCATGTTTTTCCATAGGTCGCAGGACCATAAAGCAACAGAGCAGAACTTGGCCATTTGACCGTAAGACATAGGAGCCGAATCAGGCCATTCAGCCCATCGAGTCTACTCTGCCATTCCATCATGGCTGATACCAGATCCCACTCAACCCCATACACCTGCTTTCTCGCCATATCCTTTGATGCCCTGACTAATCAAGAAATTATCAACTTCTGCCTTAACTGTACCCACAGACTTGTCCTCCACTGCAGTCTGTGGCAGAGAATTCCACAGATTCATCTCTCTCTGGCTAAAAAAATTCCTTCTTACCTCTGTTCTAAAAGGTCGATCCTCAATTTTGAGGCTATCCCTTCTAGTTCTGGATACCCCCACCATAGGAAATACCCTCTAAATATCCATCCTACCTAGTCCTTTCAACATTCGGTAGGTTTCAACGAGATCCCTCCACCTTCTTCTAAATTCTAGTGAGAACAGACCCAAAGCAGCCAAACACTCCTCATATGTTAACCCCTTCATTACCAGAATCATCCTCGTCAACCTGGTCTGGACTCTCTCCACTGACGACACAAACTTTCTGAGATATGGGGCCGAAAGTTGTTGACAATATTCCAAGTGTCGTCTGACTAGTGTTTTATAAAGGCTCAGCATTATCTCCTTGTGTTCATATTCTATTCCCCTTGAAATAAATGCCAACATTTCATTTGTCTTCTTTACCATAGACACAACCTATAAATTAATCTTCTGGGAGTCTTGCACAAGAACTCCTAAGTCCCTCTGCACCTCTGATGTTTGAACCTTTTCTCCATTTAGATAATAGTCTGCACTATTGTTTCTTTGACCAAAATGCATTATCGTACATTTCCCAACACTGAATTCCATCAACACACACAAAATGCTGGTGGAATATGGCAGGCCAGGCAGCATCTATAGGGAGAAGCGCTGTCAGGATGAAGGGTCTCAGCCCGAAACGTCGACAGCACTTCTTCCTATAGACGCTGCCTGGCCTGCTGTGTTCCACCAGCATTTTGTGTGTGTTGTTTGAATTTCCAGCATCTGCAGATTTCCACTGCATTCCATCTGCCACTTTTCTGCCCATTCTTCCAATATGTCCAAGTCCTGCTCCAATCACATTGCTTCCTCAGCACTGCTATTGGTATCATCCACAAACTTTGCCACAAAGCCATCGATTCCATTGTCTAAATCACTGTGAAAAGTAGTGATCCCAGTACTGACTCCTGAGGAACACCACTAGTCACTGACAGCCAAATTGAAAAGGCCCTTCTTATTCCCACTTACTGCCTTCTCCCTGTCAGCCATTCCTCTACCATGCCAGTATCTTTTCTGTAATCCATAGGATTTTATTTTGTTAAGCAGCCTCGTGTGTGGCACCTTATCAAATACCTTCTGAAAATCCAAGTAAATGACACTTACTGCCTCTCCTTTGTCCACTCTGCTAGATACTTCCTCACAGAACTCTTAACAGATTTGTCAGGCAAGATCTCCCTTCACAGAAACCATGCTGACTTTGACTTACTTTATCATTAGTCTCCAAGTACCCTGAAATCTCATCCTTAATAATAGACTACAAAACCTTCCCAGCCACTGAGGTTAGGCTATCTAACCTATAATTTCCTTTCTTTTGCCATCCTCCCTTCTTAAACAGTGGAGTGACAATTGCAACCTTCCAATCCTCCGTGCCCATGCCAGAATCAAGTGATTCTTGAAAGATCATGACCAATGCATCTGCAATCTCTTGAGTAACCTCTCTCAGGACTCTGGGATGTAGTCCATCTGGTCCAGGTGATTTATCCATCTTAAGACCATTGAGTTTGCCAAGCATTTTTTCCCTTTGTAATAGCAATGGCACTCACTCCTGCTCCCTGACATTCACGGACCTCTGGTACACTGCTCATATCTTCCACAGTGAAGACTGATGCAAAGTACTCATTAGGTTCATCTGCCATTTCTTTGTCCCCCCCCCCATTACTACCTCACCAGCATCATTTTACAGTGGTCCAATATCAACTCTCACCCCCCTTTCACTCTTTCTATAACTGAAAAAACTTTTAGTATCCTTTTACATAATTGGCTAGTTTGTCCTCATATTTCATCTTTTCCCTTCTTATAGCTTTTTCAGTTGCCTTTTGTTGGATTTTAAAAGCCTCCCAATCATCTAACTCACTTTTGCTACTTTACATGCCGTTTCCTTGTCAGCCACTTGCCTACCCCTGCCATTTGAGAACATTATCTTCTGTGGGACGTATCTATCCTGTGTCTTGTGAACTATTCCCAGAAACTTCAGCCATCTCTGCTCTGCTGTCATCCCCACCAGAATCCCCCTTCAATCCACTTGGGTAAGCTCCTCTCTCGAGCCTCTGTAAATCTCTTTATTCCATTGCGATACTGATACATGTGAGTTATGCTTCTCCCTCTCAAATTGCAGTATGAATTCAATTATAATATGATCACTGTCTCATAAGGGTCCCTTTACATTAAGCTCCCTAATAGGATCTGGGTTATTACACAACACCCAATCTAAGATGGCTTTTTCCCCATGTAGGCTCAAGCACAAACTGCTCTAAAAATCCATTTCGTAGGCATTCAACAAATTCCCTCTTTTGCGATCCAACACCAACCTGATTTTCCCAATCCCCTTGCATATTGAAGTCTCCCTTTACAATTGTGTCATTACCCTTATTACATGCCTTTTCCATCTCTCTTTGCAATCTCAACCCTACATCTTAGTGTCCTGTTGAAGGGTCTCGGCCCAAAATGTCAACAGTGCTTCTCCCTACAGATGCTGCCTGGCCAGCTGCATTCCACCAGCATTTTGTGTGTGTGGCCTACATCTGGAAATCCCACATCTGACACCCAGAGCAGAACACTGGCTCTGTAGATATCAGCCTATTCTCTCGAGAGTTAATTCAGAATAAGAAATAAGGAATGAACTCACCTACTTACCTTGCCTCCGCTTGTTCTCGCTGAAGACTTGTTGAGCCAAAACCTTACTACTCTGACTCAGACTACTCCCATGACAACTGCTCCCACAATGACCGATCCACTAGGTGCTGCCTCTCTTTTATAAAGACTGGGTTTTTAAAGCTCTTTGCTGGACCTGGGCAGAAATGCTTCTGTGGTGTCTGTGCAGCACTCCAATGACTCCCTTTGAAAAGCTTCCTGCTTTTTAAAGCTCTTTGCTTGAGTCTGCACTGCAATTCAATCATGGCTGAGTTATTCACTCTCTCACCCCCATTGTAGGTCTTTCCTGTGAGCACACAGGTTTCCTCTGGGTGCTCCAGTTTCCTCCAAAGATGTATCGGTTAGTAGGGTAATAGCTGGCTGCAAATTGTCCTGTGATCAGGCTAGATTTAAGAGGGTGGGTTACCAGGTGGTTCAGCTCATTGGGCTGGAAGGGCCTGTTACATGCTGTATCTCTAAACAAGAACCAATCAACCTCTGCTTTAACCTACACAATGTCTTGGCCTCTTTATCCAAAGTAAGAAGGTAAATACCCTTAGTCAGTAAACACTGTTGGTGTCCAAGTTGGGCTTTGTAACAGGCTCAGCAGCAGAAAGCCTGGGTGAGTGCACAGAGTCTTCAAACCCGGAAGAGGCCTGCAGCAGAACATCTCGGGCTATTCTTCCAGTATTTAGCAACAACTTTGCGTTAAGTGTAACAAGCACTTTGGAGAGGTTAGCAGGTTATCCCAAAAACAGCAAGATGATGAAAAGGAAGAAGGAAGCTGCATGAGACAGGACAACAGCCATTTCAATTCACCTTCCCATTCCCATTTGGACATGTTGGTCCATTGCCTTCTTCACAGTCACTCTCAGTAGAGGAGTCTGCCTCATACTCTGTCTTGGTACCCTCCAACCTGACAGCATGAATATCAATTTCTCTCATTTCTGATCATTTCTCCCTCTCTCTCCATTCTCTCTTTGTCCATTTCCCATTCTGGATACCCTCTCACCTCTTCTCTTCTCATCTGTCCATCACTTCCCTCTGATGCCCCTCCTCCTCTCCTTTCTCCCATAGTCTACTCTCCTCTCCTATCAGATTCCTTCTTCTTCTACCTATCACCTCCCAGCTTCTCACTTCGTCCCCTTCATCTGGTCTCACCTATCACCTGCTCCGCCTCTCCCCACCTTCTGCCCCTTCCTTTCCAGTCCTGGTGAAGGGTTTGGCCTGAAACATTGACTATTTATTTCTCTCCACAGATGCTGCCTGTCCTTTATGTATATTTAAGGCAGAGATTGAGATATTCTTGATTGGTTCCTCCAGCATTTTGCATGTGTTGCTCCGGAATCACAAAGACCTGGCCAGAGAGATCAAAAAGCAGCAAATGCAAAAAAAAATGTGAATGAGTATGTTTGGTAAGGGGAACAACATGGGAGAATAGAGACTAAGTGGCTGTCTTATCAATATCCTCACCTGTTTCTATCGATGTGCTGCCTGTCTGGTTGCATCCAGGCTCGGGACGGCAGCTGCTTTGCCCAAGTCTGCTAGAAGCTGCGGAGTTGTGAACTCTGCTCAATGCATCACAGAGTAGCCTGTCCTGCACGAACTCTGCCTACACTTCTCGGTGAAGCAGCCAGCCGGCTGGTGGCGCAGTGACATCAGCGCCAGGCTCCTGAGTTCGAATCCAAGTCAGGCCACCCCTGAGCATCCGTGCCGGGTTGAGCGTCGAGCTAGCCACTTGGCCTTGTAAAAAACTACAAGGGTCAAGTCAGGAACATTCATACTGTGACCCGGTTAATCAGAAAAGGAGACCGATCCTGACTCCACGTGCCAGACAAGAATGGCTGACTGTCTGGTGCGACACGCTATAAAATGAAGTAAAGCAGCCAGCACGATCAAAGACCCCTTTCATCCAGCACCTTCCCTCTTCTCCCCACTCCGTTCAGGCAGAAGATACAAACACATGCCACCAGGCTCAAGGACAGCCTCTACCCCGCTGTTATATGACTATTGATCAGGCCCTAGTATGAACTCCTGAGATTCCAGCCTCGCTTGCCTTTCACCATTTTGTCCACCTGCACGGCTCTTTCTCTGTAACTCCAACACTTCATTCTGCATTCTGCTATTGTTTTCAATTGTTGTACCTCAGTGCACTGATGGGATGAAGAGATCTGCCTGCAGAACAAAGTATTTCACTGTACTTTGGTACATCTGACTGTAATAAACCAGGGTGACACGGTAGTGCAGTGGTCAGGTTAGCATCGATTTATCAGGGAGTTCTCCTCATGACTGCCCGGATTTCCTCCAGGTGCTTCAGTTCCCTACCACGTTCCAAAGGTCACATGGGAGTAATTGGGCAGCACATGCTCGTTTGGCCAAAGGGCCTGTTTTGCGCTGTATCTCTAAAATTAAAAAAAAAGCCATTTTCCAATTGATTAATTTTTCTCCTGGGAGGTGTAGAGGGACAAAGATGTTTTGGAATGCACGTCCAAAAGTTCCTGAAGATGCGAGGCATTCTAGTTACAAGGATGTGTGTGATGCTGTCCGTTGTTGGACAAGGAGCAGAATGCAAGATTAGGAAAGAAATACCAGAACTGAATAAAACATCAGTTCGAATGCAGCTGGAATATCGTGTCCGATTCTGGTCAGCAGATTGCAGGGTGGTGTGGGACAACATTGCAAAGAGTGCAGAGGCGATTTATGGGGATATTGCGAGGACTGAGAATTCAGAATGATTGTAGATCAGATTGTTTGAGGGATATTTTCTTTGAATCAAATAAGACTGAGGAGAGATTTAATATTAAACTATAATGGTCCCAGATTGAATCTATTTTTTTCCTGCTAGAGAGGTTTAAGAAGCAGGAGGGAAGGATTTAAGGGAATTAGTAGAATAATTATCAGGGAGCTGAAGAAAGGCTGGTGGAGTTTGGGACTCACTAGTTAAGCAGTTAGTGTAACACTATTAAAGTGGCAGTGACCCGGATTCAACTCCGTTGTTCTTTGTAAGGAGTTTGTATGTTATCCCCATGACTGTGTGGGTTTCAAGTCAAGTCAAGTCACTTTTATTGTCATTTCGACCATAACTGCTGGTACAGTACAAAGTAAAAATGAGACAACATTTTTCAGGACCATGACACAGTACAAAAACTAGACTGAACTATGTAAAAAAACAACACAGAGAAAGCTACACTAGACTACAGACCTACACAGGACTGCATAAAATGCACAAAAACAGTGCAGGCATTACAATAAATAATAAACAGGACAATAGGGCAAGGTGTCAGTCCAGGCTCTGGGTATTGAGGAGTCTGATAGTTTGGGGGAAGAAACTGTTACATAGTCTAGTCGTGAGAGCCCGAATGCTTTGGAGCCTTTTCCCAGACGGCAGGAGGGAGAAGAGTTTGTATGATGGGTGCATGGGGTCCTTCATAATGCTGTTTCCTTTGCGGATGCAGCATGTAGTGTAAATGTCTGTGATGGCGGGAAGAGAGACCCCGATGATCTTCTCAGCTGACCTCACTATCCGCTGCAGTGTCTTGCGATCTGAGATGGTGCAATTTCTGAACCAGGCAGTGATGCAGCTGCTCAGGATACTCTCAATACAACCCCTGTAGAATGTGATGAGGATGGGGGATAGGAGGTGGACTTTCCTCAGCCTTCGCAGAAAGTAGAGACACTGCTGGGCTTCCTTTGCTATGGAGCTGGTGTTGAAGGACCAGGTGAGATTCTCTGCCAGGTGAACACCAAGAAATTTGGTGCTGTTAATGATCTCTACCGAGGAGCCATCGATGTTCAGCGGGGAGTGGTCGCTCCGTGCCCTCCTGAAGTCAACAACCATCTCATGTTAAGAGATGTCCTCCCACGTCCCAAAGACTTACAGGTTAGGGTTAGTAAGTTGTGGACATGCTACGTTGGCGCCAGAAGCATGGTGACACTTGCAGGAGGCCCTAAGCACATCCTCGGACTGTGTTAATCATTGATGCAAATGACACATTTTGATGTACATATGATAAAATAAAGTAATCCTCATTAATAGATGTTGGAATGTGAAGCCAGAGGAACTCTGAGGAAAGGAATTGTTGATGCTTCCCGACCTAAAACAGAGTTTCAACCCAAAACATCGCCAAGCCCTTCCTCCCTGGAGGTGCTGCTCCGACTGATGAGTTCCTCTGGCAAATTGCTTCCTCAAGCTTTGAAGCAGAGACACAGACAAGCTGAAAGTGAATGGGCTGGGCTCTATACCAATTATTTTTGCATGCTATAGATCTGATAGTCTAGATATTGCATTGATTTGTAAATTGTTAGAATTAATTCTCTGATCATTTTAAACTCATCATATCAGAAGTATGATGTTTCCAAGACTGAGGGGGGGGGATCGCATTGAAACTTATCGAATATTAAAAGGCCTGGATAGAGTGGACATAAAGAGGAGGTTTCCTGTGGTTGGGGAGTCTAGGATCAGAGGACACAGCCTCAAAATACAAGGACGTTCATTTAAAATAGAGATGAGGAGGAATTTCTTTAGCCAGAGGGTGGTGAATCTGTGGAATTCATTGTCACAGGTGGCTGTGGAGGCCAAGTCATTGGGTATATTTAAAGCTGAGGTTGATAGGTTCTTGATTAGTTTATGGGGGGAAGGAAGGAGAATGGGCTTGAGAGGGATAATAAGCCAGCCATGATAGAGCAGACCCAATGGGCTGAATGGTCTAAGTCTACTCCTGTGTCTTCTGGTCTTATTTAATTCTGGTCATCCCATTACGGGAAAGATGTGTAGATTTTGGAGAGGGTGCAGAAGATGTTCACCAGGATGCGGCTTGGTTTAGAGGGTATCTGCCATAAGGAGATTGCTTCCTTTGGTCTGGTAGAAAATGAGGGGAGTCCTGATAGAGGTTTACAAAATTATGAGAGGCAGAGATAGCAGGATATTTTCACACAGAGTATGGTTGGAGTCAGGAAAGCTCTGCCTCCAGAGTGGAGGGAGATACCCTCACAACATTTCAGAAGAATCTGAACAAGTACATCGCTCATCAAGGCATGGAAGGCAATGGACAATGTGGGGAAATGGTGTTAATGTAGGTGAGCACAATGACCAACATGGAGGCGATGGGCCAAAGGGCCTGTTTCTGTTCTCTACCTCAGGTTCCACAGTCAGATCTCCACCAAAACTTAAAGGGATCAAAGAAATGATTATATTAATCAGGATGTGACAACTAAAAGAGATAATTTCCTGGATTTGAAAACTGTTTTAAAAAACAGATGCAAGCATATTAAGCATTGCCAATAAATATTAATTCGATGAAAATGAGGACTAGAATATAAATGCAAAAAGTAAAAAAGTATGAAGGCAAGGATGTAATGCTGAGGCTTTATAAGACATTGCACAGACTACATTTGGAGTACTGTGAGCAATTTTGGGCCAGTGTCTAAGGAAGGATGTGCTGACTATGGAGAGGATCCAGAGGAGATTTGCAAGAATAATTCCAGGAATGAAAGGCTTACCAGAGCATTTGAAGTCTCTGTGCCTGAACTCGTTGTACTTTAAAATAATGGGGGTGGGTGGGGAAATCTCACTGAAACCTGCTGGATATGGAAAGGCCTAAACAGAGTGGATGTGAAGAGGATGTTTCCCATAGAGGGGCAGTCTTGGACCAGAGGTACAGCCTCAAAACAGAGGGTTGTCCCTTTAGAAGAGAGATGAGGAGGAATTTTGTTAGATTGAGGGTGGTGAATCTACGGAATTCATTGCCACTGATGGCTGTGGAGGCCAAAAATCATTGATCATGTTTAAGACAAAGATTGATATGTTTTTGATTAATCGGGGGGGGGGGGGGGGGTCAAGGGTTGCGGAGAGAAGATGGGACAATGGGATTGGAAAATCAGCCATGAATGTCAGGACAGATTCGCTGGGCTGAATGGCCTAATTCTGCTCCTATATCTTATGATCTTATGGAAAATATAGATCACCACTTGGATCAGAGCAATGTTCATGGTATTGAGTTGTACAGTTTGAAGTCCCACTACAGTGCCAGCAATCAGAGTTCAATTCCCAAAGCTGTCCGTAAAGAATTTGTACCTTTTCCCCATGACTATGTGGGTTTCCTCCAGGTGCTCCAGTTTAATCCCATTTTCCAAAGGTGTACATGTTAGAAGGTTAATTGGTCACATGAGTGCAATTGGGCGGTGTTGGCCTGTTGAGTTGGAAAGGCCTGCCACATTGTGCATCTGTCTAAATAAGTAAAAGTGAAGGTTTAAACTGCATTAACCTCCTTGATCACCGTTAATTTTAGGTTTCTGTTAGCTGACTTGCAAATGCACTGCAACACGTAGAGATAATGAAGGATATTGCCTTGGAATGTTCTCACCTGAAGTGCTGAGGGAGTAATGGTGGAGAGATGGATCTCAGTGTGGAAGTTCTCAGCTGCAACTCACATGGTAGCATAGTGGCTAGTAAAGCTGCATTATAGAGGCAGTGATCACTGACTGGCCTCTGCCTGTAACTGTGTGGATTTCCTCTGGCTGTTCCAGATTTTAGGGTTACTATGTTGTGGGTGTGATATGTTGGTGTCAGAAGAGTGGTGATACTTGGGGGCTGTGTTGGTTGGTGATGCAAATGACACGTTTTATTACATATTTTGATGTGCACGTGTCAAATAAAGTTAACCTTAATTGTCCCTCAGGTGTACAGCTTTTGATTGTTATTCTTTTGGTTATTGGCTGAATCAAAGATGGTGAGGAATCAGTGTGTAGGAGGGAGATCAGAGAATTGGAGGTGGAGAGGGTCAACAACCTCTCACAAGACCAAGGAGCTGATTATTGACTTCAGGTGGAGAACACCGAATGTCTACAAGCTAGTCCTCATTAGAAAATCAGAGGTGGAGAGGGTCAACAACTTTAAATTCCTCAATGCTGTTATTTTGGAGGACTTGACCTGGGCCTGGCAAGTAGTTGCAGTTACGAAGAAAGCACAGCAGTGCCTCTACTTCCTTAAAAGTTTGCAAACATTCGACATGACATCTAAAACTTCTATAGACATGTGGTGGAGGGTATACTAACTGGTTGTATCACAGCCTGGTATGGAAACACCAATGCCTTTAAACAGAAAATCCTACAAAAAGTGATGGGTACAAAGCAGTCTATCATGAGTAAAGTCCTCAAAACACTGAGACAATGTACATGGAGCGCTGTTGCAGGAAAGCAGCATCCATCATCAGGGACCCCCCCCCCCACTCCCCAGGCCATGTTCTCTTCTCACTGGTGTCATCAGGAGGAAGGTACAGGATCCACAGGGCCCACACCACCAGGTTCAGGAACAGTTATTACCCCTCAACCATCAGTGGGGATAACTTCACTCAACTTCACTTGCCTATCACTGAACTGTTCCCACAGCCTATGGGCTCATTCAGGGTTTCTTCATCTTGTGGCCTCAATATTTATTGCTTATTCATATTTTGCTATTCCTTTCCTTATTCATTTGCTGTCTTTTTCACACTGGCTGTACACCCTATTGGTCTAGTCTTTCATTCATTCTGTTATAGTTGTTTGATTTACTGAGTGTGTCTGCAAGAAAACAAATCTCAGGGTTGTATAGGGTGACATGTATATACTTTGATAATTAACTTACTTCGAGCTTTGAACTTTTTAGCCTAACTTTTGCCTCTGACCTCATTAAAGTCCCCTTAGAACATAATACATAGAATAGTACAGCACATTACAGACCCTTCGGTCCACAATGAATTATCTCTAGATGTCCAAATACAACAACTGCAAAACCTGTTGATGATATGTGAATCAAGTTGATTTTATTTCATCACTTATGAGCTGCATGTAAAATCCCACTAACTGATCTTTAGCCCGGTTAATATGATTAGCATTTGTGTGTATAGTTGAGTCACTTCTTGCCTTCTTGTTTCTGTTGTGTTACCTGGAACCAGAGTCCTCCATTGCTGTGATCGCTGCAGTGAACACCATTTAACAGCAGAGGCATTACTACTGGTGTTGATCCTACATTTCCCAAGTTCTCTGTCACAGGACACCTCTTCTTTACTGGCTGCCACAGTTCAATGATCAGGAGTAAGAGTCTCCCAGATTTTTCCCATCACTTAAATTCTAACACCAGCCACTCCCAGACCAACAGTAATCAGTTCACATAGTGTGGAAGGTGGATTAAACTAGAATATTACTGTTTCTCCTCTCCTCTCTTTCTCTCTCTTCCTTTCCATCTCTCTCTTTCACCCCATCTCTCTTTCTCCCTCCATCTCTCTCTCTCTCTCACTCTCTCACTTTCACTCTCTCTCTCTCTCTCCATCCATCTATCCATCTCTCTGTCTCTGTCTGGCATTTCACAGGTCTGATCCACTGTGCCATCAAAGAGGTGGGTGAAATTAACTAAGAGACAGACAATCAATTGCAATCAATTCTGCTCACCCCATTACAAGAAGGATATGGAGACTTTGCAGACAGTGCCTAAGAGCTTTACCAGGATGCTGCCTGGATTAGAGAGAAGTTGAACAAACTTGGGTTGTTTACTCTGGAATGGTGAAGGCTGAGGGAATATTGGATAGAGATGAACAAGATTATGAGAGACACAGATAGACAGCAAAAATATATCTTTTTCCCTGGATTGAAATGTCCAATACCAGAAGGTGTTCATTTAAGGTGAGAGGGGATAAGTTCAACAGAAATGTATGGGGAAGTTTATTACCCAGAGAATGGTGAGTGCTTAGAATGTGCTGCCTGGGATGGCAGTAGAGGCTGATGTGAGAGAGGCATTTAAGAGGCTCTTAGTTCAGCACATGAATGTACAGCAAATGGAGGGATATAGACGTTGTGTAGGCAGAAGGGATTAGTTTAGTTGGGCATTCGATCACTACTTTAGTTGGTTTGGTGCAACATTGTGGACCAAAGCCCTGTTCACTTGCTGTAGTGTTCCATACTTTAACAGCTCACCACACAAACAATATCCCTTCTGGGATTATTTACAATTGCGTTAGAACAAATAGTTTTGTTACATGCCCTTGGTTAATGGGAACAGCTTCTTCCTATGTATTCTCTTTCAAAGCCATTCTTGATTTTGAGCTTAATCTCTGCTGCTCTTTACGTATCCTAATTTCTGCCATCTCCATGCCTTGACTGATTAAGGAAGTGCTGGAATAGGTCAAAGGTTTTTTAAATGTTTTGCCATGATTCAAGGTGAAGCAAACATCAACACCTACTAACTTTATATCACAGGTGATCTTGTTCCAGTGGCACTTTAAGGGACTTAATTAAGTTTCTCTTTCATGGATATTTTCATCACTGGATTGAGTGATATATTCATCAGATTGCTTAGCAGACATCATAGCAATCTCTCTAATTATTCTTATTTGTAGAGCTTAAGCAGATTCTAAGAAAAGGGAAAAGAGCGAACAGTTTGATTTTCAGCTGATGTGATCTGCAATGTGAATTGCCCAGAACAATGATGGAAGTGAATTTATTAATGACTTCCAAAAATGAATTGAATGATTACTTGTAAAGGAAAACACTGCAGAGTTGTTCATAGAGTGGAGCAGGGTTGGACTGATTGGAGAGCTTACTCAAACAATTATCAAAGGCACAAGGGCTGTATGCTCTCTCAGCCAGGAAATCCTGGTTTCAAACCCCATTCAAGACACCCGAGCATAAATATGATCGCTAATTCTACAAGGAAGGACATAGACAAGATGGGACAGATAGTTTGAAGTGTGTTTATTTTTAAGTTAAGAGTATTATGGGTAAGGACAATAAACTTAGAACATGTATCAGTATATTGGAAATATGATGTTGTGGTCATTACAGGGGCTTACACTCAGTAGCTACTTCCTAGGTACACCTGTACACTTGCTAATCAGCTAATCATGTAGCAGCAACTCAATGCATAAAAACATGCAGACAAGGTCTAGAGGTTCGGTTGTTCAGGCCCAACATCAGAATGGCAAAGGAATGTGATCTGAGTGACTTTGACTGTGGATTGATTGTTGGTGCAAGACAGGATGGTTTGAGTATCTCAGAAACCACTAATCTCCTGGGATTTTCATGCACAACAGTCTCTAAAGTTTACAGAGAATGGAGTGAACAGGAAAAAAAAAATTACTGAGCGGCAGTTTTGTGGGTCAAAGTGCCTTGTTAATGAAAGGTCGGAAGAAAATGGCCAGACTGGTTCAAGCTGACAGGAAGGTGACAGTAACTCAAATAACCACTCGTTACAACAGTGGTGTGCAGAAGAGCAACTCTGAATCCACAACATATCAGACTTTGAAATGAATGGATTATAGTGGCAGAAGACCATGAACTTACATGAAGTGACCACTTTATTTGGTACATTAAAGTAGACGCTGAGTGTAGTTGAGAAGGAACAGGGTTTTGTTCAATGTTCCATGATTTCATTGTTTTATAATGCACAGAGAGGGAGGGAATAAGTGTTGGGCTGAGATAATGCCACTATTTCCTCTAAGTTGTGCAGAGTTATCCTCTAGGTAACCCATATTAGAGTTATCCTCTAATATGGCTGCGCAGTAACTGAAATGCTTCCATGCACGTGGCCTTTGTAGCTGCACAACTATATAATGTTAATATAATTGTGAACTAGCTTGTAGTTATTTGCGTTCATGAATATATCCACAAATTTTCGCAATAATAAATGTTCCTCAATCTTTACTTTGAAACATGTTAGAGCTTCAACATACTTACATTGTTAGTGTTTCAATTCACAACACTGTTACAAATTGTAACAATATACACAGAATGGAAGTCAGTAGTTTATTGTTAATAAACACATTGTTTGTGAAGTGCCAAACAGTTTTCAGGCCATGTAGAAATGTCCTGCTCAGAACAATGGTCCATACAACTGTAAAAAAAAATTAGAGGGAACATTGGTTTGGGGGAAGAGAAGTTGCACTATTAATTAAGGACAAAACTGATGAGACATTTAATTACTAGTTTAATTTGTTCAGCACAACCTTATGGGCTGAAGGTTCTGTTCTTGTGCAGTTGTTTTCCATGTTCTATGTCGCTGTGATGTTTGTTTTTAAATAGTCAAACTGTATTCATAAAGAATTTATGGTATCATCAAGCACCTTTGTTCTGCCCAGCAAAACATTCAGGATCTCCAAGAAGCCACCCATTTTAGTTCCACTTCCAATTTTCACACTGTCACGTCTGACCCCAGTATCTTCTGATGCTGAATTGGGGCTAAATATAGATTAGAGGACAACACCTCATATTCCATTTTGGTAGTCTCCAACCTGACAGCATCAATAATGATTTCACTAACTTCCAGTGACAATTCCCTGCTGTTCCCTTCCCCCAACCGTATTATTCTGTAGTCCACTGTCCTCTCCTATTTGATTCTTTCTTCCTGTGGCTTTTCCACCAATCACCTCCCAGATTCTTACATTTCCCCCCCCATCATCCTACCTTCCACCTCTTACCTAGATTCACCTATCACCCGCCAGTTTGTACTCCCCTCCCTCCCCCATCTTCTTATTCTGGCTTTTGTCCCCATTCTTTCCTAGTCCTGGTGAAGGGTCTCGACGAGAGGCATCGATTGTTCATGCCCCTCCATAGACGCTGCCTGACTTGATGAGTTCCGCGAGCGTATTTTTTTTGTGTTATTGGTCCTGAATGCCAGTATCTGCAGTCCGAAGAATATCTGGCCGGATTGGTCGTGTAAACGCCGCGCAGGCCGCTGTCTTTGGTGCTGAATGGCTTTTCTCTGGCACTTGCTTTTGGCATCGTCTTCAGCACCACGGACAGCTTTTAACTGAACTGTGTTTGCTGCTGCGCCCTGGATCTTACCAGTGAAACCTATTTATAGCACGTCGCGAGGAGAGAGAGAGAGAAATCATCACCAGCAAATTGCTGGAAATAAAAAAGCAAATGTAAAAAAGGGAAGAAATGAACAGTCTCGTTTGGGAAGTATGTTGCGAATGCAAAGAATCATTTTAAGAATTGCCTTCCGTTTTTAATCTCTTTTACCACTTGGATCTGTTAAATGCAGTGTGTAAAATAGTTTACACCACGCGCAGAATGCAAGCTTATCTTGCAGAATCCGGAGAATTATCCCCAATATGCTGCCGTTTTGTTGCCACTCTTGCTGATGTCTAATTAGTATTTAGAGCTGTGTTAAAATCTATTAGCGTGGGCGCCCACGGTGCAAATGAACTCTGCCGTTTATCTGGTCGTCTTTATTCAACAACAACATCAATCAAAGCTGATTTACAACCCTTGGAAAATAATCGAAGCGTGACTAAGTATCGCGTACAAGGTGATACTTCCCACTCCCTCTGCTAACTGCTGGCCAGGAGTAAGTAAACCTGTTGGTCATATCACTCCCCTCTGTTGCTGACGAAGAGATATAGACTAGGTCCAAATGAATCAATTCTGAACGTGAAATAAATTAGATCGCGTGGAATACATCGCACCGTGCAGTCAATGTTAGTCTGACCACGTTCAGTAAAGGTTGGTAGACTTGGAAGACTGTATGTGCACACGCAAGCGTGAATGTGTATGCGTGTGCTGCTGTATGCACGTGTATACATATACAAGTATTCACATGCGTATTTACGTGTTTGTGTTGTTGAATGTGCACTCGTGTGTACGGAGTGTCAATGTGTGTGGTGCGTGTGTGAAGGTGATACTCTGAGGAATGTGGTGTGCCCACAGTATACACATATTGGTGTAAATGTAGCTCTCTTTAACTACGCACCCATGTAAAATATTGTCCCATAGACTAGAACTGACGTGCTAATGATATTGAGTCAGAGTTTATGAGTAATGTCCAGATTAAGTGGGGGTGTACAATTGCACACAGATTCATGTGGATTGATGGGCTGTCTGTTTAAAATGGCGAGCAAGACTATGTGTGCATGAATCTGCGTGGGTTTGGCTGAATACCCCAGTATACATTGTGTTCCTGAATGTGTAGATGCGCTGTGTTGTATGAAGTTTCAATAAATACGTATGTGTACTTGAGTGGATGTCTACTTCTCTGAGGTCAACTGTCTTTCCAAGTACAATCGTGTGTGTTCTGTGCATGTGGGTTTTCCTGCCCTTTAATGTGGGCCTCCTGCCACAAATTCCACCACTAGTGAGCCCTCAGCTCAGGAAATTTCTTCCCCAACCTCCCTGCCTCCCCAACTCCTTTCAGATGGCCCTTCAGACCCTTTCTTCTTCTAGATACCAGCCCCAGAGTTTCTTTCTGGGACTTGGGGATACCATTTGTTTAATATTTGTAAACGAATACTACAGTTTGGCGTATTGCATGGACTATACACTGTAAATGTAAGTGTTTTTATTTGGTTTGGATTGTCGTGAGTGTCATTTGGTAACAGTGTGGCTGTATGTGCAGTTGTGTTTCTGTGACTGTGTCTGACATCTTGTGTATGCTGGCCTATCTGTCATTGCCTGCATGCGTGTGAGACTGTACATCTTAGTGTGAATGTGCTGTGCGTGTACTCGTATTCATGGGTGTGATTGTGTGTACTGATGTGTCTGTGACGGACATTGCCTTTATTTTTGTGCACATGCCTGGAATTGTGTGTGTCTACAGCATATGTGAAATTGTGTATCATCATGTGAGATTGTGTTTGTCAGGTTATTCATCTGAATGTACGATTGCGTGTCTTCTTGTGCGTATCTGCAATTATGATTGTGTGTGTGAGAGTGTGTGCCTGTTTGTGACTGTATGTGAGTTTGTGTGTGAGTATGTGTGTGTGTCTGTGAGTATATGTATGTGTGTGTGTGTGTGTGTGTGTGTGTGTGTGTGTGTGTGTGTGTGTGTGTGTGTGTGTGTGAGAGAGAGAGAGAGAGAGAGTGCCTGTGTCTGTGAGTATATGTATGTGTCTGTTAATGTGTGTGTACCAAGTCTGTGCCTGCGTTGTTGTGTGGTATTCTTGTACCTGTGCATGAATCACTCCGTGCCTTCACTGAATTAACCCCCTCACCCCAGCCTGGATGAGCGAGTGCCTCACTCCAGACACAAACTAGGTTTGCAGCTCAGTCAGTCTCGCTAAGCGTCCGGGTTCCGCATAGTGAGAGTTGCCCAAGGCTCCACGTTAACTCTTCGACAGAGCTCGGCTGCAGGCTCGGGTCACTTGTAGATCGCGGCGGCGGGCGCCGTGCACCGAGCTAGCGCTCTACGCCCGCGGGGACGATGCAGAGAGGGTGAGCGAGACGCGGAGAGGGGCGCCGTGACCTCTGATCGATTACTCCGCCTGGAGTATCTCAGCTTTGGGTCCTTACCCGGCTGGATCACGGCAGTTTGGAGTCTCGCAGATCTAGAGGAGGCAGAATGAAAAACTGGATTTTATCTGCACCGCGACGCAAAGAAGGCGAGAGCAGCGCTCCTGCCAGGACACTGGGGGAAACCTGGATCCCCCCGGGAGCGCAGCGCCTGTGGATCGGAATGGTCATTTGCTGAAGAGACGGGATAAGGACGCGTCCAGAACGGACTTAACGTCAAACCTGAACGATAACAACGAACCGGACAGGCTTTCATCCCACTCCGTGTCAACCAATTTGGCTCCGGGGTTCTAGCGACGCATTCAGAATCCCGGGGTTAAACTGCAGACAAAGTTAGACCGGGGTAGCGGAGCAGAGCTACCGTGAGCTTTTTGCCCCTCAGGGAGGTTACTCGGGGCAAGGTTTGGACTTTCTTTTTTCTTTGGGGAAGGGTTTCCTTGATTAATTAAATTAGGCCCGGCTTTAGAAAATTAGTTGGGGCCACCCATAACCCGACTGGAGTGAGCGGGTGGGTGGTGGGAAGGGGGAGGTAGTTGCCACCACGGAGGTGAGAAAGCAACCCGCCTCAACCGAGGCAAACGCAGCCTACGGTGTACTGAGGACCCCCACCCATAGCAGCCTAACCCTAACGAACCAAATCTCTTTTTCCATCCCAGTTCGAAACGAGATCAAATCGACTCTTTCCAACCCTAAACCTCCCCAACCCAATTCAGCCGACGTTAAACCTAGCTAATCCAAGCCGACCCAAGCTAGACCAATCCAATCCACACTCAACCTAAACTAAACCAAAGCTACCCATCATAACCGCAGTCGATCCAAACCACGCTGAGCCATCCAGTCCATCTCAAGTGAACACAACCAGCTAAATCAGATCCATTCCAAACAAGTTAAGCCTGGCCATAACCATCCAACTGAGTCTAAACTGACCCAACTCACTCCAGCTGAAGCCACCTCAACCCGACTCCGGGCTGGGTGGGCGATTTTGCCCCTTAGAGAGACTCTTATTTTACATTTATTTTACTCAGTTGATTATTACATTGAGACGCGTGCACGTCGCCGGGAGGCGCGCGGTTCCGCGCGTCCCCACGGCCGGAGTGCCCGGGGTGCTGTGGGTGGGGGGAGGCGGGGATGCAGCGAGCTGGAGCCGGGCTCTGGTGGTCATGAAGCGGCAGAACGTGCGGACTCTCTCCCTCATCCTTTGCATGTTCACCTACCTGCTGGTGGGCGCCGCCGTCTTCGACGCGCTCGAGTCCGACTTCGAGACCTCCCGCAAGCGGCTGCTGAACTCCAAGCGCATGGAACTGAAGAGCAAGTACGGCATGAGTGAGGACGATTACAAGGAACTGGAATGGGTAGTTCTGCAAAGCGAGCCGCACCGCGCCGGACACCAGTGGAAATTCGCTGGGTCCTTCTACTTTGCCATCACCGTGATCACCACCATAGGTGAGAGGGATGGGGAGGGAGGGGGGTGAAGACAGGCCACAGCTGGGGATACCCCGCCACATGCAGTAAAGTTTTCTTCAAAAATGTCCTTAAAGAAAGTCTAGTTGCTGTGCTCTGTAGTTGGAACGATTGCGATCGATTGACATAATTAGTAGCCGCTACCTGTACATTCCTTCAGTCTAATGTAATTAATCTCTGGTGCAGTTGATTGATTTATTCCCCACGTCCTGATTGACACTAATGGCCCGTTATTTACCCCGCAGTTGCCCGCCCTCTCTCCGTAACGGGTTGGTCAGTGGTGCTACTGTGAAAGGGAGAGTTCTTGGGGCGCCCGCCCTGTAGTTCCCCATGCCCTGTAGTCCCCCATGCCCTGTAGTCCCCCATGCCCTGTAGTCCCTATGCCCTGTAGTCCCTATGCCCTGTAGTCCCTATGCCCTGTAGTTCCCCATGCCCTGTAGTCCCCCATGCCCTGTAGTCCCCCATGCCCTGTAGTCCCCAATGCCCTGTAGTTCCCCATGCCCTGTAGTCCCCATGCCCTGTAGTTCCCCATGCCCTGTAGTCCCCATGCCCTGTAGTCCCTATGCCCTGTAGTCCCTATGCCCTGTAGTTCCCCATGCCCTGTAGTCCCCCATGCCCTGTAGTCCCCAATGCCCTGTAGTTCCCCATGCCCTGTAGTCCCCATGCCCTGTAGTTCCCCATGCCCTGTAGTCCCCATGCCCTGTAGTCCCCATGCCCTGTAGTTCTCCATGCCCTGTAGTCCCCCATGCCCTGTAGTTCCTTATGCCCTGTAGTCCCCCATGCCCTGTAGTCCCCATGCCCTGTAGTCCCCATGCCCTGTAGTCCCCATGCCCTGTAGTTCTCCATGCCCTGTAGTTCTCCATGCCCTGTAGTCCCTATGCCCTGTAGTCCCCATGCCCTGTAGTCCCTATGCCCTGTAGTCCCTATGCCCTGTAGTCCCCATGCCCTGTAGTCCCCTCACCCCAGGGCGGTGAGCGATGAGCGACGATGTATCAGCGCAAATCAAAGAAGGGCTCTCGGCTGTCCGCAGTGGATGAGAGCCCGACCCACGCCTCTGAAAGTTCACGCTACTCTGCGAGGGTTGTGCCCTGAACTCGCACTGAGACAAAGGTTGGGGTGAAGGTGGGGAGAAGATTTTCTTTCCGACCCTTCGGGTTAATCGAACTTAATCAAACTTCTTCAGTCAAGCTTAGTCGCGGGTTGGATGAGTGAATTCGACAGGACTGGGGTAACCCGAGCGGGGGACTTTGCGAGTACACAGGGATCCCACAGCAGATACACATACCCCTTGGAGTCTGTTCACTGCTGATGACCACAACTCGTGTCAACCAGGGCAGAATATCCAGGACCCTTCACTAGAGGGAGGAGGGGCCAGGTAACTATGGGACATAACAGAATGTGGGGAAAGAATTAAACCACTCGGCTATCGAGTGGACAGGGGATGATTACCACCGGCCTGTAGGCTTGACTATTAATGAGGACTGATTACTTGACACTGTAGAGTGAGTTACATTAGAGCAGAGGATTAATAACAGCACACTGTAGAATTAATTACAACACTATTTACAACTAGCTGGGACTAATTACACGGGGGTGATTGCATCATAAAATCAGGGCAATGTTTCAGCACGGGAGGCCATTTGGCCCTTCGTATCTGTGCTAGTTGAAACTGATCTCCTCAGTTGTGAACCAGTTTGTAGCTCATCCCTGACAGCAGTTGAATGAAAAGTATTCCCCTGTCTCTTGATCTTTCTAATTAGTTTCACTCTATACCCCTGACATGATGAGAAACAAGTCCAAACTCTTTACTCTGACTCGGGACCTCATCAGTTTAGTCCAAGTTCAAGTTTAACTTCTTTGCCATTCAACCCTACACATGTATACTGTCAAATGAAACAACATTCCTCCGGACCAAGGTGCACAACATAGTATATGTAACTCACACACAACACATAAAGTATTACCAAAAATAAATTTTAAAATAGTAAGGTGCATTTAAGTTACAATTTAAAAAGTAAACAGTATAATGCTTCATATGTGGTGAGACGTGGGTGAGGTAGGGCATTCGGTAGTCTCACGGCCTGGGGAAAGAAGCTGTTTCCCATCCTAATGGTTGTCCTAATGCTATGGTACCTCCTGCCTGATAGTAAGGGGTCAAAGAGATTGTTGGGTGGATGGGAAGGATCATTGACAATGCTAAGAGCCCCGTATACACAGTGCTCCTTGTAAGTGTCTCAGCTGGGTGGAAGGGAGACCTCATTGACCCTCTCAGCATTCCTCACAATCCTTTGTAGGGTCTTGCAGTCAGATGCCTTCCAACTCCCGTATCAGATGATATAAATCAAAGTAAAATGTTCTACCTCTCTCCACTTGTCCAGCGTGATTCTCATCCTACCCAGCCTTCCTCCACAGCTGCAATTTTCCAGTCCTGTTGATACTCTCCCAACTCTCTGCTGCACCTCTGTAGTCACTTAGGTGGTGTGGGACAGAACTGTACCCAATGATCAAGCTGTGGTCTTATTAGTGTTATCAGAAAGTATCAGCAGAACTGAGAAACAAAGTCAGCATTTCAGGTCTATGTCCTTGCAGAACCGATGAAAGGTCTTTAGCTGCTTCACTCACCACAGATGCTGCTTGACCTGCTGAGTGTTTCCAGTATCTTCTGGCTTTATTTCAGATTTTCAGCATCTGCAGTTTCTTTCATTTTTATTTACTGTGTTATGGAGGAGCTGTCACTGTACCTTCCTGGTTGAACATGAAACACTGCACCAAGCCTCTGTGATGTGGACAAGGGAGACACATTTCAGATGGAATTTAACACAGACAAGCATGCAGCACACTCCAAATGCTGGAGGAACTTGAAACACCAACTGTACTCTTTTCTTAGACGCTGCCTGACCTACTGAGTTCCTCCAGCATTTTGCGTGTGTTGCTCAGATTTCCAGCATCTGCAGATTTTCTCTTGTTTGTGAACAGGCAAGAGTGTGGTGTATTCAGAAAGAATTGAGTGAGATAAGATCTCATCAAAGCTCAATGGTCTGGATGCAGGGAGAACATTTCCTCCAGTTGAGGAGGCAGGCACTAGGACCTCAGGTTCAGAATGAGGGTTGAGCTGTGTCGAGTTGAAATATTTCTTCACTCAGAAGGTGGTGAATCTCCTACTCTGGTCAACCATGGTAACTCAATCATTGAGTTAATTCTAAACATGGAGAACCATTAAGGGAACAGTACATGAGAATGGCATATTACACCAGACCCTGACCTCTCTCTGGCATATGTCAGATTGGGGGCATATGGACACTGAGGAAGACTGTCAAAGTTTGAAGCAGGATTTGGACCAGCTTGGAAATGTGCGAAAAAATAGCAGGTAGCAATTAATGCAGACAAGTGTGAGGCATTGCTGTTCGGCAGAATAAATCAGGGTAGGACTTACACACTGAATAGTCGGGCATTAAGGAGTGCAGTAGAGCAGAGGGTCTGGGAATGCAAATCAATAAATCCTTGAAATTGGCATCACAGGTAGACAGGGTCATAAAGAGAGCTTTAGGCATATTTACCTTCATAAATCAGGCCATTGAATACAGGAGTGGGAAGTTGAAGTTGTCTAAGACACTGGTGAGGCCTAATTTGGAGTATTGTGTTTGGTTCTGTTCACCTACCTATAGGAAAGATATTGATAATTTTGAAAGAGTATAGAGAAAATTAACAAGGATTTGAGGAGGTGCGTTGTAGAGAAAGGTTGAATAGGTTAGGACTTTATTGATATGAGCAATGGAGAATGATAGAAGTACACAGGGTGAGTGTTTGCAGGCTTTTTCTACTCTGGTCAGACAATACCAGAACTGGAGGTCTTTGGTTTAGGGTGAAAGGTAAAATATTTAAAGGGAACACCTTCACTCAGAGGGTGCTGCGAGTGCAGACGAGCTGCCAGTGGAAGAGGTGGATGTGGGTTTAATTACAGCATGTGATGCAATCAGGCAGAATTCTCTTCCCTGTACATTTATAGAAATTTGCAAGAGACTCCAGTGACATATCAAATCTCCCCAAACTCCTAGAGCTGCTAAATTGTGGCTGTGGCAAATGGCTGATGGGAACTTTGGTGACAGTTGAACTGTTACAGGTTCACTGGTGCTTAGGACTTTGCACCTTGCTTTTAAATTTAATCTTAATGTGCAAGAGCACAAAATGAAATTTATAGTTGATACAAAAGTTGGCTGAATGGTTATAAGTGAGGAGCAAAGTTTTAGACTGCAGAAAGAAATCAATGGTTATCAGGCAGGGGGATTAAGTTAATCAGAATCAGGGGTTCTACAGATTCAAAGCCAGGATTCATTTCATTGCACCAACAGATTAAAAATGCCATAAAACGTAAGGAAATAGGAGAAGGATTAGGCCACTCAATCTTTCAAACTTGCCCTGCCATCTGATCGTGAAATGATAAGGAAGAAATTATATCATAGAGTCATAGAATGCTACAGCACAGAAGGAGGCCCTTCAGCCCATCTAGTCCATGCCAAACTGTTATTCTGCCTAGCTCTATTGATCTGCACCTCTCCCATCCATGTACCTATCCAAACTTCTCTTAATGGTTGAAATCGAACTCACATCTACCACTTCCACTGACAACTCATTCCCACACTCTCAGCACCCTCTGAGTGAGAAAACTTTCCCCTCAGTTTCGCCTTAAACATTTCACCTTTCACCCTTAACCAATGACATCTAGTTCTAGTCTCACCCAACCTCAGTGGAAAAAGCCTTCTTGCATTTAATCTATGTATACACCTCATTATTTTGTATATCTCTACTAAATTGCCCCTCATTCTCCCACACTCCAGGGAATAAAGTCTTAACCTATTCAACCTTTCCCAATAACTGGCCTCATCCTTCTAAGTTTTCTCTGCACTCTTACATTCTTAGCGCGATCTTGCATATTTTATGCTATGAGAATAAAGCCAATTTTGACTTTAAGTTCACCACTGCACCGGACGGTGAGTCAGTCCAGCTTCTGAAACTAATGTCATCAAATCACCAGGCTTGGGTATGTCAGAATATGGCATTGTTTGCATTTGAACACGGGCTTAGCCATGAGATGAAAATCACCAAACAATGACATAAATAAACTCAAAAACAGATGTTCAGGGTGATGAAAATCTATCTCATTGAAACCTATTGAAAGGCCTAGATAGAGTGGACATGGAGAGGATGTTACCTACAGTGGGAGAGTCTAGGAACAGAGGCACAGCCTCATGTAGAAGGATCTCCCTTTAGTACAGAGATGAGGAGGAAATTCTTCAGCCATAAAGTGATGAATCTGTGGAATTCCATGCCACAGTTGGCTGTGGAGACCGTCTTTGGGTATATCTAAAGCAGAGGTTGCTAGGTTCTTGATTAGTTAGGGCATCAAATGTCACTGGGAGAAGGCAGGAGAATGGGGTTGAGAGGGATAATAAATCAGCCATGATGGAATGACAGATCAGATTTGATGGGCTGAGTGGCCTCATTCTGCAGCTCTCATGTCATATGGACTTAAAGAGTGAAATTGCTGGAAACACTCAGCAGGTCAGGTAGCAGCAGTAGAAAGAGAAACAGTTAACATTTCATAGAGTCACAGAGCACAGAAACAAGCCCTTCAGCCTATCTAGTCCATACCAGATGTTCCATTTTAATGGTCTTCATAAACTAGATGATTGAGTACAGGAGTTAGGATATTAAATTTATATAAAATGCTAGTGTGGACAAATTTGAGGTGTTGTGTGCAGTTCTGGGCACCTACCGACAGGAAAGATGTCAATAAGATTGAAAGAGCATAGAGAAAATTTACAGGGATATTGCCAAGACTTGAGGACCACCAAAGAGACCATGGTCTACAGTACATCAAAATCTATCGGTTAGCTCCAACATATTAGACATCCCACAGGCAGTCTCTCACCATTCCGTCATGAATTATTATTCCTCTGAACCCCATTCTCCTGCCTTCTCTCCGTAACCTTTAATGCCCTGACTAATCAAAAACCTAACAACCTCTGTATTAAATATGCCCAATGACTCAGCCTCCACAGCTGTCTGTGGCAATGAATTCCAGATTCATCACCCTCTTGCCAAAGACATTCCTCTTCATCTTTGTTCTAAATGGACGTCTCTTTACCCTGTGGTTGTTCCCTCTAGTCCTGGACAAGATATTCATTTCACTGAATTCCAGGGTTAATGACACCAGAAAGAGCTTAATTACATCAACCAGGGTATTATACAATCAAAATGTGAAAATAATTACATCATTTTGTGGTTCCCACTATAACAGACAAGGGAGGAATGAGTTAATTAAATCAGACTGAGAGATTAATTGTATCAATTGAGATATTAAACACATCAGATCATAGGATTAATTACATCAAACTGTGAGATTAACATTATCATACTGCTAGATTAATTATATTCAATTGTGTGTATAATTGTGTGTACAATATTGATTAATTACAACAGATTAGAGGAATAATTACATTAGATTTCTGGATTAATTATGCCATTTTGTGGGATTACACATCATTAAACCATAAGATTATTTATTTAATATTTATTTTATTTTATTTAGAGGTATAGGCCCTTCTTGTGCCTCCAAACAACCCACCTACTTAACCCCGGCCTAATCACTGGACAATTTATAATTTAGAGTGTGGAACGAGCTACCAGCACAAGTGGTGGATGTGGATTTGATGTCAATGTTTAAGAGAAATTTGGATGGGTACATGGAAGGAAGGAGTATGGGGGGCTGTGGTCCAGATGCAGGCCAGTGGGAAGAGGCTGATCAATGGTTCTGCACAGACTAGATGGGCCTGTTTCTGTGCTGTAGTATTTGATGGCTCTATGACCAATTAACCCACAAATCCGTATGTCTTTGGAATGTTGGAGGAAACCCGCGCAGTCACAGGGAGAATGGTGCCATAATTGACTCTGAACTCTAATGCCCTAAGCTGTAGTAGTGTTGCACTAGTCACTATGCTGCCACGGCAACACAGAGATACTTCTATCAGGTTATGGTGTCAGAACGCCAGACTGTGGTACTTCATTGTGCAAAGCAGTACTGTTAATTACACCAATCTGTAGGAATAATTACATCAGACGGCAGTACTAATTCCCACAAGCTGAGCCATTGTTATGTCACACTGTGCCATTAATTTCACTGTTCTGTGTTATTAAGTACATCAGAATCTGGTGTTACTACGCCAAACTGTGGTGTTAATTACACCGAACTGTGGGAATTATAACTCCAGACTGTGGTATTAAATGCCCTGGATTATGGATTAATTAGACCATCATTGGGATTAATGAGACAAAACATTGGGATTAATTGTGTTGGGACGTGAGATTAAACAATATCATCACCATGATCATCATTATGTGCCATGTCGTATGACGTGGGTGATCGTGGTCTACGACTGTTCTTGGCAAATTTTTGTACAGAAGTGGTTTGCCATTGGCTTTACAAGACAATGTCTTTACACAGTGTCTTTACAAGATGGGTGACCCTAGCCATTATCAATACTGTTCAGAGATTGTTTGCCTGGCATCTGTGGTCGCATAACCAGGACTTGTGATCTGCACCAGAAGCTCATACGACCATTCACCACCTGCTCCCATGGCTTCATGTGACCCTGATCGGGGGCTAAGCAGGTGCTACACCTTGCCCAGGGTGACCTTCAAGTGCCCAGGGAGGGCAGAAAATGCCTTGTTCATCCCTTGGTAGAGATATATCTCCACCCAGTTAAATACATTTGATAATTGAATTCAATACACCAATATTGTGTTAATTACAGAAAGATTGTGGGATTAATTACATTAATTTGTTGGATAGTTCAGGATCCTAGAAGTATTGGATCTCCTGTATTTTCCCCCGATGAGGGTAAAAACAGAAAAACTGAGAAGAGGACGGTGAAGGTCCTTAGTGATGGAAGCTACTTTCCTGAGACACCTTTCTTTGAAGATGGTCTCCATGCTGGGGAGGGTTCTCCCTGTGGAGGAGCTGGCTGGGCCTACTACTCCTTTTTCCCAGTACTGTGAATTGGAGCCTCCACAGATGGGAGTAGGCAGGGTAAAACAGACTAGTGTGCATTTCTGTGCTGTTATGCTCTGTGATTCTATGACATTCAGAATATTATCTGACTTGCACTACTTATGAAGAGATATCAGTATAAACAGCCAAGTGCTAACTCGTTAGACAGTCTGGGATTCTGAGGGTTATTTGGGAATAGTCAGCGTGGCTTTGTGCAGCAGCAAGTCACCGGTTTCTGGTTCAGAAACTTCAAGCACTTGGGGCTCTCAGTGAGTTGGTTAATTGGATGTAAAGGTGGTTTGGTCAATGGAGCGGAGGATAGTGGTGGACGGTTGTTTCTCTGTGACAAGTAGCATAGGGCAGGGGTAAGTACTGGGATCCTTGATGCTTGAGTTATACAATAATGAATTGAACGTGGATGCGGGGGGCATGCGTAGCAAGGCTGTGGAAGACATGGACATTGGTTGTATTGTGGATACAGGGGATATTACCTAAGGCTATAATGGGATATAGATCAGATGGACAATTAGACAGAGGGTTTGCAGTTGGAAGTTAATCCATTTATGAGGTGATAGGGAAATACAACGGGCATACAGGCTCTTCAGCCCAGTAATTCCATGCTGACCTCAGTGCCCAACCAGCTAATTCCAATTTCATGTGTTTGGTTCATATCCCTCCAAGCCCTTCCCCTCCTTGTATCTGTCCAAATGCTTCATAAGTGCTACTGTTATACCCACCTCAACCACTTCTGGCAGCTCATTCCATATACTCACCACCTCTGAATGAAAGGGTTTCTCCTCGAACACCAATTAAATCTTTCCACTCCCACCCTAAATCCATGCCCTGTAGTTTTGGACTCCCCGATCCTGGGGAAAAGTCTGTTACCACCCATCTTATCTCTGCCTCCTATAATTCTAAACATCTTGATAAGGTCAGCCCTCATTCACCCATGTTCCAAGGACCTAGCTTGACCAACCTCTCCCTATAGTTTGGGCCTCTGTGATGTACTTTGGGAATTGAAGTAGGGACGGGACATATACTATGAAAGGTAATGCTAATGTGCAGAGGGACAGTTTCCTCTAAGGTGTGCAAGCACTCAGCCACACGGTAACTGAAAAGCTCACATGTGCTCAGCCTTTGTTGCCATGCAGTTGGAATTTTCTTTTATAAAATGCTAATATAATTTTGAAATTACGCTAACATAATTTTGAAATCTATGTTAATATAATTGTGAAGTACCCTGTAATTAATTATGTGTTAAGGAATATAATCCATAAATTTTCTAAATAATGAATGTACCATAACCTTTACTTTAAAACATTTTAGAGCTTCAATGTGTTTATATTGTCAGTATTTCAAGTTACAGTACTGTTACAAATTGTAACAATAAACACAGAAAGGAAGTTGGTAGCTTATTGTTAATAAATCACTGGCCCACTTAGTGCCTATGCCATCTAGTCAAAACATTTTATTTTTGCCATTGTGCCTGTCAGTTCTTTTGTCTGGCTGATGTAGTTTATTTCTTCTGTGGGTTGAGGTTTGCATTTGTTTGGTGAGCATATTACAAAAATTCTCTACGCAAAGCGATGGTTGGTCTGCGCAGCTATAAAAGAAAATTAGAGGGAATGTTGCAGAGAGACATTGGGGTTCCAGTCCCTTGCTCCCTCAATGTAGCAATACAGGTAGGTAAGGTGATGAAAAAGGGAATATGGCATGGATCAGGACATAGACATGGATTGTCACAATTTCTTTCCCATCTTACACCATCAAGGACTTGTATACAGAATGGTGCTGTTTGTCTCACTCCCATCAGGGAGGAGGCTACAGGCATCCATGCCAGAACCACCTGACTCAAAAACAGTTACCTTCTCCAAGCTGGAAGGCTGTTCAACACATCCAATCATTATTATTTTGTTTTTATCTTATTGCTTTTTTTTTGTGCTGCAACTGATCTGGACTAACATTTATTTCATTCTCCTTTATACTTCTGTGTACAGTAGACAATCTAGAATCCTGAGTCTTGAATAAAAAACAAGAGAGGGTAGGATTAAGGTGAAAGGAGGGGTTTTAAATCCGAGGGGTAAATGTTTTACATCCTCAAGATTTGTTAATACCTCGAGCTCACTGCCAGAGGAGGTAGTGGAATCAGCTACAATCTTGATGTTTAAGAGGCATTTAGAGAGGCAATGAGTAGAAGAATTTGGACATTGCATGGGGAAATGGGATAGGTGTAGATGGACAGAATGGTCAACATGATCATGGGTGGCTAAAGGATCTGTTTCTGTGCTGTACTACTCTGTGATTCTGTGACCCTGAGACATTCAACATTCTGCACCTGTCTCCTCTGGACAAGTGAGAGGTGAACTTGTTAAAAGATACCATATAATTAGAGAGCTCAACAAGATGGGCAGAGAGCAGATATTGGCTGAGGTACTAAAGTCTGAGATGCACACACGCACACACATAGTATATAGTTAGGTTGTCTAAGCCTTTTGCACAGTACTGCAGTAATGTATTGCACGGTACTGCTGCCACAAAACAAAACAGATTTCATAACATATGTGAGTGATGATAAACCTGATTCTGATATGGATTCTGATATGGATCTCTGTTGTGGACTGAGAGTGGGAAGGGGGCAGGGAGAGGGGAATCATGGTTGGGAAAAGGAGAAGGAAGTGGGAAGCACAAGAGAGACATTCTGTAATGATCGATAAACTAATTGTTTGTTATCAAATGACTTGCCTGGCGACTCAGGGCTGGTAAGTCTGCACCCCACCCTCTGGCCCCTGTCACTCCTTCTCTGCCACCTATCACACACCCAACCTGCCAGCCTCCACCCTCGCCATTCCCAGCCTCCTTTGTTCCAGCCAGATTTCCAAACCTGCTCTCTGCTGCATGTTGTCAAGTACAGGCTGTGGAAGAATCTTGGGCACCCTAGCTATATATGTATATGTGCATAAGACTTTTGTACAGTACTATAGAAACAGTAAAAGTCTCAAAATTTAGTACAATGATCGGAGGAGAAATATCTTTACTCAGAGGGTGGTGAACCTTTGGAAATTTCTATCCCAAAGGGTTTGGAGTACTACTGTGAAAACCAAGATCAATAGGTATCTGTACGCTTGAGGAATGGGTCAGTACAGGGAAATGGTGCTGAGGGAGAAGATCAGAAAAAATCTTGAACAGTGGAGTTACAAAGGAGACCATTCAGCCCTTCATGCCCATACTAGTCAAGTAAGAGAACCCTGCCTTGTCCCACCCTGGTCTGTAGCACGGCAGGTTTTGGAACTTCGAGTCAAAGTCAAGTTTGGGCAGCACAATAACATAGTGGTTAGGACAATGCAATTACAGAATCTGTGATCTGGGTTCAATTCCACCACAGTCTGCAAAGAATTTACACATTCTTCACATGAACATATGAGTTTCCTCTAGTTTCCACCTACATCTCAAAGACATATGGGTTAGAAGTTAATAGGTCACATGGGCATAATTGGGCAATGCAACTTTTAGGGAAAGAAAGACCTATTGCCGTGCTGTATCTCGAAATAAAAAGCACAGAAGTTTATTGTCGTCTGCACGATTACACATATGCACTGGTGGAATGAAAAACATACTTGCAGCAGTATCACAGGCACAGAGCGGCATTCCCAAGGACAACATAAAGGTACATCATACATGATTTTTGCAAGAGACAACAATATTAGAATTTTTAAAATGTCTAGTTGTAAATGGAAAGAGATCACAGTGATGCTATAAAGTAGTAATCAAGGTTGTGATGGTTCATTCAAGAAACAAATGATTGAAGGGAAATAACTACACACACAAAATGTTGGAGGAACTCAGGAGGCCAGGCAGCGTCTATAGAAAAGTGTACGGTCCATGTCTCAGGCCAAGACATCGACTGTTTACTCATGCCATAGATGCTGCCTGGCCTCCTGAGCTCCTCCAGCATTTTGTGCCTGTTGCTTGGATTTCAAGCATCTGCAGATTTTCTCTTGTTTGTGACGGGAAGTAGCTGTTCTCTTCCTGAACCTGATGATGTGGGAGTTCAGGCTCCTGTACCTCCTGCCCAATGGTAGCTGCACAAAGATAGCATGGGCCGAATGGTGGGGATCTTTGATGATGGATGTTGCTTAAAGTAGTACCTCCTCCAGATACTGCCGATAGTGAGGAGGCTGAGATGTATGCATCTTCATGTGATGAGGATTTATGTTCCACCAATCTTTCAAGAGGTGAGTTCCAGATTTCCACTGCCCTCACTTACCTCATTTTCCTCTTTACCTTCTACTTTATGTCCCTGCTTCCTGATTTATTACCCTTCTCCTAGACAAAATAGGTCTTTCCTCTCAGCTATGTCTGGGCTGTCCCAAATCTACCCTTCAGTTAAATCTACCTTCAGCCAGCCACAGAACCTGCATAGATATTCTGATTAGTTGGGCAGATAGGTGGCAAATGCAGTTTAATCCAGAGACGTATGGGATCTCGATGCTCCTGCAATCCAAAGTACTTTGGAGGTCGAGAATGAGGCATAAAACTTACTGCTTATGATTGTTTTAGATTGCAAAGAAGAGGAGGGAAGAAGAAGTGTGGCAAAAGAGGTCAAGAAAAAAGAAAGGCTGAAAAGTAGAGTGGTCTTCTCATGTCAGACTACAGATAACAGAAAATTATATCGATAACAGTGAACCAATAAGATAGTCTGGTAGTATGACACCCACCACTGAATGCAAGAGGTTTCCTTAAAAATACGGTGGCAACTGTAGCCACTGGAAAGCATACTGAATAATTACAGGTACCTTATGTGATTAAATAAAAATAAAAATAAGCATAAGGAAGTTAATACTACAAGAAAAATTACAGTTCTACACCCCAATCCAAAAGTAAGCTGTCATAATGCTCTGGATATACCAGATTATAACAAGACATAGCGCCCAGGCCATGAGACTACTGAATTCCCTGCCACCATCCAGCTCTCATCACTTAGGAAGCACCAGAAACATTACACTGATTACTTTTTGATGTGTTGTAAGCACACCTTATGCTAAACATCAATCTTCTGGAATATATTTTATTAATTGTTCTTTATTTGTGATAATATTACATTGTGTTATGTGTGTGAGTTATATGCACTGTGCTGCGTACATTGGTTCATTTGCTAGTATGCATTTGTATAGTTAAATGACAATAAACTTGAACTTGACAATAAATTGGAGTGGGAAGATAGTTACAGAAAGATCTTGATAGGTACATCAAGCTATTAAGTGGGTGGGGGAGACAGCATTAATGTTTCAGATTAATGAGTATTAATTAGGACTGGCCAGCTTTGAAAAGCATTAAGTTAGATAAGTCACCGGGCCGGATGAGATATGCCCCAGGCTACTGGGGGAAGTGAGGGAGGAGATTGCTGAGCCTCTTGCGATGATCTTTGCATCATCAATAGGGATGGGAGAAGCATCGGAGGATTGGAGGGTTGCAGATTTTGTTCCCTTGTTCAAGAAAGGGAGTAAAGATAACCCAGGAAATTATAGACCAGTGAAGTCTGACTTCAGTAGTGGCCAAGTTGTTGGAGAAGATCCTGAGAGGCAGGATTATGAGCATTTGGAGAGACATAACCTGACTAAGGATAGTCAGCATGTCTTTGTCAAGGGCAGGTCTCACCTTATGAGCCTGATTGAATTTCAGCAAGGCACTTGATAAGATACCCCATGCAAGGCTTATTGAGAAAGTAAGGAAGCATAGGATCCAAGGGGACGTTGCTTTGTGGATCCAGAATTGTCTTGCCCACATAAGGCAAAAGGTGATTGTAGATGGTTCGTATTCTACATGAAGGTCGGTGACCAGTGACGTTCCACAGGGATCTGTTCTGGGACCCTTCCTCTTTGTGATTTTTATAAATGACCTGGATGTGGAAGTAGAAGGGTGGGTTAGTAAGCTTGATGATGACACAAAGGATGGCGGTGTTGTGGATAGCCTGGAGTATTGTCAGAGGTTACAGCGGGACATCGATAGGATGCAGAACTAGGCTGAGAAGTGGCATATGGACCTCAACCCAGATAAGTGTGAAGTGGTTCATTTTGATAGGTCCAATTTGAAGACAGAATATAATATAAATAGTAAGAATCTTGGCAATGTGAAGGATCTGGGAGACCTTGGGGTGCATGTCCATCGAACACTCTAAACTGCTGCGCAGGTTTACAGTGTTGTTAAGAAGGTGTGTGTATAGTGTGTTGGCATTCATCAACCGTGGGATTGTGTTCAGTAATTTGGGTTGAGTAATTTACAACTATATAAGACCTTGGTCAGACTCCACTTGGAGGACTGTGTCCATTTCAGGTTACCTCACTACAGGAAGGATGTGGATACTATAGAGGTAGTGCAGAGGAGATTTACAAGGATGTTGCCTGGATTGGAGGGCATGCTTTATGAGAATAGGTTGAGTGAATTTGGCCTTGTCTCCTTGGAGCGACGGAGGATGAGAGGTGACCTGATTGAAGTGTATAAGATGATGAGGGGCATTGATTGTATGGATAGCCAGAGGCTTTTTCCGATGGCTGAAATGGCTAACATGAGGGGGCATAGTTTTAAGGTGCTTGGAAACAGGTACCGAGGGGATGTCAGGGGTAAGTTTTTCACACAGAGAGAGGTGGGTGCATGGAATGCACTGCTGGCGACGATGGTGGAAGCGGATCGAATAGGGTTTTTTAAGAACCTCTGAGATAGTACATGGAGCTTAGAAAAATAGAGAGCTATGCACTAGCGAAATTTCAGGCAGTTTCTGGCTAGGTTACGTGGTTGGCACAAATTGTGGGCCGAAGGGCCTGTGACGCACTTTAGATTTCTGTGTTCTATGTTAGAGCACATAAAATTATTGTAATAAACACGTTTGGTTAGACCTGACTCGGAGATTAATTACACAAAATAAGGGGATTAACAACGAAAAATTCCTACAGGAAGGATGCCAATAAGATGGAGGGTTATGGGCTGAGTGCAGGCCAGTGGGACTAGGTGAGAGTAAGCGTTCGGCACGGACTAGAAGGGCCGAGATGGCCTGTTTCCGTGCTGTAATTGTTATATGGTTTATATGGTTATTGAAAGAATGCAGAGAAAATTTACAAGGATGTTACCTGATCTTGAGGACCTGAATTATAGGGAAGGGTTGGATAGGTTAGGGTTTTATTATCTGGTACATAGTAGAATGAGGGGAGATTTGATGCTGGTATACAAAATTATGAGGGGTATAAATAGGTAAATACAATTGCCCTTTTCCACTGAGGTTGGGTGAGATGAGAACTAGAGGTCATGGGTTAAGGGTGAAAGATGAAATGTTCAAAGGGAACATGAGGGAGGACGTCTTCACTCATAGTGTTGTGCAAGTGTGGGTTGAGCCGTCGTTTAAGTGCAGGTCGATATGACTAGGCAGATTAATAGTTTGGCATGGACTAGATAGGCTGAGGAGCCTTATGAATCTATATGTAGAATTAATTATCTCAGGCTGTGGGATTATTTGCGTAAAACTGGGGGATTAATTCCATCTGAGAATGTTCTCATTTATGTCAAACTGGGGGATTAATTCCATCTGAGAATGTTCTCATTTATGTCAAACTGGGGGATTAATTCCATCTGAGAATGTTCTCATTTATGTCAAACTGGGGGATTAATTCCATTTGAGGCTGGCTTTATTTACATCAAACTGGGGGATTAATTACATCAGGCTATGTGATTGAAAAGTCAGGCAAGAGTGAATAGTTTGTACCTCTTCTCTCCAGAAGGAAGACACTGTTCCTGCCCAATGAGTGTCCATATGAATTTTGTGGGATATTATATATAATGTCTGAGGAAAAACAGTGTGAATGCAGAAAATCTGAAAAAATATTTTTAAAAATACTTACACAGCTACAGTAGCAGTCGACACACTCAGTGGCCACTTTATTAGGTACATCTCTAGACCTGCTCATTAATGCAAATATCTAATCAGCCAATCCTGTGGCAGCAACTCAATGCATAAAAGCATGCAGACATGGTCAAGAGGCTCAGTTGTTGTTCAGACCAAACATCAGAATGTGGAGAAATGTGATCTAAGTGACTTTGACTGTGGAATGATTGCTGGTGCCAGACGGGGTGGTTTGAGTATCTCAGAAGCTGCTGATCTCCTGGGATTTTCATGCACAACAGTCTCTAGAGTTTATAGAAAATGGTTGCAAATGCCTTGTTAATGAGAGAAGCTGGAGGAGAATGGCCAGACTGAGGTTCAACCATGTGTTACAGAGTGCTGTGAGAGGAGCACCTCTGAACACACAGCATGTGGAACCTCGAAGTGGCTGGGCTACAGCAGCAGAAAACCATGAACATACACCTGGTGGCCACTTGATCAGGAGGTACCTAATAAAGTGGCCACTGAATGCATGTGTCTCCATGGAGTGGACTAAAACGATTTAGCATTAAGACCAGGTTCCGAGCATTAAGTCCAACATGCTTTTCAGGAATATTTCTTTCACTGCAAGTTGGAGAGATTGGATGATTCAGGCCCTTACTACTTTATGTTGTGAAAAATTAATGAGACCATTGAGTCATAAAGTCACAAAGTCATAGACTACAGAAATAGGCGGTTCAGCTCATCTAGTCTGTGTTATGACTGTTATGCTGCCAAGAACCATTGACAGGAACCTGGACTATAATGCCCCATACCCCTCCCGTCCATGTATCTATCCAAATTTCTCTTAAATGTTGAAATTGAACCTGTATTCACCACTGGCAGCTCGTTCCACACTCTCACAACCCTCTGAGTGAAGAAGCTCCCCGTCATGTTCCCCTTAAATATTTCATATATCACACTTAACCCATGACCTCTAGTTCTAGTCTCACCCAGCTTCAGTGGAAAAAGCCTGCCTGCATTTACCCTATCTATACCCCTCATAAATTTGTATACCTTTATCAATTCTACCCTCAATTTCCTACACTCCAAGGAATGAAGTCCTACCTTATTTAATCTTTCCCTATAACTCAGGTCCTCAAGTCCCAGCAACATACTCTGCACACCTTCAAACTTATTGATCTCTTTTCTGCACATAATACTTCAATTTAGGCCTCACCAAAATCTTACGGAATAGAGGGCATAAGTTCAAGATGAAAGTGGAGAGGTTTAATGGGAAAGTGAGGGGCAACATTTTTAAGATGGTAGAGCTACCAGAGAAAGCAGTTCAGGTACAATAAAAAATTTCCAAAGATAGTTGGACGTGTACATGGACAGGAAAGGTTAAGGATCTGGGCAAAATGTAGGCTAATGGAACCATCTCAGATGGGCAACTTGATCGGCATGTCGAAGTCAAAGTCAAGTTGACTGTCATCTGCACAAGTCGATGTCTGCACAGGTGCAATGGGAAAGTTACCTGCAGCAGGCTCACAGGTGTGGCTCATCAGGTAAGCAGCACTCACAGGACGGTAGGTCAGAGAAGAGGTGTGACCCGGATGGTGGGGATCTCTGATATAAATGCTGCCATCTTGAGCACACACCTCCTGTAGCTACCACTAACGGTGGAGGGACATGATGTACTGGACTCTCTGCAGCTTTTTGAAGTCCTGCACATTTGGACCCGTTGATCTGAAGGGTCTCGTTCTCTGCTGCTTGCCTCTGTGACTCTAAGATTCAGTAAAGCAAATGTATTCTGAGAAGGAAAGGTAGAGTCAATGCTGGGAATGGACACAGTCCACAGGAGTAAATATTCAAAGAGGGGGCTGGATCATTGAATCAGTCCTACGATGTGTGGTACTCAGTCATTGAGAATGTACAAGAGTGAAATTGGGAGTTGTTTTGAGAATGTGGGGACTGGACAGGATGAGACTTGGCACCCAAGCAGGAGCACAGATTGAAGGGGATGGATGGTCTATTCCTGCCATTCCTACTGTGTAACACACACAAAACCATAAAACCATAAGAGTATAAGATATAGGAGCAGAATTAAGCCATCAGCTACTTCATCATGTCTGATCCACTTTTCCTCTCAGCCCCCATCTCCTGCCTTCTCCCTGCATCACTTCATGCCCTCACCAATCAAGAATATCTCAACCTCTGCCTTAAATATACATAAAGGACAGACAGCATCTATGGAGAGGAATAAACAGTCAATGTTTTGGGCTGAGATCCTTCATCAGGACTGGAAAGGAAGGGGGCAAAAGCCAGAATAAGACGACAGGGGAAGTGAAAGGAGCACAAGCCGGAGGAGACTCCTTGTGTTACAACGAGGTCTCCCTCAGGGTGGGGAAGCAACACTTTATATTCCATCTGGCTCGCTACCAACCTGATGGCATGAATATCAATTTCTCATTTACCCCTCCCCACTTCCTCTGTTCCCCACTCTGGCCTGTTAGCCTGTCTCACCTACCTATCACCTCCCCCGGTACCCACCCTCCTTCTTTTCACTCTCCTCTTCTATCCGATTCCTTCCTCTCCAGCCCTTTACCTTTCCCACCCACATGGCTTCACCCATCACCTTCCAGCTATCCTCTTTCCCTCCCCCCACCTTTTTATTCTGAAGTCTGCCCCCTTCCTTTCCAATCCTGAGAAGGGTCTTGGCCTGAAACGTTGACTGCTTATTCATTTTCATCGATGCCGCCTAACCTGCTGAGCTCCTCCTGCATTTGTGTGTGCTGCAGGTGATAGGTGAGGCCAGATGGGTGGGGAGGGGGTTGAAGTGAGAGGCTGGGAGGTGTTAAGTAGAAGAGGTAAAAGGCTGAAGAAGAAATCTGATGGGACAGGAGAGTGGACCCTGGGAGAAAAGGAAGCAGAAGGGGAACCGGAGGAATATTCTATTCCTTCTGTGTTGGTATTCTCATACATTGTCAAAGTGAAAGGTGCGAGATTGCCTGCTGCCAACATTTGTCATATTTCTCACCCCTCATTTGACTCATAGTTCTATCATGTCACTGGTAATTCAGAGCAGACGCCTTTAGGATGTAACCCATCACCCTTTCACAATGCAGATACCTTTAGACTGTGAGTCCATTAGATATGGGAACAGAATTCAGCCACTCGGCCCATCGAGTCTGCTCCATCATTTCATCATGGCCGATCCATTTTCCCTCACAGCCGTAATCTCCTGCCTTCCCCCCGAACCCCTTCATGCCCTGACCAATGAAGAATCGATCAACCGCTGTCTTAATCATTTGTAAACACTTGGCTTCCACAGCTGCCTGTGGTCATGAATTTCTTAGATTCACCACACTCTGGATAAAGAAATTCCTCCTCATCTCCGTTCTAAAAGGATGCCCCTCTATTCTGATGCTGTGTCTTTAGTCTGAGCCTCTCCTACCAGAGGAAACATTCGGGACCTTAGAGTTCGGAGTTCAATTCTAACATACCCTGCAAGGATCTGAACATCCTCTCTGTAGAGCTTAATGGTTTCCTCCGAGTGCTCTGGTTTCCTCCCACAGTCCAAAGAGATACCGGTTGGTGGGATAATTGGTCATTGTGAATTGTCTTGTGATTAGGTCGGGTTAAATTGGGTGGCGTGGTTCAAAGGAGTGGAAGGTCTATAGTGCACGGTATCTCGAAATAAATAAATAAGTGAATTTATTGCCAATCAACCATACATGCATACTGCCAAATGAAACAATATTCCGGAGGAAAATTAACAACAATGTTTACAGCTCAGGTCAAAGTCAATCCGGAGTTTGCTGTCAGATGCACAGGTGTATGTCTGTCTGCACTGGTGTAACGAAAAACTTACTTGCACAGCATCACAAACACACAGCGTCAGAGAAACAGCTTTCACAAGAAAAACATAAATTATACACAATCTTCTACCCAAATTTTACAAAGCTGATCCAATTTTCCTCTCAGCCCCGATCTCCTGCCTTCTCCCCGTATCCCGTCGTGCCCTCACCAATCAATAATCTGCCTTAACTATACATAAAGACTTGGCCTCGACAGCTGCCTGTGGCAACGAATTCCACAGATTCACAACTCTCTGGCTAAAGCAATTCCTTCTCATCTCTGTCCTAAAGGATGCCCTGCTATTGTGAGACTGTGTCCTCTAGCGTTAGACTCTCCAAACATCCTCTCCACATCCACTCTATCATGGCCTTTCACCATTCAATAGGTTTCAATGAGATCACTGCTTATTCTTCCGAATTCCAGTGAATACAGGCCCAGAGCCATCAAACATTCTTCATATGACAAGCTGTTCAATCCTGAAATCATTTTTGTGAACTTCCTTTGAACCCTCTCCAGTTTCAGTGTACCGTCTCTAAGGTAAGTGGACCAAAATGGCTCACAATACTCTAAGTGGGGCTTCGCCATTGCTTTAGAAAGTCTCAACATCACATCCTTGCTTTTGTGTTCTGGACCTCTTGAAATGAATGCCAATATCGCATTTGCCTTCCTCACCACAGTCTCGACCTGCAAATTAATTTTCAGAGAATCCTGCACAAGCACTCCCAAGTCCCTTCACACCTCAATTCTTTGTATTTTCTCTTCATTTAGAAAATAGTCACCCTTTCAATTTCTTATACCAAAGTGCATGACCGTACACTTCCCTACACTGTATTCCACCTACAATTTCTATAACCATTCTCCTAATCTGTCTGAGTCCTTCTGAAGCCTCTCTACTTTCTCAAAACTACTTGCCCCTCCACCTGTCTTTGTATCACCTGCAAACTTTGCAACAAAGCCATCATCCATCATCCAAATCATTGACATCTAACCTTATATTGACATAATAAAAAGAATCAGTCCCAACTCAGACCCCTGAGGAAAACCACTAGTCATTTACAGCCAAACAGAAAAGACTCCCTTTATTCCCACTCTTTATCTCCTGCCAATCAGTCACTGATTTGTCCATGCTAGAAACTTTCTTGTAATACCATGGGCTTGTAGATTGTTAAGCAGTCTCATGTGTGGCTCTTTGTCAAAGACCGTCTGAAAATCCACATACACAACATCAATCAGTTCTCCTTTGTCTAACCTGCCTATTATTTCTTCAAAGAATTCCACCAATTTGAGGAAACCATGCTGACTGTGACCTATTTTATCATGAGCCTCCAAGTACCCCGAGACCTCATCCTTAACAATCGACACCAACATATTCCCAACCACTGAGGACAGACTAACTGGCCTATAGTTTCCTTTCTTCTGGCTCTCTCTGCTCTTGAAGAGTGGAGTAACATCTGCAATTTCCCAGTCTTTCAGAATCATTCCAGAATTTAGTGATTCTTGGAAGATCATTACTAATGCCTCCACAATCTCTTCAGCCACCTCCTTCAGAAGCCTGGGCTGTACACCATCTGGTCCAGCTGACTTATCTACCTTCAGACCTTTCAGTTTCTGAAAGAACCTTCTTTCAGTTCAAGAACTTTCTCCCTAGTAACGGTAACTTCACACAATTCATGCTCTGTGACCCCTGTAACTTCCACCACACAGCGTGTGTCTTCCACTGTGATAATGATGCAAAACGCTTATTCAGTTCATCCACCATTTCCTTGTCCCCCATTGCTGCCTCTCCATCATCGTTTTCCAATGGTCCAATATGCCTTCTCCTCTCTCTTTTACACTTTATATATCCAAAGAAGCTTTTGGTATCCTCTTTAATATTATAGTCTAGCTTACTTTTGTATTCCATTTTTACCTTCTTAATGACTTTTTTAGTTGCCTTATGTTGGGATTTAAGAGCTTCATATTCCTCTGATGTCCTACTAATTATTCCTCTAAAATATGCCCTCTCTTTAGCTTTTGACTTCTCATGTTAGCCACGGTTGTGTCATCTTGCCTTTAGAATACATCTTCCTCTTTGGGATGTATATATCCTGTACCTTCCGAATTGCTTCCGGAAATTCCAGCACTGACATCATCCCTGCCATGTCTCTGTAATTCCCTTTATTCCACTGTAATACTGATACATCTGACTTCAGTTTCTCCTTCTCAAATTTCAGGGTAAATTCAGTAATTTTATGATCACTTGCCCTGAACCATTCTTTTACCTTAAACTCTCTAATCAATTCCGGTTCATTCCACAACACCCAATCCAGAACAGCTGATCCCCCGGTGGGCTCAACCACGAGATGCTCTAAAAAGCCATTCCAGAAATGTCCTCTCTTGAAATCCAGCACCAACCTGATATCCCAAATCTACCCCCATATTGAAATCCACCAAGGCTATTGGAACATTGCCCTTTTGGCATGCATTTCCTCATTTCACAGGAAACAGGAATGTGGACCACAGGTTCCAACAGGAAATAGAAAAGGCAAGCCAAAAGGGCAATGTTATGATAGTCATGGGAGATTTTAACATGCAGGTTGATTGGTACAGTCAAGTTGGAAATGGATCTCAAGAGAGTGAGTTTGTTGAATGCCTACGAGATGGCTTTCTAGAGCAGTTTGTCATTGAGCCCACTAGGAGATCGGCTATACCAGACTGGGTGTTACTGGAGGTGATTATGGAGATTAAGGTAAAAGAACCCTTTTGACTGAGTTCAACTTGAAGTTTGATAGGGAGAAAGTAAAGTCTGATTTAGCAATATTTCAGTGGAGTAAGATGCAGTGAGAGAAGTTGGCTGAAGTAAATTAGAAGGAGCTGCTGACAGGGATTCAGCAGAGAGCAATAGCATGTATTTCTCGGAAAAACGAGGAAAGTTCAGGACATGTGTAATCCAAAAATGAAGAAATACTCAAATGGTAAAACAGTACAACCGTGGCTGACAAGGGAAGTCAAAGCAAATTTCAAAAACAAAAGAGAAGGCATACAACAAAGCAAAAATCTGCAGGAAGGTAGAGGACTGGGAAGCTTTTAAAAAGCTAAACTAAAAGAATCACTAGAAGGGAAAAGATGAAATAGGAAAGCAAGCTCGCAAACAATATCAAAGTAGATTAAAAAAGCTTTTTTAAGTCTGTAAAAAATAAAAGAGAGTATTTTATATCAGTCTTCACTGTGGAAGACACTAGCAGTGTGCCAGTTGTTGTAGTGTGTGAAGGAAGTGAGTGCAGTTACTATAACAAGGGAGAGGGTTCAACAGGTACATTTAATGTTCGAGAAATTAATACAATATACATCCTGAAATTATTTTTCTTTGCAATATCCACGAAAACAGAGGAGTTCCCCCAAAAAAATGAATGAGATTAAATATTTGAACTCCATTTAAACAGTCGCTCTAATCTTTCAACATATGACAGTCCCACCATTCCGGGAATTAACCTTGTGAACCTACGCTGCACTCCCACAATTGCAAGAATGTCCTTCCTCAAATTTGGAGACCAAAACTGCACACAATACTCCAGGTGGGGTCTTGATTAGCTACCTTGATCAGAGGTAGCGGTACAGATTATGGAAGCATTAGCAATGATCTCTCAAAAATCATTGCACTGTGTTACTGTGCCAGAGGACTGGAAAATTGCAAATGTCACTCCTCTCTTTCAGAAAAGAGGAAAGCAGCAGAAAGGAAATTATAGACCAGTTAGCCTGACCTCAGTAGTTAGGAAGATGATAGAGTCAAGGAGTACTTGGTGACAAAGGACAAGATAGGACAAAGTCCGCATGGTTTCCTTAAGGGAAAATGCTGCCTGATGAACCTGTTGGAATTCTTTGAGGAGATTACAAGTAGGATAGATAAAGAGGATGCAGTGGATGTTGTATATTTGGACTTTCAGAAGGCCTTTGACAAGGTGCCACACATGAGGCTGCTTACCAAGCTGTGAGCCCATGGTGTTAGAGGAAAGTTATTGGCATGACTAGAGCATTGGCTGATTGGTAGGAGGCAGTGAGTGGGAATAAAAGGAACACACACAAAATGCTGGTGGAACGCAGCAGGCCAGGCAGCATCTATAGGGAGAAGTACAGTCGATGTTTCGGGCCGAGACCCTTCGTCAGGACTTCAGGAATAAAAGGATCCTTTTCTCATTGGTTGCTACTGTCTAGTGGTGTTCTGCAGGAGTCAGTGTTGGGTCCACTTCTTTCTATGTTCTATATAAATGATTAAGATGAAGATGATATAAAGATTGGTGGGAGATGGGCAGGTAGGCTGCAGAAAGTCTTAGACAGATTAGGAGAATGGACAAGAAAGTGGCAAATGAAATACAATGTTGGAAAATGCATGGCCATGCACTTTGGTCGTAGAAATAAATGTGTATCTAAGAAAAGATGTGCTGCCATTGGAAAGGGTTCAGAGGAGGTTCACAAGGATGATTCCAGGAATGAAAGGGTGCTTGATGGCTCTGGGTCTGTAGTCATTGGAATTTAGAATGATGAGCAGGAATCTTATTGAAATCTTTCGAATGTTGAAAGGCCTAGACAAAATAGATGTGCAAAGGATGTTTCCCAGGGTGAGGAACTCTAAGATAAGAGCACACAGACACAGTCAGGGGGGAGTCCATTTTAAACAGAGGTATGGAGCAATTTCTTTAGCCAGAGGATGGTGAATTTGTGGAATTTGCTACCAGAGGCAGCTGTGCAGGCGAGGTCGTTGGGTGTATTTAAGGCAGAAATTCATATGTTCATGATTCGATGTGCATCAAAGGTTGTGCAGAGGTGGTCGGGAAATGGGGTTCAGGGAGGAGAAAAGGATTAGCTATGATTGAATGGCAGAGCAGGCACAAAAGGCCAAAAGGCCTAATTTTTCTCCTATATCTTATAATTTATCATCTTATTTTCTATTTACTGTTGTAATTGGTGGAACACATCCTTGCTTCTTTCTGGGTGTCTGTATATAATTCCCATTAATGCTTTATTTTGGAAATAACCCAGCACCCACTCACGGAGCAGACACCTATAGCGTGTAACCCAGCACCCACTCAGCGAGCAGACACCTTTAGCATGTAACCCAGCACCCACTCACGGAGCAGACACCTATAGCGTGTAACCCAGCACCCACTCAGCGAGCAGGCATCTTTAGGATGTAACCCAGCACCCACTCAGCGAGCAGACCCCTTAAAGATGAAACCCAGCACGCACTCAGTGAGCAGACAATTTTAGGGTGTACCCCAGCACTCAGTCCGCAAGCAGACACCTTTCGCGTGTAACCCAGCACCCACTCAGCGAGCAGAAACTTTTAGCATGTAACCCAGCATCCACTCAGCGAGCAGACACATTTAGGGTGTAACCCAGCACCCACTCAGTGAGTAGAGACCTTTAAGATGTAACCCAGCACCCACTCAGTGAGCAGTCACATTTAGGATGTAACCCAGCACCCACTCAGTGAGCAGTCACATTTAGGATGTAACCCAGCACCCACTCAGTGAGCAGTCACATTTAGGGTGTAACCCAGCACCCACTCAGTGAGCAGTCACATTTAGGATGTAACCCAGCACCCACTCAGTGAGCAGTCACATTTAGGATGTAACCCAGCACCCACTCAGTGAGCAGTCACATTTAGGATGTAACCCAGCACCCACTCAGTGAGCAGTCACATTTAGGGTGTAACCCAGCACCCACTCAGTGAGCAGTCACATTTAGGATGTAACCCAGCACCCACTCAGTGAGCAGACACCTTTAGGGTGTAACCCAGCACCCACTCAGTGAGCAGTCACATTTAGGGTGTAACCCAGCACCCACTCAGTGAGCAGTCACATTTAGGATGTAACCCAGCACCCACTCAGTGAGCAGTCACATTTAGGGTGTAACCCAGCACCCACTCAGTGAGCAGTCACATTTAGGATGTAACCCAGCACCCACTCAGTGAGCAGACCCCTTTAAGATGTAACCCAGCACCCACTCAGTGAGCAGTCACATTTAGGATGTAACCCAGCACCCACTCCGCGAACAGACACATTTAGCGTATAACCCAGCACCCACTCAGCAAGCAGACACCTTTAGGATGTAACCCAGCACCCAGTAAGCTAGTAGACACCTTTAGGATGTAACCCAGCACCCACCCTGCGAGCAGACACCATTAGGGTGTAAGTCTGCACCCACTCAGCGAGCAGACACCTTTTGCGTGTAATCCTGCACCCACTCAGCGAGCAGTCACCTTCAGGGTCTATCCAGCACCCATTAAGTGAGCAGACACCATTAGCATTTATCCCAGCACCCACTCAGCGAGCAGACAACATTAGGGTATACCCCAGCACCCACTCAGCGAACAGACAATTTAAGAAAAAACCCAGCACACACTCAGCAGGCAGACATCCTTAGGATGTAACCCAGCAACCACTCCGCGAACAGACACATTTAGCGTATAACCCAGCACCCACTCAGCGAGCTGACACCTTTAGGATGTAACCCAGCACCCAGTAAGCTAGTAGACACCTTTAGCGTGTAACCCAGCACCCACTGAGCGAGAAGACATCTTTAGGGTGTAACCCAGCACCCACTCAGTGAGCAGACTCCTTTAGGGTGTAACCCAGCACCCACTCAGCAAGCAGACACCTTTAGCATGTAACCCAGCACCCACTCAGCAAGCAGACATCTTTAGGGTGTAACCCAGCACCCAGTCAGCGGGCAGTCACCTTTAGCGAGTAACCCAGCACCCACTCAGTGAACTGACACCTTTAGGTTGTAACCCAGCACCCACTCAGTGAGCAGACACCTTTAGCGTGTAACACAGCACCCACTCAGCGAACAGACACCATTAGGGTGTACCCCAGCAACCAGTCCGCGAGCAGACCGCTTTCAAGTGTAACCCAGCACACACTCAGTGAGCAGACCCCTTTAAGATGTAACCCAGCACCCACTCAGTGAACAGTCAAATTTAGGATGTAACCCAGCACCCACTCAGCGAGCAGAGACCTTTAGGATTTAACCCAGCACCCACTCAGCGAGCAGACACCTTTAAGATGTAACCCAGCACCCACTCAGTGAGCAGACATCTTTCGCGTGTAACCCAGCACCCACTCAGTGAGCAGGCATCTTTACGATGTAACCCAGCACCCACTCAGCAAGCAGACACCTTTAGCATGTAACCCAGCACCCACTCAGCAAGCAGACACCTTTAGGGTGTAACCCAGCACCCACTCAGCGAGCAGACCCCTTTAAGATGTAACCTAGCACCCACTCAGTGAGCAGACCCCTTTAAGATGTAACACAGCACCCACTCAGCGAGCAGACACCTTTAGCGTGTAACCCAGCACGCACTCAGAGAGCAGACACCTTTAGCGTGTAACACAGCACCCACTCAGCGAACAGACACCATTAGGGTGTACCCCAGCAACCAGTCCGCGAGCAGACCGCTTTCAAGTGTAACCCAGCACACACTCAGTGAGCAGACCCCTTTAAGATGTAACCCAGCACCCACTCAGTGAACAGTCAAATTTAGGATGTAACCCAGCACCCACTCAGCGAGCAGAGACCTTTAGGATTTAACCCAGCACCCACTCAGCGAGCAGACACCTTTAAGATGTAACCCAGCACCCACTCAACGAGCAGACATCTTTCGCGTGTAACCCAGCACCCACTCAGTGAGCAGGCATCTTTACGATGTAACCCAGCACCCACTCAGTGAGCAGACAACTTCAGGGTACAAATCAGCACACACACAGTGAGCAGACGCCTTAAGAGTGTAACCCAGCACGCACTCAGTGAGCAGACCCCTTTAAGATGTAACACAGCACCCACTCAGCGAGCAGACACCTTTAGCGTGTAACCCAGCACACACTCACTGTGCAGACCCCTTTAAGATGTAACCCAGCACCCACTCAGTGAGCAGTCACATTTAGGATGTAACCCAGCACCCACTCGGCGAGCAGAGACCTTTAGGATGTAACCCAGCACCCACTCAGCGAGCAGACACCTTTAAGATGTAACCCAGCACCCACTCAGTGAGCAGACCCCTTTAAGATGTAACACAGCACCCACTCAGCGAGCAGACACCTTTAGCGTGTAACCCAGCACGCACTCAGAGAGCAGACACCTTTAGAGTGTAACACAGCACCCACTCAGCGAGCAGAGACATTTAGAGTGTAACACAGCACCCACTCAGCGAACAGACACCATTAGGGTGTACCCCAGCAACCAGTCCGCGAGCAGACCGCTTTCACGTGTAACCCAGCACCCACTCAGCGAGCAGACAGATTTAGCGTATAACCCAGCACCCACTCAGCGAGCAGACAGATTTAGCGTATAACCCAGCACCCACTCAGCGAGCAGACAGATTTAGCGTATAACCCAGCACCCACTCAGCGAGCAGACACCTTTAGAGTATAACCCAGCACCCACTCAGCGAGCAGAGACATTTAGCGTGTAATCCAGCACCCACTCAGCGAGCAGACACCTTTAGCATATAACCCAGCACCCACTCAGCGAGCTGACACCTTTAGGATGTAACCCAGCACCCAGTAAGCTAGCAGACACTTTAGCGTGTAACCCAGCACCCACTCAGCGAGCAGACACCTTTAGGGTGAAGCCCAGCACCCACTCAGCGAGCAGGCACCTTTAGGGTCTAACCGAGCACCCACTCAGCGAGCAGACATTTTTAGGGTGTAACCCAGCACCCATTCAGTAAGCAGACACCTTTCGCATGTAACCCAGCACACACCAGTCAGCAGACACCTTTGGCGGGTAACCCGGCACCCACACAGAGTGCAGACAGCTTCAGGGTCTAAAAGAGCACCCACTCTGTGAGCAGACACCTTAAGCGTGTAACCCAGTTCCCACTCAGCGAGCAGACTCCTTTAGGGTGTAACCCAGCACCCACTCAGCAAGCAATCACCTTTAGCATGTATCCGTGCACCCACTTAGCGAGCAGACACCATTACGATATAACGCCGCACCCATTCAGCGAGCAGACACCTTTAGGATGTAATCCAGCACCCACTCAGCAAGCAGACACCTTTAGCGTATAACCCAGCACCCACTCAGCTAGCAGACACCTTTAGGGTGTAACCCAGCACCCAGTCAGCGGGTAGTCACCTTTAGCGAGTAACCCAGCACCCACTCAGTGAACTGACACCTTTAGGTTGTAACCCAGCACCCACTCAGCGAGCAGACGCATTTAGCGTGTAACCCAGCACCCACTCAGCGAGCAGACACCTTTAGGGTGTAACCCAGCACCCACTCAGCGAGCAGACACCTTTAGGGTGTAACCCAGCACCCAGTCAGCAAGCAGACACCTTAAGGGTGTAACCCAGCACTCAGTCAGTGAGCAATCACCTTTTGCGTGTAATCCTGCACCCACTCAGCGAGCAGACACCATTAGCATGTATCCCAGCACCCATTCAGCGAGCAGACAACATTAGGGTATACCCCAGCACCCACTCAGCGAACAGACAATTTAAGAAAAAACCCAGCACGCACTCAGCAGGCAGACATCTTTAGGGTGTAACCCAGCACACACGCAGCGAGCAGACATATTTAGCGAGTAACCCAGCACCCACTCAGCGAGCAGACAGATTTAGCGTATAGCCCAGCACCCACTCAGCGAGCAGACACCTTTAGGGTGAAACCCAGCACCCACTCAGCGAGCAGACCCCTTTAAGATGTAACCCAGCACCCACTCAGCGAGCAGGCACCTTTAGGGTCTAACCCAGCACCCACTCAGCGAGCAGACATCTTTAGGGTGTAACCCAGCACCCATTCAGTGAGCAGACACGTTTCGCGTGTAACCCAGCACACACTCAGTCAGCAGACACCTTTGGTGGGTAACGCGGCAACCACACAGAGAGCAGACACCTTCGTCGTATATCCCAGCACCAACTCAACGAGCAGACACCTTTAAGACGTAACCTAGCACCCACTCAACAAGCAGACTCTTTTAGCGTATAACCCAGCACCCACTCTGCGAGCAGACACCTTTCGGTTGTAACCCAGCAGCCACTCAGCGAGCTGACATCTTTAGCGTGTAACCCAGCACCCACTCAGCTAGCAGAGTCCTTTAAGATGTAACACAGCACCCACTCAGCGGGCAGTCACCTTTAGAGAGTAACCCAGCACCCACTCAGAGAGCAGTCACCTTTAGAGTGTAACACAGCACCCACTCAGCGAGCAGAGACATTTAGAGTGTAACACAGCACCCACTCAGCGAACAGACACCATTAGGGTGTACCCCAGCAACCAGTCCGCGAGCAGACCGCTTTCACGTGTAACCCAGCACCCACTCAGCGAGCAGACAGATTTAGCGTATAACCCAGCACCCACTCAGCGAGCAGACAGATTTAGCGTATAACCCAGCACCCACTCAGCGAGCAGACAGATTTAGCGTATAACCCAGCACCCACTCAGCGAGCAGACAGATTTAGCGTATAACCCAGCACCCACTCAGCGAGCAGACAGATTTAGCGTATAACCCAGCACCCACTCAGCGAGCAGAGACATTTAGCGTGTAATCCAGCACCCACTCAGCGAGCAGACACCTTTAGCATATAACCCAGCACCCACTCAGTGAGCTGACACCTTTAGGATGTAACCCAGCACCCAGTAAGCTAGCAGACACTTTAGCGTGTAACCCAGCACCCACTCAGCGAGCAGACACCTTTAGGGTGAAGCCCAGCACCCACTCAACGAGCAGGCACCTTTAGGGTCTAACCGAGCACCCACTCAGCGAGCAGACATTTTTAGGGTGTAACCCAGCACCCATTCAGTAAGCAGACACCTTTCGCATGTAACCCAGCACACACCAGTCAGCAGACACCTTTGGCGGGTAACCCGGCACCCACACAGAGTGCAGACAGCTTCAGGGTCTAAAAGAGCACCCACTCTGTGAGCAGACAACTTAAGCGTGTAACCCAGTTCCCACTCAGCGAGCAGACACCTTCAGGGTGTAAGCCAGCACCCACTCAGCAAGCAATCACCTTTAGCATGTATCCGTGCACCCACTTAGCGAGCAGACACCATTACGATATAACGCCGCACCCATTCAGCGAGCAGACACCTTTAGGATGTAATCCAGCACCCACTCAGCAAGCAGACACCTTTAGCGTATAACCCAGCACCCACTCAGCTAGCAGACACCTTTAGGGTGTAACCCAGCACCCAGTCAGCGGGTAGTCACCTTTAGCGAGTAACCCAGCACCCACTCAGTGAACTGACACCTTTAGGTTGTAACCCAGCACCCACTCAGCGAGCAGACGCATTTAGCGTGTAACCCAGCACCCACTCAGCGAGCAGACACCTTTAGGGTGTAACCCAGCACCCACTCAGCGAGCAGACACCTTTAGGGTGTAACCCAGCACCCAGTCAGCAAGCAGACACCTTAAGGGTGTAACCCAGCACTCAGTCAGTGAGCAATCACCTTTTGCGTGTAATCCTGCACCCACTCAGCGAGCAGACACCATTAGCATGTATCCCAGCACCCATTCAGCGAGCAGACAACATTAGGGTATACCCCAGCACCCACTCAGCGAACAGACAATTTAAGAAAAAACCCAGCACACACTCAGCAGGCAGACATCTTTAGGGTGTAACCCAGCACACACGCAGCGAGCAGACATATTTAGCGAGTAACCCAGCACCCACTCAGCGAGCAGACAGATTTAGCGTATAGCCCAGCACCCACTCAGCGAGCAGACACCTTTAGGGTGAAACCCAGCACCCACTCAGCGAGCAGACCCCTTTAAGATGTAACCCAGCACCCACTCAGCGAGCAGGCACCTTTAGGGTCTAACCCAGCACCCACTCAGCGAGCAGACATCTTTAGGGTGTAACCCAGCACCCATTCAGTGAGCAGACACGTTTCGCGTGTAACCCAGCACACACTCAGTCAGCAGACACCTTTGGTGGGTAACGCGGCAACCACACAGAGAGCAGACACCTTCGTCGTATATCCCAGCACCAACTCAACGAGCAGACACCTTTAAGACGTAACCTAGCACCCACTCAACAAGCAGACTCTTTTAGCGTATAACCCAGCACCCACTCTGCGAGCAGACACCTTTCGGTTGTAACCCAGCAGCCACTCAGCGAGCTGACATCTTTAGCGTGTAACCCAGCACCCACTCAGCTAGCAGAGTCCTTTAAGATGTAACACAGCACCCACTCAGCTAGCAGACACCTTTAGGGTGTAACCCAGCACCCAGTCAGCGGGTAGTCACCTTTAGCGAGTAACCCAGCACCCACTCAGTGAACTGACACCTTTAGGTTGTAACCCAGCACCCACTCAGCGAGCAGACGCATTTAGCGTGTAACCCAGCACCCACTCAGCGAGCAGACACCTTTAGGGTGTAACCCAGCACCCACTCAGCGAGCAGACACCTTTAGGGTGTAACCCAGCACCCAGTCAGCAAGCAGACACCTTAAGGGTGTAACCCAGCACTCAGTCAGTGAGCAATCACCTTTTGCGTGTAATCCTGCACCCACTCAGCGAGCAGACACCATTAGCATGTATCCCAGCACCCATTCAGCGAGCAGACAACATTAGGGTATACCCCAGCACCCACTCAGCGAACAGACAATTTAAGAAAAAACCCAGCACACACTCAGCAGGCAGACATCTTTAGGGTGTAACCCAGCACACACGCAGCGAGCAGACATATTTAGCGAGTAACCCAGCACCCACTCAGCGAGCAGACAGATTTAGCGTATAGCCCAGCACCCACTCAGCGAGCAGGCACCTTTAGGGTCTAACCCAGCACCCACTCAGCGAGCAGACATCTTTAGGGTGTAACCCAGCACCCATTCAGTGAGCAGACACGTTTCGCGTGTAACCCAGCACACACTCAGTCAGCAGACACCTTTGGTGGGTAACGCGGCAACCACACAGAGAGCAGACACCTTCGTCGTATATCCCAGCACCAACTCAACGAGCAGACACCTTTAAGACGTAACCTAGCACCCACTCAACAAGCAGACTCTTTTAGCGTATAACCCAGCACCCACTCTGCGAGCAGACACCTTTCGGTTGTAACCCAGCAGCCACTCAGCGAGCTGACATCTTTAGCGTGTAACCCAGCACCCACTCAGCTAGCAGAGTCCTTTAAGATGTAACACAGCACCCACTCAGCGGGCAGTCACCTTTAGAGAGTAACCCAGCACCCACTCAGAGAGCAGTCACCTTTAGAGTGTAACACAGCACCCACTCAGCGAGCAGAGACATTTAGAGTGTAACACAGCACCCACTCAGCGAACAGACACCATTAGGGTGTACCCCAGCAACCAGTCCGCGAGCAGACCGCTTTCACGTGTAACCCAGCACACACTCAGCGAGCAGACAGATTTAGCGTATAACCCAGCACCCACTCAGCGAGCAGACAGATTTAGCGTATAACCCAGCACCCACTCAGCGAGCAGACACCTTTAGAGTATAACCCAGCACCCACTCAGCGAGCAGAGACATTTAGCGTGTAATCCTGCACCCACTCAGCGAGCAGACACCTTTAGCATATAACCCAGCACCCACTCAGCGAGCTGACACCTTTAGGATGTAACCCAGCACCCAGTAAGCTAGCAGACACTTTAGCGTGTAACCCAGCACCCACTCAGCGAGCAGACACCTTTAGGGTGAAGCCCAGCACCCACTCAGCGAGCAGGCACCTTTAGGGTCTAACCGAGCACCCACTCAGCGAGCAGACATTTTTAGGGTGTAACCCAGCACCCATTCAGTAAGCAGACACCTTTCGCATGTAACCCAGCACACACCAGTCAGCAGACACCTTTGGCGGGTAACCCGGCACCCACACAGAGTGCAGACAGCTTCAGGGTCTAAAAGAGCACCCACTCTGTGAGCAGACAACTTAAGCGTGTAACCCAGTTCCCACTCAGCGAGCAGACTCCTTTAGGGTGTAACCCAGCACCCACTCAGCGAGCAGACTCCTTTAGGGTGTAACCCAGCACCCACTCAGCGGGTAGTCACCTTTAGCGAGTAACCCAGCACCCACTCAGTGAACTGACACCTTTAGGTTGTAACCCAGCACCCACTCAGCGAGCAGACGCATTTAGCGTGTAACCCAGCACCCACTCAGCGAGCAGACACCTTTAGGGTGTAACCCAGCACCCACTCAGCGAGCAGACACCTTTAGGGTGTAACCCAGCACCCAGTCAGCAAGCAGACAACATTAGGGTATACCCCAGCACCCACTCAGCGAACAGACAATTTAAGAAAAAACCCAGCACACACTCAGCAGGCAGACATCTTTAGGGTGTAACCCAGCACACACGCAGCGAGCAGACACATTTAGCGAGTAACCCAGCACCCACTCAGCGAGCAGACAGATTTAGCGTATAGCCCAGCACCCACTCAGCGAGCAGACACCTTTAGGGTGAAACCCAGCACCCACTCAGCGAGCAGACCCCTTTAAGATGTAACCCAGCACCCACTCAGCGAGCAGGCACCTTTAGGGTCTAACCCAGCACCCACTCAGCGAGCAGACATCTTTAGGGTGTAACCCAGCACCCATTCAGTGAGCAGACACGTTTTGCGTGTAACCCAGCACACACTCAGTCAGCAGACACCTTTGGTGGGTAACGCGGCACCCACACAGAGAGCAGACACCTTCGTCGTATATCCCAGCACCAACTCAACGAGCAGACACCTTTAAGACGTAACCTAGCACCCACTCAACAAGCAGACTCTTTTAGCGTGTAACCCAGCACCCACTCTGCGAGCAGACACCTTTCGGTTGTAACCCAGCACCCACTCAGCGAGCAGACAGCTTCAGGGTACAAATCAGCACACACACAGTGAGCAGACGCCTTAAGAGTGTAACCCAGCACCCACTCAGTGAGCAGACCCCTTTAAGATGTAACACAGCACCCACTCAGCGAGCAGACACCTTTAGCGTGTAACCCAGCACACACTCACTGTGCAGACCCCTTTAAGATGTAACCCAGCACCCACTCGGCGAGCAGAGACCTTTAGGATGTAACCCAGCACCCACTCAGCGAGCAGACACCTTTAAGATGTAACCCAGCACCCACTCAGTGAGCAGACCACTTTAAGATGTAACACAGCACCCACTCAGCGAGCAGACACCTTTAGCGTGTAACACAGCACCCACTCAGCGAGCAGAGACATTTAGAGTGTAACACAGCACCCACTCAGCGAACAGACACCATTAGGGTGTACCCCAGCAACCAGTCCGCGAGCAGACCGCTTTCACGTGTAACCCAGCACACACTCAGCGAGCAGACAGATTTAGCGTATAACCCAGCACCCACTCAGCGAGCAGACAGATTTAGCGTATAACCCAGCACCCACTCAGCGAGCAGACAGATTTAGCGTATAACCCAGCACCCACTCAGCGAGCAGACACCTTTAGAGTATAACCCAGCACCCACTCAGCGAGCAGAGACATTTAGCGTGTAATCCAGCACCCACTCAGCGAGCAGACACCTTTAGCATATAACCCAGCACCCAGTCAGCGAGCTGACACCTTTAGGATGTAACCCAGCACCCAGTAAGCTAGCAGACACTTTAGCGTGTAACCCAGCACCCACTCAGCGAGCAGACACCTTTAGGGTGAAGCCCAGCACCCACTCAGCGAGCAGGCACCTTTAGGGTCTAACCGAGCACCCACTCAGCGAGCAGACATTTTTAGGGTGTAACCCAGCACCCATTCAGTAAGCAGACACCTTTCGCATGTAACCCAGCACACACCAGTCAGCAGACACCTTTGGCGGGTAACCCGGCACCCACACAGAGTGCAGACAGCTTCAGGGTCTAAAAGAGCACCCACTCTGTGAGCAGACACCTTAAGCGTGTAACCCAGTTCCCACTCAGCGAGCAGACTCCTTTAGGGTGTAACCCAGCACCCACTCAGCAAGCAATCACCTTTAGCATGTATCCGTGCACCCACTTAGCGAGCAGACACCATTACGATATAACGCCGCACCCATTCAGCGAGCAGACACCTTTAGGATGCAACCCAGCACCCACTCAGCTAGCAGACACCTTTAGGGTGTAACCCAGCACCCAGTCAGCGGGTAGTCACCTTTAGCGAGTAACCCAGCACCCACTCAGTGAACTGACACCTTTAGGTTGTAACCCAGCACCCACTCAGCGAGCAGACGCATTTAGCGTGTAACCCAGCACCCACTCAGCGAGCAGACACCTTTAGGGTGTAACCCAGCACTCAGTCAGTGAGCAATCACCTTTTGCGTGTAATCCTGCACCCACTCAGCGAGCAGACACCATTAGCATGTATCCCAGCACCCATTCAGCGAGCAGACAACATTAGGGTATACCCCAGCACCCACTCAGCGAACAGACAATTTAAGAAAAAACCCAGCACACACTCAGCAGGCAGACATCTTTAGGGTGTAACCCAGCACACACGCAGCGAGCAGACATATTTAGCGAGTAACCCAGCACCCACTCAGCGAGCAGACAGATTTAGCGTATAGCCCAGCACCCACTCAGCGAGCAGACACCTTTAGGGTGAAACCCAGCACCCACTCATTGGGCAGTCACCTATATATTGTAACCCAGCACCCACTCAGCGAGCAGTCAGCTTTAGGGTGTAACCCAGCACCCACTCAGTGAGCAGACACCTTTAGGATTTAACCCAGCACCCACTCAGCGAGCAGACACCTTTAAGATGTAACCCAGCACCCACTCAGTGAGCAGTCACATTTAGGATGTAACCCAGCACCCACTCGGCGAGCAGAGACCTTTAGGATGTAACCCAGCACCCACTCAGCGAGCAGACACCTTTAAGATGTAACCCAGCACCCACTCAGTGAGCAGACCCCTTTAAGATGTAACACAGCACCCACTCAGCGAGCAGACACCTTTAGCGTGTAACACAGCACCCACTCAGCGAGCAGAGACATTTAGAGTGTAACACAGCACCCACTCAGCGAACAGACACCATTAGGGTGTACCCCAGCAACCAGTCCGCGAGCAGACCGCTTTCACGTGTAACCCAGCACACACTCAGCGAGCAGACAGATTTAGCGTATAACCCAGCACCCACTCAGCGAGCAGACAGATTTAGCGTATAACCCAGCACCCACTCAGCGAGCAGACACCTTTAGAGTATAACCCAGCACCCACTCAGCGAGCAGAGACATTTAGCGTGTAATCCAGCACCCACTCAGCGAGCAGACACCTTTAGCATATAACCCAGCACCCAGTCAGCGAGCTGACACCTTTAGGATGTAACCCAGCACCCAGTAAGCTAGCAGACACTTTAGCGTGTAACCCAGCACCCACTCAGCGAGCAGACACCTTTAGGGTGAAGCCCAGCACCCACTCAGCGAGCAGGCACCTTTAGGGTCTAACCGAGCACCCACTCAGCGAGCAGACATTTTTAGGGTGTAACCCAGCACCCATTCAGTAAGCAGACACCTTTCGCATGTAACCCAGCACACACCAGTCAGCAGACACCTTTGGCGGGTAACCCGGCACCCACACAGAGTGCAGACAGCTTCAGGGTCTAAAAGAGCACCCACTCTGTGAGCAGACACCTTAAGCGTGTAACCCAGTTCCCACTCAGCGAGCAGACTCCTTTAGGGTGTAACCCAGCACCCACTCAGCAAGCAATCACCTTTAGCATGTATCCGTGCACCCACTTAGCGAGCAGACACCATTACGATATAACGCCGCACACATTCAGTGAGCAGACACCTTTAGGATGTAATCCAGCACCCACTCAGCAAGCAGACACCTTTAGCATGTAACCCAGCACCCACTCAGCAAGCAGACACCTTTAGGATGTAATCCAGCACCCACTCAGCTAGCAGACACCTTTAGGGTGTAACCCAGCACCCAGTCAGCGGGTAGTCACCTTTAGCGAGTAACCCAGCACCCACTCAGTGAACTGACACCTTTAGGTTGTAACCCAGCACCCACTCAGCGAGCAGACACCTTTAGGGTGTAACCCAGCACCCAGTCAGCAAGCAGACACCTTAAGGGTGTAACCCAGCACTCAGTCAGTGAGCAATCACCTTTTGCGTGTAATCCTGCACCCACTCAGCGAGCAGACACCATTAGCATGTATCCCAGCACCCATTCAGCGAGCAGACAACATTAGGGTATACCCCAGCACCCACTCAGCGAACAGACAATTTAAGAAAAAACCCAGCACACACTCAGCAGGCAGACATCTTTAGGGTGTAACCCAGCACACACGCAGCGAGCAGACATATTTAGCGAGTAACCCAGCACCCACTCAGCGAGCAGACACCTTTAGGGTGAAACCCAGCACCCACTCAGCGAGCAGACCCCTTTAAGATGTAACCCAGCACCCACTCAGCGAGCAGGCACCTTTAGGGTCTAACCTAGCACCCACTCAGCGAGCAGACATCTTTAGGGTGTAACCCAGCACCCATTCAGTGAGCAGACACGTTTCGCGTGTAACCCAGCACACACTCAGTCAGCAGACACCTTTGGTGGGTAACGCGGCACCCACACAGAGAGCAGACACCTTCGTCGTATATCCCAGCACCAACTCAACGAGCAGACACCTTTAAGACGTAACCTAGCACCCACTCAACAAGCAGACTCTTTTAGCGTATAACCCAGCACCCACTCTGCGAGTAGACACCTTTCGGTTGTAACCCAGCAGCCACTCAGCGAGCTGACATCTTTAGCGTGTAACCCAGCACCCACTCAGCTCGCAGAGTCCTTTAAGATGTAACACAGCACCCACTCAGCGGGCAGTCACCTTTAGAGAGTAACCCAGCACCCACTCAGAGAGCAGTCACCTTTAGCGAGTACCCGAGCACCCACTCAGCAAACTGACACCTTCAGGTTGTAACCCAGCACCCACTCAGCGAGCAGACACATTTAGCGTATAACCCAGCACCCACTCCGAGCAGACACATTTAGCGTATAACCCAGCACCCACTCAGCGAGCAGATACCTTGAGGATGTAACCCAGCACCCAGTAAGCTAGCAGACAGCTTAAGGGTATAAATCAGCACCCACTCAGTGAGCAGACACCTTAAGCGTGTAACCCAACTCCCACTCAGCCAGCAGGCATCATTACGATGTAACCCAGCATCCACTCAGCGAGCAGACACATTTAGGGTGTAACCCAGCACCCACTCAGTGAGTAGAGACCTTTAGGATGTAACCCAGCACCCACTCAGTGAGCAGACCCCTTTAAGATGTAACCCAGCACCCACTCAGTGAGCAGTCACATTTAGGATGTAACCCAGCACCCACTCCGCGAACAGACACATTTAGCGTATAACCCAGCACCCACTCAGCGAGCAGACACCTTTAGGATGTAACCCAGCACCCAGTAAGCTAGTAGACACCTTTAGCGTGTAACCCAGCACCCACTCAGCGAGCAGACATCTTTCGCGTGTAACCCAGCACCCACTCAGCGAGCAGAAACTTTTAGCATGTAACCCAGCTCCCACTCAGCGATCAGACACATTTAGGGTGTAACCCAGCACCCACTCCGTGAGCAGACACCATTAGCGTGTAACCCAGCACCCACTCAGCGAGTAGAGACCTTTAGGATGTAACCCAGCACCCACTCAGCGAGCAGACACCTTTAAGATGTAACCCAGCACCCACTCAGTGAGCAGACACCTTTAGCATGTAACCCAGCACGCACTCAGAGAGCAGACACCTTTAGCGTGTAACACAGCACCCACTCAGCGAACAGACACCATTAGGGTGTACCCCAGCAACCAGTCCGTGTGCAGACCGCTTTCACGTGTAACCCAGCACCCACTCAGTGAGCAGTCACATTTAGATGTAACCCAGCACCCACTCGGCGAGCAGAGACCTTTAGGATGTAACCCAGCACCCACTCAGCGAGCAGACACCTTTAAGATGTAACCCAGCACCCACTCAGTGAGCAGACCCCTTTAAGATGTAACACAGCACCCACTCAGCGAGCAGACACCTTTAGAGTGTAACACAGCACCCACTCAGCGAACAGACACCGGGTGTACCCCAGCAACCAGTCCGCGAGCAGACCGCTTTCACGTGTAACCCAGCACACACTCAGCGAGCAGACCTCTTTAGGGTGTAACCCAGCACCCACTCAGCGAGCAGACACCTTTAGAGTATAACCCAGCACCCACTCAGCGAGCAGAGACATTTAGCGTGTAATCCAGCACCCACTCAGCGAGCAGACACCTTTAGGATGTAACCCAGCACCCAGTAAGCTAGCAGACACTTTAGCGTGTAACCCAGCACCCACTCAGCGAGCAGACACCTTTAGGGTGAAGCCCAGCACCCACTCAGCGAGCAGGCACCTTTAGGGTCTAACCGAGCACCCACTCAGCGAGCAGACATTTTTAGGGTGTAACCCAGCACCCATTCAGTAAGCAGACACCTTTCGCATGTAACCCAGCACACACCAGTCAGCAGACACCCTTGGCGGGTAACCCGGCACCCACACAGAGTGCAGACAGCTTCAGGGTCTAAGAGAGCACCCACTCTGTGAGCAGACACCTTTAGGGTGTAATCCAGCACCCACTCAGCGAGCAGACACATTTAGCGTATAACCCAGCACCCACTCAGCGAGCTGACACCTTTAGCGTGACACCCAGCACCCACTCAGCTAGCAGAGTCCTTTAAGATGTAAAACAGCAACCACTCAGCGGGCAGTCACCGTTAGCGAATAACCGAGCACCCACTCAGCGAACTGACACCTTTAGGTTGTAACCCAACACCCACTCAGCGAGCAGACACCTTTAGCTTATAACCCAGCACCCACTCAGCGAGCAGACATCTTTAGTGTGTAACCCAGCACCCAGTAAGCTAGCAGACACCTTTAGCGTGTAACCCAGCACCCAGTCAGCGAGCAATCACCTTTAGCGTGTATCCGTACACAGACTTATCGAGCAGACACCATTACGATATAACGCCGCACCCACTCAACGAGCAGACACCTTTAGGTTGTAACCCAGCACCCACTCAGTGAGCTGACACCTTTAGAGAATAACACAGCACCCACTCAGCTAGCAGAGTCCTTTAAGATGTAACACTGCACCCACACAGCGAGCAATCCCCTTTAGCGTGTATCCGTGCACCCACTTAGCGAGCAGACCCCATTACGATATAATGCCGCACCCACTCAGCGAGCAGACACCTTTAGGATGTAATCCAGCACCCACTCAGCGAGCAGACACCTTTAGGTTGTAACCCAGCACCCACTCAGTGAGCTGACACCTTTAGCATATATCGCAGCACCCACTCAGCTAGCAGAGTCCTTTAAGATGTAACACTGCACCCACTCAGCGGGCAGTCACCTTTAGCGAGTAACCGAGCACCCACTCAGCGAACTGACACCTTTAGGTTGTAACCCAGCACCCACTCAGCGAGCAGATACCTTTAGGTTGTAACCCAGCACCCACTCAGTGAGCAGACACTTTTAGGGTCTAACACAGCACCCACTCAGCGAGCAGACACCTTTAGGGTGTAATCAAGCACCCAGTCAGCGAGCAATCACCTTTAGCGTGTAAACGTGCACACACTTAGCGAGCAGACACCATTACAGTGTAACACAGCACCCATTCGGTGAGCAGTCACCTTTAGGCTGTAAGTCTGCACACACTCAGCGAGCAGACACCTTTAGCGTGTAACCCAGCACCCACTCAGCGAGCTCATTCCTTTAGGATGTAACACAGCACCAACTCAGCGAGCAGACACTTTTAGAGTATAACCCAGCACCCACTCATCGAGCGGACTCCTTTAGGATGTAGCCGAGCACCCATTCAGTGAGCAGAGACCTTCAGCGTGTAACCCAGCATCCATTCAGCGAGCAGACACCTTTAGCGCATAACCCAGCACCCACTCAGCGAGCTGTGTCCTTTAGGATGTAACCCAGCACCCACTCAGCGAGCTGACACCTTTAGGTTGTAACCCAGCACCCACTCAGCGAGCTGTGTCCTTTAGGATGTAACCCAGCACCCACTCAGCAAGCTGACACCTTTAGGTTGTAACCCAGCACGCAGTCAGCGAGCAGACACTTTAAGGGTGTAACCCAGCACCCACTCAGCAAGTTGACACCTTTAGGATGTAACCCAGCACCCACTCAGCAAGCTGACACCTTTAGGATGTAACCCATCACCCACTCAGCGAGCAGACACCTTTAGCGTGTAACCCAGCACCCACTCAGCGAGCCGAAACTTTTAGCGTGTAACCCAGCACCCAGTCAGCGAGCAAACACTTTAAGGGTGTAACCAAGCACCCACTCATCGAGCAGACACCTTTAGCGTGTAACCCAGCACCCACTCAGCGAGCTCATTCCTTTAGGATGTAACACAGCACCAACTCAGCGAGCAGACACTTTTAGAGTATAACCCAGCACCCACTCATCGAGCGGACTCCTTTAGGATGTAGCCGAGCACCCATTCAGTGAGCAGAGACCTTCAGCGTGTAACCCAGCATCCATTCAGCGAGCAGACACCTTTAGCGCATAACCCAGCACCCACTCAGCGAGCTGTGTCCTTTAGGATGTAACCCAGCACCCACTCAGCGAGCTGACACCTTTAGGTTGTAACCCAGCACCCACTCAGCGAGCTGTGTCCTTTAGGATGTAACCCAGCACCCACTCAGCAAGCTGACACCTTTAGGTTGTAACCCAGCACGCAGTCAGCGAGCAGACACTTTAAGGGTGTAACCCAGCACCCACTCAGCAAGTTGACACCTTTAGGATGTAACCCAGCACCCACTCAGCAAGCTGACACCTTTAGGATGTAACCCATCACCCACTCAGCGAGCAGACACCTTTAGCGTGTAACCCAGCACCCACTCAGCGAGCCGAAACTTTTAGCGTGTAACCCAGCACCCAGTCAGCGAGCAAACACTTTAAGGGTGTAACCAAGCACCCACTCATCGAGCAGACACCTTTAGCGTGTAACCCAGCACCCACTCAGCGAGCTCATTCCTTTAGGATGTAACACAGCACCAACTCAGCGAGCAGACACTTTTAGAGTATAACCCAGCACCCACTCATCGAGCGGACTCCTTTAGGATGTAGCCGAGCACCCATTCAGTGAGCAGAGACCTTCAGCGTGTAACCCAGCATCCATTCAGCGAGCAGACACCTTTAGCGCATAACCCAGCACCCACTCAGCGAGCTGTGTCCTTTAGGATGTAACCCAGCACCCACTCAGCGAGCTGACACCTTTAGGTTGTAACCCAGCACCCAGTCAGCGAGCAGACACTTTAAGGGTGTAACCCAGCACCCATTCCGCTCGCAGGCACCAGTAGGATGTAACCCAGCACCCACTCAGCAAGCAGACACCTTTAGCGTATAACCCAGCACCCACTCAGCGAGCTGTGTCCTTTAGGATGTAACCCAACACCCACTCAGCAAGCTGACACCTTTAGGTTGTAACCCAGCACGCAGTCAGCGAGCAGACACTTTAAGGGTGTAACCCAGCACCCACTCAGCAAGCTGACACCTTTAGGATGTAACCCATCACCCACTCAGCGAGCAGACACCTTTAGTGTGTAACCCAGCACCCACTCAGCGAGCCGAAACTTTTAGCGTGTAACCCAGCACCCAGTCAGCGAGCAAACACTTTAAGGGTGTAACCAAGCACTCACTCCGCAAGCAGACACCATTAGCGTATAACCCAGCACCCACTCAGCGAGCTGTGTTCTTTAGGATGTAACCCAGCACCCACTCAGTGAGCTGTGTTCTTTAGGATGTAACCCAGCACCCACTCAGCAAGCTGACACCTTTAGGTTGTAACCCAGCACCCAGTCAGACAGCAGACACTTTAAGGGTGTAACCCAGCACCCACTCCACTCGCAGACACCGTTAGGATGTAACCCAGCACCCACTCAGCAAGCAGACACCTTTAGCGTATAACCCAGCTCCCAATCAGTGAGCGGACACCTTTAGGATGTATCACAGCACCCACTCAGCGAGAAGACAGCTTTAGCGTGTAACCGTGCACCCACTCAGCGAGCAGACACCATTACATGTAACCAAGCACCCACTCATCGAGCAGACACCTTTAGCGTGTAATCCAGCACCCACTCAATGAGCTCATTCCTTTAGCATGTAAACCAGCACCCACTCAGCGAGCTGACACCTTTAGCATGTCACCCAGCACCCACTGAGAGACCAGAAACTATTAGCGTATAACCCAGCACCTACTCAGCGAGAAGACAGCTTTAGCGTGTAACCCAGCACCCACTCAGCGAGCTTACACCTTTAGGTTGTAACCCAGCACCCAGTCAGCGAGCAGACACTTTAAGGGTGTAACCCAGCACCCATTCCGCTCGCAGGCACCAGTAGGATGTAACCCAGCACCCACTCAGCAAGCAGACACCTTTAGCGTATAACCCAGCACCCACTCAGCGAGCTGTGTCCTTTAGGAAGTAACCCAGCACCCACTCAGCAAGCTGACACCTTTAGGATGTAACCCATCATCCACTCAGCGAGCAGACACCTTTAGCGTGTAACCCAGCACCCACTCAGCGAGCCAAAACTTTTAGCGTGTAACCCAGCACCCAGTCAGCGAGCAAACACTTTAAGGGTGTAACCAAGCACCCACTCATCGAGCAGACACCTTTAGCGTGTAACCCAGCACGCACTCAGAGAGCAGACACCTTTAGCGTGTAACACAGCACCCACTCAGCGAACAGACACCATTAGGGTGTACCCCAGCAACCAGTCCGTGAGCAGACCGCTTTCACGTGTAACCCAGCACCCACTCAGTGAGCAGTCACATTTAGATGTAACCCAGCACCCACTCGGCGAGCAGAGACCTTTAGGATGTAACCCAGCACCCACTCAGCGAGCAGACACCTTTAAGATGTAACCCAGCACCCACTCAGTGAGCAGACCCCTTTAAGATGTAACACAGCACCCACTCAGCGAGCAGACACTTTTAGGGTCTAACACAGCACCCAGTCAGCGAGCAATCACCTTTAGCGTGTAAACGTGCACACACTTAGCGAGCAGACACCATTAGCGTGTAACCCAGTACCCACTCTGCGAGTAGAGACCTTTAGGATTTAACCCAGCACCCACTCAGCGAGCAGACACCTTTACGATGTAACCCAGCACCCACTCAGCGAGCAGACAGCTTCAGGGTACAAATCAGCACCCACACAGTGAGCAGACGCCTTTAGCGTGTAACCCAGCACACACTCAGTGTGCAGACCCCTTTAAGATGTAACCCAGCACCCACTCAGCGAGCAGACACCTTTAAGATGTAACCCAGCACCCACTCAGTGAGCAGACCCCTTTAAGATGTAACACAGCACCCACTCAGCGAGCAGACACCTTTAGAGTGTAACACAGCACCCACTCAGCGAACAGACACCGGGTGTACCCCAGCAACCAGTCCGCGAGCAGACCGCTTTCACGTGTAACCCAGCACACACTCAGCGAGCAGACCTCTTTAGGGTGTAACCCAGCACCCACTCAGCGAGCAGACAGATTTAGCGTATAACCCAGCACCCACTCAGCGAGCAGACACCTTTAGAGTATAACCCTGCACCCACTCAGCGAGCAGACACCTTTAGAGTATAACCCAGCACCCACTCAGCGAGCAGAGACATTTAGCGTGTAATCCAGCACCCACTCAGCGAGCAGACACCTTTAGGATGTAACCCAGCACCCAGTAAGCTAGCAGACACTTTAGCGTGTAACCCAGCACCCACTCAGCGAGCTGACACCTTTAGGGTGAAGCCCAGCACCCACTCAGCGAGCAGGCACCTTTAGGGTCTAACCGAGCACCCACTCAGCGAGCAGACATTTTTAGGGTGTAACCCAGCACCCATTCAGTAAGCAGACACCTTTCGCATGTAACCCAGCATACACCAGTCAGCAGACACCTTTGGCGGGTAACCCGGCACCCACACAGAGTGCAGACAGCTTCAGGGTCTAAGAGAGCACCCACTCTGTGAGCAGACACCTTTAGGGTGTAATCCAGCACCCACTCAGCGAGCAGACACATTTAGCGTATAACCCAGCACCCACTCAGCGAGCTGACACCTTTAGCGTGACACCCAGCACCCACTCAGCTAGCAGAGTCCTTTAAGATGTAAAACAGCAACCACTCAGCGGGCAGTCACCGTTAGCGAATAACCGAGCACCCACTCAGCGAACTGACACCTTTAGGTTGTAACCCAGCACCCACTCAGCGAGCAGACACCTTTAGCGTATAACCCAGCACCCACTCAGCGAGCAGACATCTTTAGTGTGTAACCCAGCACCCAGTAAGCTAGCAGACACCTTTAGCGTGTAACCCAGCACCCAGTCAGCGAGCAATCACCTTTAGCGTGTATCCGTACACACACTTATCGAGCAGACACCATTACGATATAACGCCGCACCCACTCAACGAGCAGACACCTTTAGGTTGTAACCCAGCACCCACTCAGTGAGCTGACACCTTTAGCGAATAACACAGCACCCACTCAGCTAGCAGAGTCCTTTAAGATGTAACACTGCACCCACACAGCGAGCAATCCCCTTTAGCGTGTATCCGTGCACCCACTTAGCGAGCAGACCCCATTACGATATAATGCCGCACCCACTCAGCGAGCAGACACCTTTAGGATGTAATCCAGCACCCACTCAGCGAGCAGACACCTTTAGGTTGTAACCCAGCACCCACTCAGCGAGCAGACACATTTAGGGTGTAACCCAGCACCCACTCAGTGAGCAGACACTTTTAGGGTCTAACACAGCACCCAGTCAGCGAGCAATCACCTTTAGCGTGTAAACGTGCACACACTCAGCGAGCAGACACCTTTTGCGTATAATCCTGCACACACTCAGCGAGCAGACATCTTTAGGGTGTAACCCAGCACCCATTCAGTGAGCAGACACCTTTCGCGTGTAACCCAGTACACACTCAGTCAGCAGACACCTTTGGCGGGTAACCCGGCAACCACACAGAGAGCAGACAGCTTCAGGGTCTAAATCAGCACCCACTCTGTGAGCAGACACCTTAAGCGTGTAACCCAGTTCCCACTCAGCGAGCAGACTCCTTTAAGACGTAAGCCAGCACCCACTCAGCGAGCAGACACTTTTAGCGTGTAACCGTGCACCCACTCAGTGAGCAGACTCCTTTATGTGTGTAACCCAGCACCCACTCAGCGAGCAGACACCTTTAGGTTGTAATCCAGCACCCACTCAGCGAGCAGACACCTTTAGGTTGTAACCCAGCACCCACTCAGTGAGCTGACACCTTTAGCATATAACGCAGCACCCACTCAGCTAGCAGAGTCCTTTAAGATGTAACACAGCACCCACTCAGTGGGCAGTCACCTTTAGCGAGTAACCGAGCACCCACTCAGCGAACTGACACCTTTAGGTTGTAACCCAGCACCCACTCAGCGAGCAGACACATTTAGCGTATTACCCAGCACCCACTCAGTGAGCTGACACCTTCAGGGTGTAACCCAGCACCCACTCAGCGAGCAGACACCTTTAGGGTGTAACCCAGCACCCACTCAGCGAGCAGACACCTTTAGGGTGTAATCCAGCACCCACTCAGCGAGCAGACACATTTAGCGTATAACCCAGCACCCACTCAGAGAGCTGACACCTTTAGCATGACACCCAGCACCCACTCAGCTAGCAGAGTCCTTTAAGATGTAAAACAGCAACCACTCAGCGGGCAGTCACCGTTAGCGAGTAACCGAGCACCCACTCAGCGAGCTGACACCTTGAGGTTGTAACCCAGCACCCACTCAGCAAGCTGACACCTTTAGGATGTAACCCATCACCCACTCAGCGAGCAGACACCTTTAGCGTGTAACCCAGCACCCACTCAGCGAGCCGAAACTTTTAGCGTGTAACCCAGCACCCAGTCAGCGAGCAAACACTTTAAGGGTGTAACCAAGCACCCACTCATCGAGCAGACACCTTTAGCGTGTAACCCAGCACCCACTCAGCGAGCTCATTCCTTTAGGATGTAACACAGCACTAACTCAGCGAGCAGACACTTTTAGAGTATAACCCAGCACCCACTCATCGAGCGGACTCCTTTAGGATGTAGCCGAGCACCCATTCAGTGAGCAGAGACCTTCAGCGTGTAACCCAGCATCCATTCAGCGAGCAGACACCTTTAGCGCATAACCCAGCACCCACTCAGCGAGCTGTGTCCTTTAGGATGTAACCCAGCACCCACTCAGCGAGCTGACACCTTTAGGTTGTAACCCAGCACCCAGTCAGCGAGCAGACAATTTACGGGTGTAACCCAGCACCCACTAAGCTAGCAGATACATTTAGTGTGTAACCCAGCACCCACTCCGCTCGCAGACACCATTAGGATGTAAACCAGCACCCACTCAGCAAGAAGACACCTTTAGCGTATAACCCAGCACCCACTCAGTGAGCTGTGTCCTTTAGGATGTAACCCAGCACCCACTCAGCAAGCTGACACCTTTAGGTTGTAACCCAGCACCCAGTCAGTGAGCAGACACCTTTAGCGTGTAACCCCGCACCCACTCAGCAAGCTTACACCTTTAGGTTGTAACCCAGCACCCAGTCAGCGAGCAGACACTTTAAGGGTGTAACCCAGCACCCATTCCGCTCGCAGGCACCAGTAGGATGTAACCCAGCACCCACTCAGCAAGCAGACACCTTTAGCGTATAACCCAGCACCCACTCAGTGAGCTGTGTCCTTTAGGATGTAACCCAGCACCCACTCAGCGAGCAGACACCTTTAGCGTGTAACCCAGCACCCACTCAGCGAGCCAAAACTTTTAGCGTGTAACCCAGCACCCAGTCAGCGAGCAAACACTTTAAGGGTGTAACCAAGCACCCACTCATCGAGCAGACACCTTTAGCGTGTAACCCAGCACCCACTCAGCGAGCTCATTCCTTTAGGATGTAACACAGCACCAACTCAGCGAGCTGACACCTTTAGGTTGTAACCCAGCACCCAGTCAGCGAGCAGACACTTTAAGGGTGTAACCCAGCACCCACTCCGCTCGCCGACACCATTAGGATGTAACCCAGCACCCACTCAGCGAGCTGTGTCCTTTAGGATGTAACCCAGCACCCACTCAGCAAGCTGACACCTTTAGGTTGTAACCCAGCACCCAGTCAACGAGCAGAAACTTTAAGGGTGTAACCCAGCACCCACTCAGCAAGTTGACACCTTTAGGATGTAACCCAGCACCCACTCAGCAAGTTGACACCTTTAGGTTGTAACCCAGCACCCAGTCAGACAGCAGACAGTTTAAGGGTGTAACCCAGCACCCACTCCACTCGCAGACACCGTTAGGATGTAACCCAGCACCCACTCAGCAAGCAGACACCTTTAGCGTATAACCCAGCTCCCAATCAGTGAGCGGACACCTTTAGTATGTATCACAGCACCCACTCAGCGAGAAGACAGCTTTAGCGTGTAACCGTGCACCCACTCAGCGAGCAGACACCATTACATGTAACCCAGCACCCATTAAGCAAGCAGACACATTTAAGTTGTAACCCAGCAAACACTCAGCGAGCAGACATGTTTACGATGTAACCCAGCACCCACTCAGCGAGCAGTCAGCTTTAGAGTATAACCCAGCACCCAGTCAGCTTGCAGACAATTTACGGGTGTAACCCAGCACCCACTAAGCTAGCAGATACATTTAGTGTGTAACCCAGCACCCACTCCGCTCGCAGACACCATTAGGATGTAAACCAGCACCCACTCAGCAAGAAGACACCTTTAGCGTATAACCCAGCACCCACTCAGCGAGCTGTGTCCTTTAGGATGTAACCCAGCACCCACTCAGCAAGCTGACACCTTTAGGTTGTAACCCAGCACCCAGTCAGTGAGCAGACACCTTTAGCGTGTAACCCCGCACCCACTCAGCAAGCTTACACCTTTAGGTTGTAACCCAGCACCCAGTCAGCGAGCAGACACTTTAAGGGTGTAACCCAGCACGCATTCCGCTCGCAGGCACCAGTAGGATGTAACCCAGCACCCACTCAGCAAGCAGACACCTTTAGCGTATAACCCAGCACCCACTCAGCGAGCTGTGTCCTTTAGGAAGTAACCCAGCACCCACTCAGCAAGCTGACACCTTTAGGATGTAACCCATCATCCACTCAGCGAGCAGACACCTTTAGCGTGTAACCCAGCACCCACTCAGCGAGCCAAAACTTTTAGCGTGTAACCCAGCACCCAGTCAGCGAGCAAACACTTTAAGGGTGTAACCAAGCACCCACTCATCGAGCAGACACCTTTAGCGTGTAACCCAGCACGCACTCAGAGAGCAGACACCTTTAGCGTGTAACACAGCACCCACTCAGCGAACAGACACCATTAGGGTGTACCCCAGCAACCAGTCCGTGAGCAGACCGCTTTCACGTGTAACCCAGCACCCACTCAGTGAGCAGTCACATTTAGATGTAACCCAGCACCCACTCGGCGAGCAGAGACCTTTAGGATGTAACCCAGCACCCACTCAGCGAGCAGACACCTTTAAGATGTAACCCAGCACCCACTCAGTGAGCAGACCCCTTTAAGATGTAACACAGCACCCACTCAGCGAGCAGACACTTTTAGGGTCTAACACAGCACCCAGTCAGCGAGCAATCACCTTTAGCGTGTAAACGTGCACACACTTAGCGAGCAGACACCATTAGCGTGTAACCCAGTACCCACTCTGCGAGTAGAGACCTTTAGGATTTAACCCAGCACCCACTCAGCGAGCAGACACCTTTAAGATGTAACCCAGCACCCACTCAGCGAGCAGGCATCTTTACGATGTAACCCAGCACCCACTCAGCGAGCAGACAGCTTCAGGGTACAAATCAGCACCCACACAGTGAGCAGACGCCTTTAGCGTGTAACCCAGCACACACTCAGTGTGCAGACCCCTTTAAGATGTAACCCAGCACCCACTCAGCGAGCAGACACCTTTAAGATGTAACCCAGCACCCACTCAGTGAGCAGACCCCTTTAAGATGTAACACAGCACCCACTCAGCGAGCAGACACCTTTAGAGTGTAACACAGCACCCACTCAGCGAACAGACACCGGGTGTACCCCAGCAACCAGTCCGCGAGCAGACCGCTTTCACGTGTAACCCAGCACACACTCAGCGAGCAGACCTCTTTAGGGTGTAACCCAGCACCCACTCAGTGAGCAGACACCTTTAGAGTATAACCCTGCACCCACTCAGCGAGCAGACACCTTTAGAGTATAACCCAGCACCCACTCAGCGAGCAGAGACATTTAGCGTGTAATCCAGCACCCACTCAGCGAGCAGACACCTTTAGGATGTAACCCAGCACCCAGTAAGCTAGCAGACACTTTAGCGTGTAACCCAGCACCCACTCAGCGAGCAGACACCTTTAGGGTGAAGCCCAGCACCCACTCAGCGAGCAGGCACCTTTAGGGTCTAACCGAGCACCCACTCAGCGAGCAGACATTTTTAGGGTGTAACCCAGCACCCATTCAGTAAGCAGACACCTTTCGCATGTAACCCAGCATACACCAGTCAGCAGACACCTTTGGCGGGTAACCCGGCACCCACACAGAGTGCAGACAGCTTCAGGGTCTAAGAGAGCACCCACTCTGTGAGCAGACACCTTTAGGGTGTAATCCAGCACCCACTCAGCGAGCAGACACCTTTAGCGTGTAACCCAGCACCCACTCAGCGAGCAGACACCTTTAGCGTGTAACCCAGCACCCACTCAGCGAGCCAAAACTTTTAGCGTGTAACCCAGCACCCAGTCAGCGAGCAAACACTTTAAGGGTGTAACCAAGCACCCACTCATCGAGCAGACACCTTTAGCGTGTAACCCAGCACCCACTCAGCGAGCTCATTCCTTTAGGATGTAACACAGCACCAACTCAGCGAGCTGACACCTTTAGGTTGTAACCCAGCACCCAGTCAGCGAGCAGACACTTTAAGGGTGTAACCCAGCACCCACTCCGCTCGCCGACACCATTAGGATGTAACCCAGCACCCACTCAGCGAGCTGTGTCCTTTAGGATGTAACCCAGCACCCACTCAGCAAGCTGACACCTTTAGGTTGTAACCCAGCACCCAGTCAACGAGCAGAAACTTTAAGGGTGTAACCCAGCACCCACTCAGCAAGTTGACACCTTTAGGATGTAACCCAGCACCCACTCAGCAAGTTGACACCTTTAGGTTGTAACCCAGCACCCAGTCAGACAGCAGACACTTTAAGGGTGTAACCCAGCACCCACTCCACTCGCAGACACCGTTAGGATGTAACCCAGCACCCACTCAGCAAGCAGACACCTTTAGCGTATAACCCAGCTCCCAATCAGTGAGCGGACACCTTTAGTATGTATCACAGCACCCACTCAGCGAGAAGACAGCTTTAGCGTGTAACCGTGCACCCACTCAGCGAGCAGACACCATTACATGTAACCCAGCACCCATTAAGCAAGCAGACACATTTAAGTTGTAACCCAGCAAACACTCAGCGAGCAGACATGTTTACGATGTAACCCAGCACCCACTCAGCGAGCAGTCAGCTTTAGAGTATAACCCAGCACCCAGTCAGCTTGCAGACAATTTACGGGTGTAACCCAGCACCCACTAAGCTAGCAGATACATTTAGTGTGTAACCCAGCACCCACTCCGCTCGCAGACACCATTAGGATGTAAACCAGCACCCACTCAGCAAGAAGACACCTTTAGCGTATAACCCAGCACCCACTCAGCGAGCTGTGTCCTTTAGGATGTAACCCAGCACCCACTCAGCAAGCTGACACCTTTAGGTTGTAACCCAGCACCCAGTCAGTGAGCAGACACCTTTAGCGTGTAACCCCGCACCCACTCAGCAAGCTTACACCTTTAGGTTGTAACCCAGCACCCAGTCAGCGAGCAGACACTTTAAGGGTGTAACCCAGCACGCATTCCGCTCGCAGGCACCAGTAGGATGTAACCCAGCACCCACTCAGCAAGCAGACACCTTTAGCGTATAACCCAGCACCCACTCAGCGAGCTGTGTCCTTTAGGAAGTAACCCAGCACCCACTCAGCAAGCTGACACCTTTAGTGTGTAACCCAGCACCCAGTAAGCTAGCAGACACCTTTAGCGTGTAACCCAGCACCCAGTCAGCGAGCAATCACCTTTAGCGTGTATCCGTACACACACTTATCGAGCAGACACCATTACGATATAACGCCGCACCCACTCAACGAGCAGACACCTTTAGGTTGTAACCCAGCACCCACTCAGTGAGCTGACACCTTTAGCGAATAACACAGCACCCACTCAGCTAGCAGAGTCCTTTAAGATGTAACACTGCACCCACACAGCGAGCAATCCCCTTTAGCGTGTATCCGTGCACCCACTTAGCGAGCAGACCCCATTACGATATAATGCCGCACCCACTCAGCGAGCAGACACCTTTAGGATGTAATCCAGCACCCACTCAGCGAGCAGACACCTTTAGGTTGTAACCCAGCACCCACTCAGCGAGCAGACACATTTAGGGTGTAACCCAGCACCCACTCAGTGAGCAGACACTTTTAGGGTCTAACACAGCACCCAGTCAGCGAGCAATCACCTTTAGCGTGTAAACGTGCACACACTCAGCGAGCAGACACCTTTTGCGTATAATCCTGCACACACTCAGCGAGCAGACATCTTTAGGGTGTAACCCAGCACCCATTCAGTGAGCAGACACCTTTCGCGTGTAACCCAGTACACACTCAGTCAGCAGACACCTTTGGCGGGTAACCCGGCAACCACACAGAGAGCAGACAGCTTCAGGGTCTAAATCAGCACCCACTCTGTGAGCAGACACCTTAAGCGTGTAACCCAGTTCCCACTCAGCGAGCAGACTCCTTTAAGACGTAAGCCAGCACCCACTCAGCGAGCAGACACTTTTAGCGTGTAACCGTGCACCCACTCAGTGAGCAGACTCCTTTATGTGTGTAACCCAGCACCCACTCAGCGAGCAGACACCTTTAGGTTGTAATCCAGCACCCACTCAGCGAGCAGACACCTTTAGGTTGTAACCCAGCACCCACTCAGTGAGCTGACACCTTTAGCGTATAACGCAGCACCCACTCAGCTAGCAGAGTCCTTTAAGATGTAACACAGCACCCACTCAGCGGGCAGTCACCTTTAGCGAGTAACCGAGCACCCACTCAGCGAACTGACACCTTTAGGTTGTAACCCAGCACCCACTCAGCGAGCAGACACATTTAGCGTATTACCCAGCACCCACTCAGTGAGCTGACACCTTCAGGGTGTAACCCAGCACCCACTCAGTGAGCAGACACCTTTAGGGTGTAACCCAGCACCCACTCAGCGAGCAGACACCTTTAGGGTGTAATCCAGCACCCACTCAGTGAGCAGACACATTTAGCGTATAACCCAGCACCCACTCAGAGAGCTGACACCTTTAGCATGACACCCAGCACCCAATCAGCTAGCAGAGTCCTTTAAGATGTAAAACAGCAACCACTCAGCGGGCAGTCACCGTTAGCGAGTAACCGAGCACCCACTCAGCGAGCTCATTCCTTTAGGATGTAACACAGCACCAACTCAGCAAGCTGACACCTTTAGGATGTAACCCAGCACCCACTCAGCAAGCTGACACCTTTAGGATGTAACCCATCACCCACTCAGCGAGCAGACACCTTTAGCGTGTAACCCAGCACCCACTCAGCGAGCCGAAACTTTTAGCGTGTAACCCAGCACCCAGTCAGCGAGCAAACACTTTAAGGGTGTAACCAAGCACCCACTCATCGAGCAGACACCTTTAGCGTGTAACCCAGCACCCACTCAGCGAGCTCATTCCTTTAGGAGGTAACACAGCACTAACTCAGCGAGCAGACACTTTTAGAGTATAACCCAGCACCCACTCATCGAGCGGACTCCTTTAGGATGTAGCCGAGCACCCATTCAGTGAGCAGAGACCTTCAGCGTGTAACCCAGCATCCATTCAGCGAGCAGACACCTTTAGCGCATAACCCAGCACCCACTCAGCGAGCTGTGTCCTTTAGGATGTAACCCAGCACCCACTCAGCGAGCTGACACCTTTAGGTTGTAACCCAGCACCCAGTCAGCAAGCAGACACTTTAAGGGTGTAACCCAGCACCCACTCCACTCGCAGACACCGTTAGGATGTAACCCAGCACCCACTCAGCAAGCAGACACCTTTAGCGTATAACCCAGCTCCCAATCAGTGAGCGGACACCTTTAGGATGTATCACAGCACCCACTCAGCGAGAAGACAGCTTTAGCGTGTAACCGTGCACCCACTCAGCGAGCAGACACCATTACATGTAACCCAGCACCCATTAAGCAAGCAGACACATTTAAGTTGTAACCCAGCAAACACTCAGCGAGCAGACATGTTTACGATGTAACCCAGCACCCACTCAGCGAGCAGTCAGCTTTAGAGTATAACCCAGCACCCAGTCAGCTTGCAGACAATTTACGGGTGTAACCCAGCACCCACTCCGCTCGCCGACACCATTAGGATGTAACCCAGCACCCACTCAGCGAGCTGTGTCCTTTAGGATGTAACCCAGCACCCACTCAGCAAGCTGACACCTTTAGGTTGTAACCCAGCACCCAGTCAACGAGCAGAAACTTTAAGGGTGTAACCCAGCACCCACTCAGCAAGTTGACACCTTTAGGATGTAACCCAGCACCCACTCAGCAAGTTGACACCTTTAGGTTGTAACCCAGCACCCAGTCAGACAGCAGACACTTTAAGGGTGTAACCCAGCACCCACTCCACTCGCAGACACCGTTAGGATGTAACCCAGCACCCACTCAGCAAGCAGACACCTTTAGCGTATAACCCAGCTCCCAATCAGTGAGCGGACACCTTTAGGATGTATCACAGCACCCACTCAGCGAGAAGACAGCTTTAGCGTGTAACCGTGCACCCACTCAGCGAGCAGACACCATTACATGTAACCCAGCACCCATTAAGCAAGCAGACACATTTAAGTTGTAACCCAGCAAACACTCAGCGAGCAGACATGTTTACGATGTAACCCAGCACCCACTCAGCGAGCAGTCAGCTTTAGAGTATAACCCAGCACCCAGTCAGCTTGCAGACAATTTACGGGTGTAACCCAGCACCCAGTCAGCGAGCAGACACTTTAAGGGTGTAACCCAGCACCCATTCCGCTCGCAGGCACCAGTAGGATGTAACCCAGCACCCACTCAGCAAGCAGACACCTTTAGCGTATAACCCAGCACCCACTCAGCGAGCTGTGTCCTTTAGGAAGTAACCCAGCACCCACTCAGCAAGCTGACACCTTTAGGATGTAACCCATCATCCACTCAGCGAGCAGACACCTTTAGCGTGTAACCCAGCACCCACTCAGCGAGCCAAAACTTTTAGCGTGTAACCCAGCACCCAGTCAGCGAGCAAACACTTTAAGGGTGTAACCAAGCACCCACTCATCGAGCAGACACCTTTAGCGTGTAACCCAGCACCCACTCAGCGAGCTGTGTCCTTTAGGATGTAACCCCGCACCCACTCAGCAAGCTTACACCTTTAGGTTGTAACCCAGCACCCAGTCAGCGAGCAGACACTTTAAGGGTGTAACCCAGCACCCATTCCGCTCGCAGGCACCAGTAGGATGTAACCCAGCACCCACTCAGCAAGCAGACACCTTTAGCGTATAACCCAGCACCCACTCAGCGAGCTGTGTCCTTTAGGAAGTAACCCAGCACCCACTCAGCAAGCTGACACCTTTAGGATGTAACCCATCATCCACTCAGCGAGCAGACACCTTTAGCGTGTAACCCAGCACCCACTCAGCGAGCCAAAACTTTTAGCGTGTAACCCAGCACCCAGTCAGCGAGCAAACACTTTAAGGGTGTAACCAAGCACCCACTCATCGAGCAGACACCTTTAGCGTGTAACCCAGCACCCACTCAGCGAGCTGTGTCCTTTAGGATGTAACCCCGCACCCACTCAGCAAGCTTACACCTTTAGGTTGTAACCCAGCACCCATTCCGCTCGCAGGCACCAGTAGGATGTAACCCAGCACCCACTCAGCAAGCAGACACCTTTAGCGTATAACCCAGCACCCACTCAGCGAGCTGTGTCCTTTAGGAAGTAACCCAGCACCCACTCAGCAAGCTGACACCTTTAGGATGTAACCCATCATCCACTCAGCGAGCAGACACCTTTAGCGTGTAACCCAGCACCCACTCAGCGAGCCGAAACTTTTAGCGTGTAACCCAGCACCCAGTCAGCGAGCAAACACTTTAAGGGTGTAACCAAGCACCCACTCATCGAGCAGACACCTTTAGCGTGTAACCCAGCACCCACTCAGCGAGCTCATTCCTTTAGGATGTAACACAGCACCAACTCAGCGAGCTGACACCTTTAGGTTGTAACCCAGCACCCAGTCAGCGAGCAGACACTTTAAGGGTGTAACCCAGCACCCACTCCGCTCGCCGACACCATTAGGATGTAACCCAGCACCCACTCAGCGAGCTGTGTCCTTTAGGATGTAACCCAGCACCCACTCAGCAAGCTGACACCTTTAGGTTGTAACCCAGCACCCAGTCAACGAGCAGAAACTTTAAGGGTGTAACCCAGCACCCACTCAGCAAGCTAGCACCTTTAGGATGTAACCCAGCACCCACTCAGCGAGCAGACACCTTTAGCGTGTAACCCAGCACCCACTCAGCGAGCAGAAACTTTTAGCGTGTAAACCAGCACCCAGTCAGCCAGCAGACACTTTAAGGGTGTAACCAAGCACCCACTCCGTGAGCAGACACCATTAGGATGTACCCAAGCACCCAGTCAGCGAGCAGACACCTTTAGCGTGTAATCCAGCACCCACTCAGCGAGCTCATTCCTTTAGCATGTAACCCAGCACCCAGTCAGCGAGCTGACACCTTTAGGTTGTAACCCAGCACCCACTCAGCGAGCAGCCAACTTTAGGATGTAACACAGCACGCACTCAATAGGCAGTCACCTTTAGCGTGTCACCCAGCACCCACTCAGAGAGACCAGAAACTATTAGCGTATAACCCAGCACCCTCTCAGCGAGCTGTGTCCTTTAGGATGTAACCTAGCACCCACTCATCAAGCTGACACCTTTAGGTTGTAACCCAGCACCCAGTCAGTGAGCAGACACCTTTAGGATGTAACCCAGCACCCACTCAGTGAGCGGACACCTTTAAGATGTTACTCAGTACCCACTCAGTGAGCAGACACCTTTAGGATGTAACCCAGCACCCACTCAGTGAGCGGACACCTTTAGAATATAACCCAGCACCCACTCAGTGAGCAGACACCTTTAGGATGTAACCCAGCACCCACTCAGTGAGCGGACACCTTTAAGATGTAACCCAACACCCACTCAGAGAGCGGACACCTCTAAGATGTAACCCGGCACCCACTTAGTGAGCAGACACCATTAGGATGTAACCCAGCACCCACTCAGCGAGCGGACACATTTAAGATGTAACCCAGCACCCACTCAGTGAGCGGACACCTTTAGAATATAACCCAGCACCCACTCAGTGAGCGGACACCTTTAGGATGTAACCCAGCACTCACTCAGTGAGCGGACACCTTTAGAATATAACCCAGCACCCACTCAGTGAGCAGACACCTTTAGCGTGTAACCCAGCACCCACTCAGCGAGCAGAAACTTTTAGCGTGTAACCCAGCACCCAGTCAGCGAGCAGACACTTTTAGAGTATAACCCAGCACCCACTCACCGAGCGGACTCCTTTAGGATGTAACCCAGCACCCACTCAGCGAGCTGACACCTTTAGGTTGTAACCCAGCACCCAGTCAGCGAGCAGACACTTTAAGGGTGTAACCCAGCACCCATTCCGCTCGCAGGCACCAGTAGGATGTAACCCAGCACCCACTCAGCAAGCAGACACCTTTAGCGTATAACCCAGCACCCACTCAGCGAGCTGTGTCCTTTAGGATGTAACCCAGCACCCACTCAGCAAGCTGACACCTTTAGGTTGTAACCCAGCACGCAGTCAGCGAGCAGACACTTTAAGGGTGTAACCCAGCACCCACTCAGCAAGCTTACACCTTTAGGTTGTAACCCAGCACCCAGTCAGCGAGCAGACACTTTATGGGTGTAACCCAGCACCCATTCCGCTCGCAGGCACCAGTAGGATGTAACCCAGCACCCACTCAGCAAGCAGACACCTTTAGCGTATAACCCAGCACCCACTCAGCGAGCTGTGTCCTTTAGGAAGTAACCCAGCACCCACTCAGCAAGCTGACACCTTTAGGATGTAACCCATCATCCACTCAGCGAGCAGACACCTTTAGCGTGTAACCCAGCACCCACTCAGCGAGCCGAAACTTTTAGCGTGTAACCCAGCACCCAGTCAGCGAGCAAACACTTTAAGGGTGTAACCAAGCACCCACTCATCGAGCAGACACCTTTAGCGTGTAACCCAGCACCCACTCAGCGAGCTCATTCCTTTAGGATGTAACACAGCACCAACTCAGCGAGCTGACACCTTTAGGTTGTAACCCAGCACCCAGTCAGCGAGCAGACACTTTAAGGGTGTAACCCAGCACCCACTCCGCTCGCCGACACCATTAGGATGTAACCCAGCACCCACTCAGCGAGCTGTGTCCTTTAGGATGTAACCCAGCACCCACTCAGCAAGCTGACACCTTTAGGTTGTAACCCAGCACCCAGTCAACGAGCAGAAACTTTAAGGGTGTAACCCAGCACCCACTCAGCAAGCTAGCACCTTTAGGATGTAACCCAGCACCCACTCAGCGAGCAGACACCTTTAGCGTGTAACCCAGCACCCACTCAGCGAGCAGAAACTTTTAGCGTGTAAACCAGCACCCAGTCAGCCAGCAGACACTTTAAGGGTGTAACCAAGCACCCACTCCGTGAGCAGACACCATTAGGATGTACCCAAGCACCCAGTCAGCGAGCAGACACCTTTAGCGTGTAATCCAGCACCCACTCAGCGAGCTCATTCCTTTAGCATGTAACCCAGCACCCAGTCAGCGAGCTGACACCTTTAGGTTGTAACCCAGCACCCACTCAGCGAGCAGCCAACTTTAGGATGTAACACAGCACGCACTCAATAGGCAGTCACCTTTAGCGTGTCACCCAGCACCCACTCAGAGAGACCAGAAACTATTAGCGTATAACCCAGCACCCTCTCAGCGAGCTGTGTCCTTTAGGATGTAACCTAGCACCCACTCATCAAGCTGACACCTTTAGGTTGTAACCCAGCACCCAGTCAGTGAGCAGACACCTTTAGGATGTAACCCAGCACCCACTCAGTGAGCGGACACCTTTAAGATGTTACTCAGTACCCACTCAGTGAGCAGACACCTTTAGGATGTAACCCAGCACCCACTCAGTGAGCGGACACCTTTAGAATATAACCCAGCACCCACTCAGTGAGCAGACACCTTTAGGATGTAACCCAGCACCCACTCAGTGAGCGGACACCTTTAAGATGTAACCCAACACCCACTCAGAGAGCGGACACCTCTAAGATGTAACCCGGCACCCACTTAGTGAGCAGACACCATTAGGATGTAACCCAGCACCCACTCAGCGAGCGGACACATTTAAGATGTAACCCAGCACCCACTCAGTGAGCGGACACCTTTAGAATATAACCCAGCACCCACTCAGTGAGCGGACACCTTTAGGATGTAACCCAGCACCCACTCAGTGAGCGGACACCTTTAGAATATAACCCAGCACCCACTCAGTGAGCAGACACCTTTAGCGTGTAACCCAGCACCCACTCAGCGAGCAGAAACTTTTAGCGTGTAACCCAGCACCCAGTCAGCGAGCAGACACTTTTAGAGTATAACCCAGCACCCACTCACCGAGCAGACTCCTTTAGGATGTAGCCGAGCACCCACTCAGCGAGCTGACACCTTTAGGTTGTAACCCAGCACCCAGTCAGCGAGCAGACACTTTAAGGGTGTAACCCAGCACCCATTCCGCTCGCAGGCACCAGTAGGATGTAACCCAGCACCCACTCAGCAAGCAGACACCTTTAGCGTATAACCCAGCACCCACTCAGCGAGCTGTGTCCTTTAGGATGTAACCCAGCACCCACTCAGCAAGCTGACACCTTTAGGTTGTAACCCAGCACCCAGTCAGCGAGCAGACACTTTAAGGGTGTAACCCAGCACCCATTCCGCTCGCAGGCACCAGTAGGATGTAACCCAGCACCCACTCAGCAAGCAGACACCTTTAGCGTATAACCCAGCACCCACTCAGCGAGCTGTGTCCTTTAGGAAGTAACCCAGCACCCACTCAGCAAGCTGACACCTTTAGGATGTAACCCATCATCCACTCAGCGAGCAGACACCTTTAGCGTGTAACCCAGCACCCACTCAGCGAGCCGAAACTTTTAGCGTGTAACCCAGCACCCAGTCAGCGAGCAAACACTTTAAGGGTGTAACCAAGCACCCACTCATCGAGCAGACACCTTTAGCGTGTAACCCAGCACCCACTCAGCGAGCTCATTCCTTTAGGATGTAACACAGCACCAACTCAGCGAGCTGACACCTTTAGGTTGTAACCCAGCACCCAGTCAGCGAGCAGACACTTTAAGGGTGTAACCCAGCACCCACTCCGCTCGCCGACACCATTAGGATGTAACCCAGCACCCACTCAGCGAGCTGTGTCCTTTAGGATGTAACCCAGCACCCACTCAGCAAGCTGACACCTTTAGGTTGTAACCCAGCACCCAGTCAACGAGCAGAAACTTTAAGGGTGTAACCCAGCACCCACTCAGCAAGCTAGCACCTTTAGGATGTAACCCAGCACCCACTCAGCGAGCAGACACCTTTAGCGTGTAACCCAGCACCCACTCAGCGAGCAGAAACTTTTAGCGTGTAAACCAGCACCCAGTCAGCCAGCAGACACTTTAAGGGTGTAACCAAGCACCCACTCCGTGAGCAGACACCATTAGGATGTACCCAAGCACCCAGTCAGCGAGCAGACACCTTTAGCGTGTAATCCAGCACCCACTCAGCGAGCTCATTCCTTTAGCATGTAACCCAGCACCCAGTCAGCGAGCTGACACCTTTAGGTTGTAACCCAGCACCCACTCAGCGAGCAGCCAACTTTAGGATGTAACACAGCACGCACTCAATAGGCAGTCACCTTTAGCGTGTCACCCAGCACCCACTCAGAGAGACCAGAAACTATTAGCGTATAACCCAGCACCCTCTCAGCGAGCTGTGTCCTTTAGGATGTAACCTAGCACCCACTCATCAAGCTGACACCTTTAGGTTGTAACCCAGCACCCAGTCAGTGAGCAGACACCTTTAGGATGTAACACAGCACCCACTCAGTGAGCGGACACCTTTAAGATGTTACTCAGTACCCACTCAGTGAGCAGACACCTTTAGGATGTAACCCAGCACCCACTCAGTGAGCGGACACCTTTAGAATATAACCCAGCACCCACTCAGTGAGCAGACACCTTTAGGATGTAACCCAGCACCCACTCAGTGAGCGGACACCTTTAAGATGTAACCCAACACCCACTCAGAGAGCGGACACCTCTAAGATGTAACCCGGCACCCACTTAGTGAGCAGACACCATTAGGATGTAACCCAGCACCCACTCAGCGAGCGGACACATTTAAGATGTAACCCAGCACCCACTCAGTGAGCGGACACCTTTAGAATATAACCCAGCACCCACTCAGTGAGCGGACACCTTTAGGATGTAACCCAGCACCCACTCAGTGAGCGGACACCTTTAGAATATAACCCAGCACCCACTCAGTGAGCAGACACCTTTAGCGTATAACCCAGCACCCACTCAGCGAGCAGAAACTTTTAGCGTGTAACCCAGCACCCAGTCAGCGAGCAGACACTTTTAGAGTATAACCCAGCACCCACTCACCGAACGGACTCCTTTAGGATGTAGCCGAGCACCCACTCAGCGAGCTGACACCTTTAGGTTGTAACCCAGCACCCAGTCAGCGAGCAGACACTTTAAGGGTGTAACCCAGCACCCATTCCGCTCGCAGGCACCAGTAGGATGTAACCCAGCACCCACTCAGCAAGCAGACACCTTTAGCGTATAACCCAGCACCCACTCAGCGAGCTGTGTCCTTTAGGATGTAACCCCGCACCCACTCAGCAAGCTTACACCTTTAGGTTGTAACCCAGCACCCAGTCAGCGAGCAGACACTTTAAGGGTGTAACCCAGCACCCATTCCGCTCGCAGGCACCAGTAGGATGTAACCCAGCACCCACTCAGCAAGCAGACACCTTTAGCGTATAACCCAGCACCCACTCAGCGAGCTGTGTCCTTTAGGAAGTAACCCAGCACCCACTCAGCAAGCTGACACCTTTAGGATGTAACCCATCATCCACTCAGCGAGCAGACACCTTTAGCGTGTAACCCAGCACCCACTCAGCGAGCCGAAACTTTTAGCGTGTAACCCAGCACCCAGTCAGCGAGCAAACACTTTAAGGGTGTAACCAAGCACCCACTCATCGAGCAGACACCTTTAGCGTGTAACCCAGCACCCACTCAGCGAGCTCATTCCTTTAGGATGTAACACAGCACCAACTCAGCGAGCTGACACCTTTAGGTTGTAACCCAGCACCCAGTCAGCGAGCAGACACTTTAAGGGTGTAACCCAGCACCCACTCCGCTCGCCGACACCATTAGGATGTAACCCAGCACCCACTCAGCGAGCTGTGTCCTTTAGGATGTAACCCAGCACCCACTCAGCAAGCTGACACCTTTAGGTTGTAACCCAGCACCCAGTCAACGAGCAGAAACTTTAAGGGTGTAACCCAGCACCCACTCAGCAAGCTAGCACCTTTAGGATGTAACCCAGCACCCACTCAGCGAGCAGACACCTTTAGCGTGTAACCCAGCACCCACTCAGCGAGCAGAAACTTTTAGCGTGTAAACCAGCACCCAGTCAGCCAGCAGACACTTTAAGGGTGTAACCAAGCACCCACTCCGTGAGCAGACACCATTAGGATGTACCCAAGCACCCAGTCAGCGAGCAGACACCTTTAGCGTGTAATCCAGCACCCACTCAGCGAGCTCATTCCTTTAGCATGTAACCCAGCACCCAGTCAGCGAGCTGACACCTTTAGGTTGTAACCCAGCACCCACTCAGCGAGCAGCCAACTTTAGGATGTAACACAGCACGCACTCAATAGGCAGTCACCTTTAGCGTGTCACCCAGCACCCACTCAGAGAGACCAGAAACTATTAGCGTATAACCCAGCACCCTCTCAGCGAGCTGTGTCCTTTAGGATGTAACCTAGCACCCACTCATCAAGCTGACACCTTTAGGTTGTAACCCAGCACCCAGTCAGTGAGCAGACACCTTTAGGATGTAACACAGCACCCACTCAGTGAGCGGACACCTTTAAGATGTTACTCAGTACCCACTCAGTGAGCAGACACCTTTAGGATGTAACCCAGCACCCACTCAGTGAGCGGACACCTTTAGAATATAACCCAGCACCCACTCAGTGAGCAGACACCTTTAGGATGTAACCCAGCACCCACTCAGTGAGCGGACACCTTTAAGATGTAACCCAACACCCACTCAGAGAGCGGACACCTCTAAGATGTAACCCGGCACCCACTTAGTGAGCAGACACCATTAGGATGTAACCCAGCACCCACTCAGCGAGCGGACACATTTAAGATGTAACCCAGCACCCACTCAGTGAGCGGACACCTTTAGAATATAACCCAGCACCCACTCAGTGAGCGGACACCTTTAGGATGTAACCCAGCACCCACTCAGTGAGCGGACACCTTTAGAATATAACCCAGCACCCACTCAGTGAGCAGACACCTTTAGCGTATAACCCAGCACCCACTCAGCGAGCAGAAACTTTTAGCGTGTAACCCAGCACCCAGTCAGCGAGCAGACACTTTTAGAGTATAACCCAGCACCCACTCACCGAGCGGACTCCTTTAGGATGTAGCCGAGCACCCACTCAGCGAGCTGACACCTTTAGGTTGTAACCCAGCACCCAGTCAGCGAGCAGACACTTTAAGGGTGTAACCCAGCACCCATTCCGCTCGCAGGCACCAGTAGGATGTAACCCAGCACCCACTCAGCAAGCAGACACCTTTAGCGTATAACCCAGCACCCACTCAGCGAGCTGTGTCCTTTAGGATGTAACCCAGCACCCACTCAGCAAGCTGACACCTTTAGGTTGTAACCCAGCACGCAGTCAGCGAGCAGACACTTTAAGGGTGTAACCCAGCACCCACTCAGCAAGCTTACACCTTTAGGTTGTAACCCAGCACCCAGTCAGCGAGCAGACACTTTATGGGTGTAACCCAGCACCCATTCCGCTCGCAGGCACCAGTAGGATGTAACCCAGCACCCACTCAGCAAGCAGACACCTTTAGCGTATAACCCAGCACCCACTCAGCGAGCTGTGTCCTTTAGGAAGTAACCCAGCACCCACTCAGCAAGCTGACACCTTTAGGATGTAACCCATCATCCACTCAGCGAGCAGACACCTTTAGCGTGTAACCCAGCACCCACTCAGCGAGCCGAAACTTTTAGCGTGTAACCCAGCACCCAGTCAGCGAGCAAACACTTTAAGGGTGTAACCAAGCACCCACTCATCGAGCAGACACCTTTAGCGTGTAACCCAGCACCCAGTCAGCGAGCTCATTCCTTTAGGATGTAACACAGCACCAACTCAGCGAGCTGACACCTTTAGGTTGTAACCCAGCACCCAGTCAGCGAGCAGACACTTTAAGGGTGTAACCCAGCACCCACTCCGCTCGCCGACACCATTAGGATGTAACCCAGCACCCACTCAGCGAGCTGTGTCCTTTAGGATGTAACCCAGCACCCACTCAGCAAGCTGACACCTTTAGGTTGTAACCCAGCACCCAGTCAACGAGCAGAAACTTTAAGGGTGTAACCCAGCACCCACTCAGCAAGCTAGCACCTTTAGGATGTAACCCAGCACCCACTCAGCGAGCAGACACCTTTAGCGTGTAACCCAGCACCCACTCAGCGAGCAGAAACTTTTAGCGTGTAAACCAGCACCCAGTCAGCCAGCAGACACTTTAAGGGTGTAACCAAGCACCCACTCCGTGAGCAGACACCATTAGGATGTACCCAAGCACCCAGTCAGCGAGCAGACACCTTTAGCGTGTAATCCAGCACCCACTCAGCGAGCTCATTCCTTTAGCATGTAACCCAGCACCCAGTCAGCGAGCTGACACCTTTAGGTTGTAACCCAGCACCCACTCAGCGAGCAGCCAACTTTAGGATGTAACACAGCACGCACTCAATAGGCAGTCACCTTTAGCGTGTCACCCAGCACCCACTCAGAGAGACCAGAAACTATTAGCGTATAACCCAGCACCCTCTCAGCGAGCTGTGTCCTTTAGGATGTAACCTAGCACCCACTCATCAAGCTGACACCTTTAGGTTGTAACCCAGCACCCAGTCAGTGAGCAGACACCTTTAGGATGTAACCCAGCACCCACTCAGTGAGCGGACACCTTTAAGATGTTACTCAGTACCCACTCAGTGAGCAGACACCTTTAGGATGTAACCCAGCACCCACTCAGTGAGCGGACACCTTTAGAATATAACCCAGCACCCACTCAGTGAGCAGACACCTTTAGGATGTAACCCAGCACCCACTCAGTGAGCGGACACCTTTAAGATGTAACCCAACACCCACTCAGAGAGCGGACACCTCTAAGATGTAACCCGGCACCCACTTAGTGAGCAGACACCATTAGGATGTAACCCAGCACCCACTCAGCGAGCGGACACATTTAAGATGTAACCCAGCACCCACTCAGTGAGCGGACACCTTTAGAATATAACCCAGCACCCACTCAGTGAGCGGACACCTTTAGGATGTAACCCAGCACCCACTCAGTGAGCGGACACCTTTAGAATATAACCCAGCACCCACTCAGTGAGCAGACACCTTTAGCGTGTAACCCAGCACCCACTCAGCGAGCAGAAACTTTTAGCGTGTAACCCAGCACCCAGTCAGCGAGCAGACACTTTTAGAGTATAACCCAGCACCCACTCACCGAGCAGACTCCTTTAGGATGTAGCCGAGCACCCACTCAGCGAGCTGACACCTTTAGGTTGTAACCCAGCACCCAGTCAGCGAGCAGACACTTTAAGGGTGTAACCCAGCACCCATTCCGCTCGCAGGCACCAGTAGGATGTAACCCAGCACCCACTCAGCAAGCAGACACCTTTAGCGTATAACCCAGCACCCACTCAGCGAGCTGTGTCCTTTAGGATGTAACCCAGCACCCACTCAGCAAGCTGACACCTTTAGGTTGTAACCCAGCACCCAGTCAGCGAGCAGACACTTTAAGGGTGTAACCCAGCACCCATTCCGCTCGCAGGCACCAGTAGGATGTAACCCAGCACCCACTCAGCAAGCAGACACCTTTAGCGTATAACCCAGCACCCACTCAGCGAGCTGTGTCCTTTAGGAAGTAACCCAGCACCCACTCAGCAAGCTGACACCTTTAGGATGTAACCCATCATCCACTCAGCGAGCAGACACCTTTAGCGTGTAACCCAGCACCCACTCAGCGAGCCGAAACTTTTAGCGTGTAACCCAGCACCCAGTCAGCGAGCAGACACTTTTAGAGTATAACCCAGCACCCACTCACCGAGCAGACTCCTTTAGGATGTAGCCGAGCACCCACTCAGCGAGCTGACACCTTTAGGTTGTAACCCAGCACCCAGTCAGCGAGCAGACACTTTAAGGGTGTAACCCAGCACCCATTCCGCTCGCAGGCACCAGTAGGATGTAACCCAGCACCCACTCAGCAAGCAGACACCTTTAGCGTATAACCCAGCACCCACTCAGCGAGCTGTGTCCTTTAGGAAGTAACCCAGCACCCACTCAGCGAGCAGAAACTTTTAGCGTGTAAACCAGCACCCAGTCAGCCAGCAGACACTTTAAGGGTGTAACCAAGCACCCACTCCGTGAGCAGACACCATTAGGATGTACCCAAGCACCCAGTCAGCGAGCAGACACCTTTAGCGTGTAATCCAGCACCCACTCAGCGAGCTCATTCCTTTAGCATGTAACCCAGCACCCAGTCAGCGAGCTGACACCTTTAGGTTGTAACCCAGCACCCACTCAGCGAGCAGCCAACTTTAGGATGTAACACAGCACGCACTCAATAGGCAGTCACCTTTAGCGTGTCACCCAGCACCCACTCAGAGAGACCAGAAACTATTAGCGTATAACCCAGCACCCTCTCAGCGAGCTGTGTCCTTTAGGATGTAACCTAGCACCCACTCATCAAGCTGACACCTTTAGGTTGTAACCCAGCACCCAGTCAGTGAGCAGACACCTTTAGGATGTAACACAGCACCCACTCAGTGAGCGGACACCTTTAAGATGTTACTCAGTACCCACTCAGTGAGCAGACACCTTTAGGATGTAACCCAGCACCCACTCAGTGAGCGGACACCTTTAGAATATAACCCAGCACCCACTCAGTGAGCAGACACCTTTAGGATGTAACCCAGCACCCACTCAGTGAGCGGACAACTTTAAGATGTAACCCAACACCCACTCAGAGAGCGGACACCTCTAAGATGTAACCCGGCACCCACTTAGTGAGCAGACACCATTAGGATGTAACCCAGCACCCACTCAGCGAGCGGACACATTTAAGATGTAACCCAGCACCCACTCAGTGAGCGGACACCTTTAGAATATAACCCAGCACCCACTCAGTGAGCGGACACCTTTAGGATGTAACCCAGCACCCACTCAGTGAGCGGACACCTTTAGAATATAACCCAGCACCCACTCAGTGAGCAGACACCTTTAGCGTGTAACCCAGCACCCACTCAGCGAGCAGAAACTTTTAGCGTGTAACCCAGCACCCAGTCAGCGAGCAGACACTTTTAGAGTATAACCCAGCACCCACTCACCGAGCAGACTCCTTTAGGATGTAGCCGAGCACCCACTCAGCGAGCTGACACCTTTAGGTTGTAACCCAGCACCCAGTCAGCGAGCAGACACTTTAAGGGTGTAACCCAGCACCCATTCCGCTCGCAGGCACCAGTAGGATGTAACCCAGCACCCACTCAGCAAGCAGACACCTTTAGCGTATAACCCAGCACCCACTCAGCGAGCTGTGTCCTTTAGGATGTAACCCAGCACCCACTCAGCAAGCTGAAACCTTTAGGTTGTAACCCAGCACGCAGTCAGCGAGCAGACACTTTAAGGGTGTAACCCAGCACCCACTCAGCAAGCTTACACCTTTAGGTTGTAACCCAGCACCCAGTCAGCGAGCAAACACTTTAAGGGTGTAACCCAGCACCCAGTCAGCGAGCAAACACTTTAAGGGTGTAACCAAGCACCCACTCATCGAGCAGACACCTTTAGCGTGTAACCCAGCACCCAGTCAGCGAGCAAACACTTTAAGGGTGTAACCAAGCACCCACTCATCGAGCAGACACCTTTAGCGTGTAACCCAGCACCCACTCAGCGAGCTGTGTCCTTTAGGATGTAACCCCGCACCCACTCAGCAAGCTTACACCTTTAGGTTGTAACCCAGCACCCAGTCAGCGAGCAGACACTTTAAGGGTGTAACCCAGCACCCATTCCGCTCGCAGGCACCAGTAGGATTTAACCCAGCACCCACTCAGCAAGCAGACACCTTTAGCGTATAACCCAGCACCCACTCAGCGAGCTGTGTCCTTTAGGAAGTAACCCAGCACCCACTCAGCAAGCTGACACCTTTAGGATGTAACCCATCATCCACTCAGCGAGCAGACACCTTTAGCGTGTAACCCAGCACCCACTCAGCGAGCCAAAACTTTTAGCGTGTAACCCAGCACCCAGTCAGCGAGCAAACACTTTAAGGGTGTAACCAAGCACCCACTCATCGAGCAGACACCTTTAGCGTGTAACCCAGCACCCACTCAGCGAGCTCATTCCTTTAGGATGTAACACAGCACCAACTCAGCGAGCTGACACCTTTAGGTTGTAACCCAGCACCCAGTCAGCGAGCAGACACTTTAAGGGTGTAACGCAGCACCCACTCCGCTCGCCGACACCATTAGGATGTAACCCAGCACCCACTCAGCGAGCTGTGTCCTTTAGGATGTAACCCAGCACCCACTCAGCAAGCTGACACCTTTAGGTTGTAACCCAGCACCCAGTCAACGAGCAGAAACTTTAAGGGTGTAACCCAGCACCCACTCAGCAAGCTAGCACCTTTAGGATGTAACCCAGCACCCACTCAGCGAGCAGACACCTTTAGCGTGTAACCCAGCACCCACTCAGCGAGCAGAAACTTTTAGCGTGTAAACCAGCACCCAGTCAGCCAGCAGACACTTTAAGGGTGTAACCAAGCACCCACTCCGTGAGCAGACACCATTAGGATGTACCCAAGCACCCAGTCAGCGAGCAGACACCTTTAGCGTGTAATCCAGCACCCACTCAGCGAGCTCATTCCTTTAGCATGTAACCCAGCACCCAGTCAGCGAGCTGACACCTTTAGGTTGTAACCCAGCACCCACTCAGCGAGCAGCCAACTTTAGGATGTAACACAGCACGTACTCAATAGGCAGTCACCTTTAGCGTGTCACCCAGCACCCACTCAGAGAGACCAGAAACTATTAGCGTATAACCCAGCACCCTCTCAGCGAGCTGTGTCCTTTAGGATGTAACCTAGCACCCACTCATCAAGCTGACACCTTTAGGTTGTAACCCAGCACCCAGTCAGTGAGCAGACACCTTTAGGATGTAACCCAGCACCCACTCAGTGAGCGGACACCTTTAAGATGTTACTCAGTACCCACTCAGTGAGCAGACACCTTTAGGATGTAACCCAGCACCCACTCAGTGAGCGGACACCTTTAGAATATAACCCAGCACCCACTCAGTGAGCAGACACCTTTAGGATGTAACCCAGCACCCACTCAGTGAGCGGACACCTTTAAGATGTAACCCAACACCCACTCAGAGAGCGGACACCTCTAAGATGTAACCCGGCACCCACTTAGTGAGCAGACACCATTAGGATGTAACCCAGCACCCACTCAGCGAGCGGACACATTTAAGATGTAACCCAGCACCCACTCAGTGAGCAGACACCTTTAGGATGTAACCCAGCACCCACTCAGTGAGCGGACACCTTTAGAATATAACCCAGCACCCACTCAGTGAGCGGACACCTTTAGGATGTAACCCAGCACCCACTCAGTGAGCAGACACCTTTAGGATGTAACCCAGCACCCACTCAGTGAGCGGACACCTTTAGAATATAACCCAGCACCCACTCAGTGAGCGGACACCTTTAGGATGTAACCCAGCACCCACTCAGTGAGCGGACACCTTTAGAATATAACCCAGCACCCACTCAGTGAGCAGACACCTTTAGCGTGTAACCCAGCACCCACTCAGCGAGCAGAAACTTTTAGCGTGTAACCCAGCACCCAGTCAGCGAGCAGACACTTTTAGAGTATAACCCAGCACCCACTCAGCGAGCGGACTCCTTTAGGATGTAGCCGAGCACCCACTCAGCGAGCTGACACCTTTAGGTTGTAACCCAGCACCCAGTCAGCGAGCAGACACTTTAAGGGTGTAACCCAGCACCCATTCCGCTCGCAGGCACCAGTAGGATGTAACCCAGCACCCACACAGCAAGCAGACACCTTTAGCGTATAACCCAGCACCCACTCAGCGAGCTGTGTCCTTTAGGAAGTAACCCAGCACCCACTCAGCAAGCTGACACCTTTAGGATGTAACCCATCACCCACTCAGCGAGCAGACACCTTTAGCGTGTAACCCAGCACCCACTCAGCGAGCTGTGTCCTTTAGGAAGTAACCCAGCACCCACTCAGCAAGCTGACACCTTTAGGATGTAACCCATCACCCACTCAGCGAGCAGACACCTTTAGCGTGTAACCCAGCACCCACTCAGCGAGCCGAAACTTTTAGCGTGTAACCCAGCACCCAGTCAGCGAGCAAACACTTTAAGGGTGTAACCAAGCACCCACTCATTGAGCAGACATCTTTAGCGTGTAACCCAGCACCCACTCAGCGAGCTCATTCCTTTAGGATGTAACACAGCACCAACTCAGCGAGCAGACACTTTTAGAGTATAACCCAGCACCCATTCATCGAGCGGACTCCTTTAGGATGTAGCCGAGCACCCATTCAGCGAGCAGAGACCTTTAGCGTGTAACCCAGCACCCATTCTGCGAGCAGGGTCCTTTAGGATGTAACCCAGCACCCACTCAGCTAGCAGACACATTTATGGTGTAACCCTACATCCAGTCAGTGAGCTGACACTTTAAGGGTGTAACCCAGCACCCACTCATCGAGCAGAAACTTTTAGTGTGTAACCCAGCACCCAGTCAGCTTGTAGACCCCTTTAAGATGTAACACAGCACCCACTCAGCGAGCAATCACCTTTAGGGTCTAACCCGGCACCCACTCAGCTAGCATTCACATTTAGGGTGTAATCCAGCACGCACTCAGCTAGCAGACACATTTAGGGTGTAACCCTGCACCCACTCAGCAAGCTGACACCATTAGGTTGTAACCCAGCACCCACTCAGAGAGCAGAGCCCTTTAAGATGTAACCCAGCACCCACTCAGCTAGCAGACACATTTAGGGTGTAACCCAGCACCCAATCAGCTAGCAGACACATTTAGGGTGTAACCCAGCACCCAGTCAGCGAGCAGACACCTTTAAGATGTAACCCTGCACCCACTCAGTGAGCAGACACCATTAGCATGCATCCGAGCACCCATCCAGCGGGCAGGGTCCTTTAGGATGTTACCCAGCACCCATTTAGCTAGCAGAGCCCTTTAAGATGTAACCCAGCACCCACTCAGCGAGCAGACACCTTTAGGGTCTAACCCAGCACCCACTCAGAGAGCAGAGTCCTTTAAGATGTAACCCAGCACCCACTCAGCTAGCAGACACATTTAGGGTGTAACCCAGCACCCAATCAGCTAGCAGACACATTTAGGGTGTAACCCAGCACCCAGTCAGCGAGCAGACACCTTTAAGATGTAACCCTGCACCCACTCAGTGAGCAGACACCATTAGCATGCATCCGAGCACCCATCCAGCGGGCAGGGTCCTTTAGGATGTTACCCAGCACCCATTTAGCTAGCAGACACATTTAGGGTGTAACCCAGCACCCACTCAGCTAGCAGATACATTTAGGGTGTAACCCAGCACCCACTCAGCGAGCAGACACCTTTAAGATGTAACCCTGCAACCACTCAGCTAGCAGACACATTTAGGGTGTAACCCAGCACCCACTCAGCTAGCAGACACATTTAGAGTGTAATCCAGCACCCACTCAGCGAGCAGAGTCCTTTAGGATGTTACCCAGCATCCTCTCAGTGAGCAGACGCCGTTAGGTTGTAACCCAGCACCCAGTCAGCGAGAAGACACCATTAGGATGTAACCCAGCACCCACTCAGCAAGCAGAGTCCTTTACGATGTAACCCAGCACCCACTCATTGGGCAGTCACCCTTATATAGTAACCCAGCACCCACTCAGCGAGCAGAGTCCTTTACGATGTAACCCAGCACCCAGTCAGCGAGAAGACACCATTAGGATGTAACCCAGCACCCACTCAGCAAGCTGAGTCCTTTACGATGTAACCCAGCATCCTCTCAGTGAGCAGAGTCCTTTACGATGTAGCCCAGCACCCACTCATTGGGCAGTCACCCTTATATAGTAACCCAGCACCCACTCAGCGAGCAGAGTCCTTTACGATGTAACCCAGCACCCACTCAGTGAGCAGACACCTTTAATATGTAACCCAGCACCCATTCAGCGAGCTGACACCTTTAGGATGCAACCCAGCACCCACTCAGAGAGCAGAGTCCTTTAAGATGTAACCCTGCACACACTCAGCGAGCAGACACATTTAGGGTGTAACCCAGCACCCACTCAGCGAGCAGAGTCCTTTAATATGTAACCCTGCACCCACTCAGCTAGCAGACACATTTAGGGTGTAACCCTGCACCCACTCAGCGAGCAGAGTCCTTTAAGATGTAACCCAGCACCTACTCAGCTAGCAGACACATTTAGGGTCTAACCCAACACCTAGTCAGCGAGCAGACAACTTTAAGATGTAACCCTGCACCCACTCAGTGAGCAGACACCGTTAGCGTGCATCCGAGCACCCATTCAGCGAGCAGAGTCCTTTAGGATGTTACTCAGCACCCACTCAGCTAGCAGACACATTTAGGGTGTAACCCAGCACCCACTCAGCTAGCAGACACATTTGTGGTGTAACCCAACATCCAGTCAGTGAGCAGACACTTTAAGGGTGTAACCCAGCACCCACTCATCGAGCAGAAACTTTTAGTGAGTAACCCAGCAACCAGTCAGCTTGCAGACAATTTAAGGGTGTAACCCAGCACCCACTATGCTAGCAGATACATTTAGGGTGTAACCCAGCACCTAGTCAGCGAGCAGACACATTTAGCGTGTAATCCAGCACCCACTCAGCTAGCAGACACATTTAGAGTGTAATCCAGCACCCACTCAGCAAGCAGAGTCCTTTAGGATGTTACCCAGCATCCTCTCAGTGAGCAGACGCCGTTAGGTTGTAACCCAGCACCCAGTCAGCGAGAACACACCATTAGGATGTAACCCAGCACCCACTCAGCAAGCAGAGTCCTTTACGATGTAACCCAGCACCCACTCAGCTAGCAGACACATTTAGGGTGTAACCCAGCACCCAATCAGCTAGCAGACACATTTAGGGTGTAACCCAGCACCCACTCAGCGAGCAGACACCTTTAAGATGTAACCCTGCAACCACTCAGCTAGCAGACACATTTAGGGTGTAACCCAGCACCCACTCACCTTGCAGACACATTTAGAGTGTAATCCAGCACCCACTCAGTGAGCAGAGTCCTTTAGGATGTTACCCAGCATCCTCTCAGTGAGCAGACGCCGTTAGGTTGTAACCCAGCACCCAGTCAGCGAGAAGACACCATTAGGATGTAACCCAGCACCCACTCAGCAAGCAGAGTCCTTTACGATGTAACCCAGCACCCACTCATTGGGCAGTCACCCTTATATAGTAACCCAGCACCCACTCAGCGAGCAGAGTCCTTTACGATGTAACCCAGCACCCACTCAGTGAGCAGACACCTTTAATATGTAACCCAGCACCCATTCAGCGAGCTGACACCTTTAGGATGCAACCCAGCACCCACTCAGTGAGCAGACACCATTAGCGTGCATCCGAGCACCCATCCAGCGAGCAGCGTCCTTTAGGATGTTACCCAGCACCCACTCAGCTAGCAGATACATTTAGGGTGTAACCCTGCATCCAGTCAGCGAGCAGACACCTTTAGGATGTAACCCAGCACCCACTCAGCGAGCAGACACATTTAGCGTGTAATCCAGCACCCACTCAGCTAGCAGACACATTGATCATGTAATCCAGCACCCACTCAGCGAGCAGAGTCCTTTAGGATGTTACCCAGCATCCTCTCAGTGAGCAGACGCCGTTAGGTTGTAACCCAGCACCCAGTCAGCGAGAAGACACCATTAGGATGTAACCCAGCACCCACTCAGCAAGCAGAGTCCTTTACGATGTAACCCAGCACCCACTCATTGGGCAGTCACCCTTATATAGTAACCCAGCACCCAGTCAGCGAGCAGAGTCCTTTACGATGTAACCCAGCACCCACTCAGTGAGCAGACACCTTTAATATGTAACCCAGCACCCATTCAGCGAGCTGACACCTTTAGGATGCAACCCAGCACCCACTCAGTGAGCAGACACCTTTAAGATGTAACGCAGCACCCACTCAGCGAGCTGACACCTTCAGGGTGTAACCCAGCACCCATTGAGCGAGCAGACACCTTTAGGGTGTAACCCGGCACCCACTCAGCGAGCAGAAACCTTTATGATGTAACCAGGTACCCACTTAGCGTGCAGACACCTTTAAGATGTATCCCAGCACCCACTCAGCGAGAATACACCTTTAGCGTGTAACCGTGCACCCACTCAGTGAGAAGACACCATTACGATGTAACCCAGCACCCACTCAGCGAGAAGACACCATTACGATGTAACCCAGCACCCATTCAGCGAGCAGTCACTTTTAGGGTGTAACCCAGCACCCACTCAGCGAGCGGACACCTTTAGGAAGTAACCGAGCACCCACTCAGTGAGAAGACTCCTTTAGGGTGTAACCGTGCACCCACTCAGTGAGCAGACACCATTACGATGTAACCCAGCACCCATTCAGTGAGCAGACACCTTTAGGATGTAACCCAACACCCACTCAGCGAGTAGACACCTTTAAGATGTAACCCTGCACCCACACAGTGAGCAGACTCCTTTAGCATGTAACCCAGCACCCACTTAGAGAGCAGAGTCCTTTAATATCTAACCCTGCACCCACTCAGCTAGCATTCACATTTAGGGTGTAATCCAGCACGCACTCAGCTAGCAGACACATTTAGGGTGTAACCCTGCACCCACTCAGCGAGCAGAGTCCTTTAAGATGTTACCCAGCACCCACTCAGTGAGCAGACACCATTAGCGTGCATCCGAGCACCCATTCTGCGAGCAGGGTCCTTTAGGATGTAACCCAGCACTCACTCAGCTAGCAGACACATTTAGGGTGTAACCCAGCACCCACTCAGCTAGCAGACACATTTAGGATGTAACCCAGCACCCATTCTGCGAGCAGGGTCCTTTAGGATGTAACCCAGCACCCAGTCAGCTAGCAGACACATTTATGGTGTAACCCAACATCCAGTCAGTGAGCTGACACTTTAAGGGTGTAACCCAGCACCCACTCATCGAGCAGACACCTTTAAGATGTAACCCTGCAACCACTCAGCTAGCAGACACATTTAGGGTGTAACCCAGCACCCACTCAGCTAGCAGACACATTTAGAGTGTAATCCAGCACCCACTCAGCGAGCAGAGTCCTTTAGGATGTTACCCAGCATCCTCTCAGTGAGCAGACGCCGTTAGGTTGTAACCCAGCACCCAGTCAGCGAGAAGACACCATTAGGATGTAACCCAGCACCCACTCAGCAAGCAGAGTCCTTTACGATGTAACCCAGCACCCACTCATTGGGCAGTCACCCTTATATAGTAACCCAGCACCCACTCAGCGAGCAGAGTCCTTTACGATGTAACCCAGCACCCAGTCAGCGAGAAGACACCATTAGGATGTAACCCAGCACCCACTCAGCAAGCAGAGTCCTTTACGATGTAGCCCAGCACCCACTCATTGGGCAGTCACCCTTATATAGTAACCCAGCACCCACTCAGCGAGCAGAGTCCTTTAATATGTAACCCTGCACCCACTCAGCTAGCAGACACATTTAGGGTGTAACCCTGCACCCACTCAGCGAGCAGAGTCCTTTAAGATGTAACCCAGCACCTACTCAGCTAGCAGACACATTTAGGGTCTAACCCAACACCTAGTCAGCGAGCAGACAACTTTAAGATGTAACCCTGCACCCACTCAGTGAGCAGACACCTTTAGCGTGCATCCGAGCACCCATTCAGCGAGCAGAGTCCTTTAGGATGTTACTCAGCACCCACTCAGCTAGCAGACACATTTAGGGTGTAACCCTGCATCCAGTCAGCGAGCAGACACCTTTAGGATGTAACCCAGCACCCACTCAGCGAGCAGACACATTTAGCGTGTAATCCAGCACCCACTCAGCTAGCAGACACATTGATCATGTAATCCAGCACCCACTCAGCGAGCAGAGTCCTTTAGGATGTTACCCAGCATCCTCTCAGTGAGCAGACGCCGTTAGGTTGTAACCCAGCACCCAGTCAGCGAGAAGACACCATTAGGATGTAACCCAGCACCCACTCAGCAAGCAGAGTCCTTTACGATGTAACCCAGCACCCACTCATTGGGCAGTCACCCTTATATAGTAACCCAGCACCCAGTCAGCGAGCAGAGTCCTTTACGATGTAACCCAGCACCCACTCAGTGAGCAGACACCTTTAATATGTAACCCAGCACCCATTCAGCGAGCTGACACCTTTAGGATGCAACCCAGCACCCACTCAGTGAGCAGACACCTTTAAGATGTAACGCAGCACCCACTCAGCGAGCTGACACCTTCAGGGTGTAACCCAGCACCCATTGAGCGAGCAGACACCTTTAGGGTGTAACCCGGCACCCACTCAGCGAGCAGAAACCTTTATGATGTAACCAGGTACCCACTTAGCGTGCAGACACCTTTAAGATGTATCCCAGCACCCACTCAGCGAGAATACACCTTTAGCGTGTAACCCTGCACCCACTCAGCGAGAAGACACCATTACGATGTAACCCAGCACCCATTCAGCGAGCAGTCACTTTTAGGGTGTAACCCAGCACCCACTCAGCGAGCGGACACCTTTAGGAAGTAACCGAGCACCCACTCAGTGAGAAGACTCCTTTAGGGTGTAACCGTGCACCCACTCAGTGAGCAGACACCATTACGATGTAACCCAGCACCCATTCAGTGAGCAGACACCTTTAGGATGTAACCCAACACCCACTCAGCGAGTAGACACCTTTAAGATGTAACCCTGCACCCACACAGTGAGCAGACTCCTTTAGCATGTAACCCAGCACCCACTTAGAGAGCAGAGTCCTTTAATATCTAACCCTGCACCCACTCAGCTAGCATTCACATTTAGGGTGTAATCCAGCACGCACTCAGCTAGCAGACACATTTAGGGTGTAACCCTGCACCCACTCAGCGAGCAGAGTCCTTTAAGATGTTACCCAGCACCCACTCAGTGAGCAGACACCATTAGCGTGCATCCGAGCACCCATTCTGCGAGCAGGGTCCTTTAGGATGTAACCCAGCACTCACTCAGCTAGCAGACACATTTAGGGTGTAACCCAGCACCCACTCAGCTAGCAGACACATTTAGGATGTAACCCAGCACCCATTCTGCGAGCAGGGTCCTTTAGGATGTAACCCAGCACCCACTCAGCTAGCAGACACATTTATGGTGTAACCCAACATCCAGTCAGTGAGCTGACACTTTAAGGGTGTAACCCAGCACCCACTCATCGAGCAGACACCTTTAAGATGTAACCCTGCAACCACTCAGCTAGCAGACACATTTAGGGTGTAACCCAGCACCCACTCAGCTAGCAGACACATTTAGAGTGTAATCCAGCACCCACTCAGCGAGCAGAGTCCTTTAGGATGTTACCCAGCATCCTCTCAGTGAGCAGACGCCGTTAGGTTGTAACCCAGCACCCAGTCAGCGAGAAGACACCATTAGGATGTAACCCAGCACCCACTCAGCAAGCAGAGTCCTTTACGATGTAACCCAGCACCCACTCATTGGGCAGTCACCCTTATATAGTAACCCAGCACCCACTCAGCGAGCAGAGTCCTTTACGATGTAACCCAGCACCCAGTCAGCGAGAAGACACCATTAGGATGTAACCCAGCACCCACTCAGCAAGCAGAGTCCTTTACGATGTAGCCCAGCACCCACTCATTGGGCAGTCACCCTTATATAGTAACCCAGCACCCACTCAGCGAGCAGAGTCCTTTAATATGTAACCCTGCACCCACTCAGCTAGCAGACACATTTAGGGTGTAACCCTGCACCCACTCAGCGAGCAGAGTCCTTTAAGATGTAACCCAGCACCTACTCAGCTAGCAGACACATTTAGGGTCTAACCCAACACCTAGTCAGCGAGCAGACAACTTTAAGATGTAACCCTGCACCCACTCAGTGAGCAGACACCTTTAGCGTGCATCCGAGCACCCATTCAGCGAGCAGAGTCCTTTAGGATGTTACTCAGCACCCACTCAGCTAGCAGACACATTTAGGGTGTAACCCAGCACCCACTCAGCTAGCAGACACATTTGTGTTGTAACCCAACATCCAGTCAGTGAGCAGACACTTTAAGGGTGTAACCCAGCACCCACTCATCGAGCAGAAACTTTTAGTGAGTAACCCAGCAACCAGTCAGCTTGCAGACAATTTAAGGGTGTAACCCAGCACCCACTATGCTAGCAGATACATTTAGGGTGTAACCCTGCATCCAGTCAGCGAGCAGACACCTTTAGGATGTAACCCAGCACCCACTCAGCGAGCAGACACATTTAGCGTGTAATCCAGCACCCACTCAGCTAGCAGACACATTGATCATGTAATCCAGCACCCACTCAGCGAGCAGAGTCCTTTAGGATGTTACCCAGCATCCTCTCAGTGAGCAGACGCCGTTAGGTTGTAACCCAGCACCCAGTCAGCGAGAAGACACCATTAGGATGTAACCCAGCACCCACTCAGCAAGCAGAGTCCTTTACGATGTAACCCAGCACCCACTCATTGGGCAGTCACCCTTATATAGTAACCCAGCACCCACTCAGCGAGCAGAGTCCTTTACGATGTAACCCAGCACCCACTCAGTGAGCAGACACCTTTAATATGTAACCCAGCACCCATTCAGCGAGCTGACACCTTTAGGATGCAACCCAGCACCCACTCAGTGAGCAGACACCTTTAAGATGTAACGCAGCACCCACTCAGCGAGCTGACACCTTCAGGGTGTAACCCAGCACCCATTGAGCGAGCAGACACCTTTAGGGTGTAACCCGGCACCCACTCAGCGAGCAGAAACCTTTATGATGTAACCAGGTACCCACTTAGCGTGCAGACACCTTTAAGATGTATCCCAGCACCCACTCAGCGAGAATACACCTTTAGCGTGTAACCCTGCACCCACTCAGCGAGCAGACACCATTACGATGTAACCCAGCACCCATTCAGCGAGCAGTCACTTTTAGGGTGTAACCCAGCACCCACTCAGCGAGCGGACACCTTTAGGAAGTAACCGAGCACCCACTCAGTGAGAAGACTCCTTTAGGGTGTAACCGTGCACCCACTCAGTGAGCAGACACCATTACGATGTAACCCAGCACCCATTCAGTGAGCAGACACCTTTAGGATGTAACCCAACACCCACTCAGCGAGCAGACACCTTTAAGATGTAACCCTGCACCCACACAGTGAGCAGACTCCTTTAGCATGTAACCCAGCACCCACTTAGAGAGCAGAGTCCTTTAATATCTAACCCTGCACCCACTCAGCTAGCATTCACATTTAGGGTGTAATCCAGCACGCACTCAGCTAGCAGACACATTTAGGGTGTAACCCTGCACCCACTCAGCGAGCAGAGTCCTTTAAGATGTTACCCAGCACCCACTCAGTGAGCAGACACCATTAGCGTGCATCCGAGCACCCATTCTGCGAGCAGGGTCCTTTAGGATGTAACCCAGCACCCACTCAGCTAGCAGACACATTTAGGGTGTAACCCAGCACCCATTCAGTGAGCAGACACCTTTAGGATGTAACCCAACACCCACTCAGCGAGCAGACACCTTTAAGATGTAACCCTGCACCCACACAGTGAGCAGACTCCTTTAGCATGTAACCCAGCACCCACTTAGAGAGCAGAGTCCTTTAATATCTAACCCTGCACCCACTCAGCTAGCATTCACATTTAGGGTGTAATCCAGCACGCACTCAGCTAGCAGAGTCCTTTAAGATGTTACCCAGCACCCACTCAGTGAGCAGACACCATTAGCGTGCATCCGAGCACCCATTCTGCGAGCAGGGTCCTTTAGGATGTAACCCAGCACCCACTCAGCTAGCAGACACATTTAGGGTGTAACCCAGCACCCAGTCAGCGAGAAGACACCATTAGGATGTAACCCAGCACCCACTCAGCAAGCAGAGTCCTTTACGATGTAACCCAGCACCCACTCATTGGGCAGTCACCCTTATATAGTAACCCAGCACCCACTCAGCGAGCAGAGTCCTTTACGATGTAACCCAGCACCCAGTCAGCGAGAAGACACCATTAGGATGTAACCCAGCACCCACTCAGCAAGCAGAGTCCTTTACGATGTAGCCCAGCACCCACTCATTGGGCAGTCACCCTTATATAGTAACCCAGCACCCACTCAGCGAGCAGAGTCCTTTAATATGTAACCCTGCACCCACTCAGCTAGCAGACACATTTAGGGTGTAACCCTGCACCCACTCAGCGAGCAGAGTCCTTTAAGATGTAACCCAGCACCTACTCAGCTAGCAGACACATTTAGGGTCTAACCCAACACCTAGTCAGCGAGCAGACAACTTTAAGATGTAACCCTGCACCCACTCAGTGAGCAGACACCTTTAGCGTGCATCCGAGCACCCATTCAGCGAGCAGAGTCCTTTAGGATGTTACTCAGCACCCACTCAGCTAGCAGACACATTTAGGGTGTAACCCAGCACCCACTCAGCTAGCAGACACATTTGTGTTGTAACCCAACATCCAGTCAGTGAGCAGACACTTTAAGGGTGTAACCCAGCACCCACTCATCGAGCAGAAACTTTTAGTGAGTAACCCAGCAACCAGTCAGCTTGCAGACAATTTAAGGGTGTAACCCAGCACCCACTATGCTAGCAGATACATTTAGGGTGTAACCCTGCATCCAGTCAGCGAGCAGACACCTTTAGGATGTAACCCAGCACCCACTCAGCGAGCAGACACATTTAGCGTGTAATCCAGCACCCACTCAGCTAGCAGACACATTGATCATGTAATCCAGCACCCACTCAGCGAGCAGAGTCCTTTAGGATGTTACCCAGCATCCTCTCAGTGAGCAGACGCCGTTAGGTTGTAACCCAGCACCCAGTCAGCGAGAAGACACCATTAGGATGTAACCCAGCACCCACTCAGCAAGCAGAGTCCTTTACGATGTAACCCAGCACCCACTCATTGGGCAGTCACCCTTATATAGTAACCCAGCACCCACTCAGCGAGCAGAGTCCTTTACGATGTAACCCAGCACCCACTCAGTGAGCAGACACCTTTAATATGTAACCCAGCACCCATTCAGCGAGCTGACACCTTTAGGATGCAACCCAGCACCCACTCAGTGAGCAGACACCTTTAAGATGTAACGCAGCACCCACTCAGCGAGCTGACACCTTCAGGGTGTAACCCAGCACCCATTGAGCGAGCAGACACCTTTAGGGTGTAACCCGGCACCCACTCAGCGAGCAGAAACCTTTATGATGTAACCAGGTACCCACTTAGCGTGCAGACACCTTTAAGATGTATCCCAGCACCCACTCAGCGAGAATACACCTTTAGCGTGTAACCCTGCACCCACTCAGCGAGCAGACACCATTACGATGTAACCCAGCACCCATTCAGCGAGCAGTCACTTTTAGGGTGTAACCCAGCACCCACTCAGCGAGCGGACACCTTTAGGAAGTAACCGAGCACCCACTCAGTGAGAAGACTCCTTTAGGGTGTAACCGTGCACCCACTCAGTGAGCAGACACCATTACGATGTAACCCAGCACCCATTCAGTGAGCAGACACCTTTAGGATGTAACCCAACACCCACTCAGCGAGCAGACACCTTTAAGATGTAACCCTGCACCCACACAGTGAGCAGACTCCTTTAGCATGTAACCCAGCACCCACTTAGAGAGCAGAGTCCTTTAATATCTAACCCTGCACCCACTCAGCTAGCATTCACATTTAGGGTGTAATCCAGCACGCACTCAGCTAGCAGACACATTTAGGGTGTAACCCTGCACCCACTCAGCGAGCAGAGTCCTTTAAGATGTTACCCAGCACCCACTCAGTGAGCAGACACCATTAGCGTGCATCCGAGCACCCATTCTGCGAGCAGGGTCCTTTAGGATGTAACCCAGCACCCACTCAGCTAGCAGACACATTTAGGGTGTAACCCAGCACCCATTCAGTGAGCAGACACCTTTAGGATGTAACCCAACACCCACTCAGCGAGCAGACACCTTTAAGATGTAACCCTGCACCCACACAGTGAGCAGACTCCTTTAGCATGTAACCCAGCACCCACTTAGAGAGCAGAGTCCTTTAATATCTAACCCTGCACCCACTCAGCTAGCATTCACATTTAGGGTGTAATCCAGCACGCACTCAGCTAGCAGAGTCCTTTAAGATGTTACCCAGCACCCACTCAGTGAGCAGACACCATTAGCGTGCATCCGAGCACCCATTCTGCGAGCAGGGTCCTTTAGGATGTAACCCAGCACCCACTCAGCTAGCAGACACATTTAGGGTGTAACCCAGCACCCACTCAGCTAGCAGACACATTTAGGATGTAACCCAGCACCCATTCTGCGAGCAGGGTCCTTTAGGATGTAACCCAGCACCCACTCAGCTAGCAGACACATTTATGGTGTAACCCAACATCCAGTCAGTGAGCTGACACTTTAAGGGTGTAACCCAGCACCCACTCATCGAGCAGAAACTTTTAGTGTGTAACCCAGCACCCAGTCAGCTTGTAGACCCCTTTAAGATGTAACACAGCACCCACTCAGCGAGCAATCACCTTTAGGGTCTAACCCGGCACCCACTCAGCTAGCATTCACATTTAGGGTGTAATCCAGCACGCACTCAGCTAGCAGACACATTTAGGGTGTAACCCTGCACCCACTCAGCAAGCTGACACCGTTAGGTTGTAACCCAGCACCCACTCAGAGAGCAGAGCCCTTTAAGATGTAACCCAGCACCCACTCAGCGAGCAGACACCTTTAGGGTCTAACCCAGCACCCACTCAGAGAGCAGAGTCCTTTAAGATGTAACCCAGCACCCACTCAGCTAGCAGACACATTTAGGGTGTAACCCAGCACCCAATCAGCTAGCAGACACATTTAGGGTGTAACCCAGCACCCAGTCAGCGAGCAGACACCTTTAAGATGTAACCCTGCACCCACTCAGTGAGCAGACACCATTAGCATGCATCCGAGCACCCATCCAGCGGGCAGGGTCCTTTAGGATGTTACCCAGCACCCATTTAGCTAGCAGAGCCCTTTAAGATGTAACCCAGCACCCACTCAGCGAGCAGACACCTTTAGGGTCTAACCCAGCACCCACTCAGAGAGCAGAGTCCTTTAAGATGTAACCCAGCACCCACTCAGCTAGCAGACACATTTAGGGTGTAACCCAGCACCCAATCAGCTAGCAGACACATTTAGGGTGTAACCCAGCACCCAGTCAGCGAGCAGACACCTTTAAGATGTAACCCTGCACCCACTCAGTGAGCAGACACCATTAGCATGCATCCGAGCACCCATCCAGCGGGCAGGGTCCTTTAGGATGTTACCCAGCACCCATTTAGCTAGCAGACACATTTAGGGTGTAACCCAGCACCCACTCAGCTAGCAGATACATTTAGGGTGTAACCCAGCACCCACTCAGCGAGCAGACACCTTTAAGATGTAACCCTGCAACCACTCAGCTAGCAGACACATTTAGGGTGTAACCCAGCACCCACTCAGCTAGCAGACACATTTAGAGTGTAATCCAGCACCCACTCAGCGAGCAGAGTCCTTTAGGATGTTACCCAGCATCCTCTCAGTGAGCAGACGCCGTTAGGTTGTAACCCAGCACTCAGTCAGCGAGAAGACACCATTAGGATGTAACCCAGCACCCACTCAGCAAGCAGAGTCCTTTACGATGTAACCCAGCACCCACTCATTGGGCAGTCACCCTTATATAGTAACCCAGCACCCACTCAGCGAGCAGAGTCCTTTACGATGTAACCCAGCACCCAGTCAGCGAGAAGACACCATTAGGATGTAACCCAGCACCCACTCAGCAAGCAGAGTCCTTTACGATGTAGCCCAGCACCCACTCATTGGGCAGTCACCCTTATATAGTAACCCAGCACCCACTCAGCGAGCAGAGTCCTTTACGCTGTAACCCAGCACCCACTCAGTGAGCAGACACCTTTAATATGTAACCCAGCACCCATTCAGCGAGCTGACACCTTTAGGATGCAACCCAGCACCCACTCAGTGAGCAGACACCTTTAAGATGTAACGCAGCACCCACTCAGCGAGCTGACACCTTCAGGGTGTAACCCAGCACCCATTGAGCGAGCAGACACCTTTAGGGTGTAACCCGGCACCCACTCAGCGAGCAGAAACCTTTATGATGTAACCAGGTACCCACTTAGCGTGCAGACACCTTTAAGATGTATCCCAGCACCCACTTAGAGAGCAGAGTCCTTTAATATCTAACCCTGCACCCACTCAGCTAGCATTCACATTTAGGGTGTAATCCAGCACGCACTCAGCTAGCAGACACATTTAGGGTGTAACCCTGCACCCACTCAGCGAGCAGAGTCCTTTAAGATGTTACCCAGCACCCACTCAGTGAGCAGACACCATTAGCGTGCATCCGAGCACCCATTCTGCGAGCAGGGTCCTTTAGGATGTAACCCAGCACCCACTCAGCTAGCAGACACATTTAGGGTGTAACCCAGCACCCACTCAGCTAGCAGACACATTTAGGGTGTAACCCAGCACCCATTCTGCGAGCAGGGTCCTTTAGGATGTAACCCAGCACCCACTCAGCTAGCAGACACATTTATGGTGTAACCCAACATCCAGTCAGTGAGCAGACACTTAAAGGGTGTAACCCAGCACCCACTCATCGAGCAGAAACTTTTAGTGAGTAACCCAGCAACCAGTCAGCTTGCAGACAATTTAAGGGTGTAACCCAGCACCCACTATGCTAGCAGATACATTTAGGGTGTAACCCAGCACCTAGTCAGCGAGCAGACACCTTTAAGATGTAACCCTGCACCCACTCAGTGAGCAGACACCATTAGCGTGCATCCGAGCACCCATCCAGCGAGCAGCGTCCTTTAGGATGTTACCCAGCACACACTCAGCTAGCAGATACATTTAGTGTGAAACCCTGCATCCAGTCAGCGAGCAGACACTTTAAGGGTGTAACCCAGCACCCACTCCGCTAGCAGACACCATTAGGATGTAATCCAGCACCCACTCAGCTAGCAGAGTCCTTTAGGATGTTACCCAGCATCCTCTCAGTGAGCAGACGCCGTTAGGTTGTAACCCAGCACCCAGTCAGCGAGAAGACACCATTAGGATGTAACCCAGCACCCACTCAGCAAGCAGAGTCCTTTACGATGTAACCCAGCACCCACTCAGCTAGCAGACACATTTAGGGTGTAACCCAGCACCCAATCAGCTAGCAGACACATTTAGGGTGTAACCCAGCACCCACTCAGCGAGCAGACACCTTTAGGGTCTAACCCAGCACCCACTCAGAGAGCAGAGTCCTTTAAGATGTAACCCAGCACCCACTCAGCTAGCAGACACATTTAGGGTGTAACCCAGCACCCAATCAGCTAGCAGACACATTTAGGGTGTAACCCAGCACCCGCTCAGCGAGCAGACACCTTTAAGATGTAACCCTGCAACCACTCAGCTAGCAGACACATTTAGGGTGTAACCCAGCACCCACTCAGCTAGCAGACACATTTAGAGTGTAATCCAGCACCCACTCAGCGAGCAGAGTCCTTTAGGATGTTACCCAGCATCCTCTCAGTGAGCAGACGCCGTTAGGTTGTATCCCAGCACCCAGTCAGCGAGAAGACACCATTAGGATGTAACCCAGCACCCACTCAGCAAGCAGAGTCCTTTACGATGTAGCCCAGCACCCACTCATTGGGCAGTCACCCTTATATAGTAACCCAGCACCCACTCAGCGAGCAGAGTCCTTTACGATGTAACCCAGCACCCACTCAGTGAGCAGACACCTTTAATATGTAACCCAGCACCCATTCAGCGAGCTGACACCTTTAGGATGCAACCCAGCACCCACTCAGTGAGCAGACACCTTTAAGATGTAACGCAGCACCCACTCAGCGAGCTGACACCTTCAGGGTGTAACCCAGCACCCATTGAGCGAGCAGACACCTTTAGGGTGTAACCCGGCACCCACTCAGCTAGCAGACACATTTAGGGTGTAACCCAGCACCCAATCAGCTAGCAGACACATTTAGGGTGTAACCCAGCACCCACTCAGCTAGCAGACACATTTAGAGTGTAATCCAGCACCCACTCAGCGAGCAGAGTCCTTTAGGATGTTACCCAGCATCCTCTCAGTGAGCAGACGCCGTTAGGTTGTAACCCAGCACCCACTCAGAGAGCAGAGCCCTTTAAGATGTAACCCAGCACCCACTCAGCGAGCAGACACCTTTAGGGTCTAACCCAGCACCCACTCAGAGAGCAGAGTCCTTTAAGATGTAACCCAGCACCCACTCAGCTAGCAGACACATTTAGGGTGTAACCCAGCACCCAATCAGCTAGCAGACACATTTAGGGTGTAACCCAGCACCCGCTCAGCGAGCAGACACCTTTAAGATGTAACCCTGCAACCACTCAGCTAGCAGACACATTTAGGGTGTAACCCAGCACCCGCTCAGCTAGCAGACACATTTAGAGTGTAATCCAGCACCCACTCAGCAAGCAGAGTCCTTTAGGATGTTACCCAGCATCCTCTCAGTGAGCAGACGCCGTTAGGTTGTATCCCAGCACCCAGTCAGCGAGAAGACACCATTAGGATGTAACCCAGCACCCACTCAGCAAGCAGAGTCCTTTACGATGTAACCCAGCACCCACTCAGTGAGCAGACACCTTTAATATGTAACCCAGCACCCATTCAGCGAGCTGACACCTTTAGGATGCAACCCAGCACCCACTCAGTGAGCAGACACCATTAGCGTGCATCCGAGCACCCATCCAGCGAGCAGCGTCCTTTAGGATGTTACCCAGCACCCACTCAGCTAGCAGATACATTTAGGGTGTAACCCTGCTCCCACTCAGCTAGCAGACACATTTAGTGTGTAACCCTGCATCCAGTCAGAGAGCAGACATTTTAAGGGTGTAACCCAGCACCCACTCCGCTAGCAGACACCATTAGGATGTAACCCAGCACCCACTCAGCGAGCAGACACATTTAGTGTGTAATCCAGCACCCACTCAGCTAGCAGACACATTGATCATGTAATCCAGCACCCACTCAGCGAGCAGAGTCCTTTAGGATGTTACCCAGCATCCTCTCAGTGAGCAGACGCCGTTAGGTTGTAACCCAGCACCCAGTCAGCGAGAAGACACCATTAGGATGTAACCCAGCACCCACTCAGCAAGCAGAGTCCTTTACGATGTAACCCAGCACCCACTCATTGGGCAGTCACCCTTATATAGTAACCCAGCACCCACTCAGCGAGCTGACACCTTTAGGATGCAACCCAGCACCCACTCAGTGAGCAGACACCTTTAAGATGTAACGCAGCACCCACTCAGCGAGCTGACACCTTCAGGGTGTAACCCAGCACCCATTGAGCGAGCAGACACCTTTAGGGTGTAACCCGGCACCCACACAGCGAGCAGAAACCTTTATGATGTAACCAGGTACCCACTCAGCGAGCAGAAACCTTTACAATGTAACCCAGCACCCACTCAGTGAGAAGACACCATTACGATGTAACCCAGCACCCATTCAGCGAGCAGTCACTTTTAGGGTGTAACCCAGCACCCACTCAGCGAGCGGACACCTTTAGGAAGTAACCGAGCACCCACTCAGTGAGAAGACTCCTTTAGGGTGTAACCGTGCACCCACTCAGTGAGCAGACACCATTACGATGTAACCCAGCACCCATTCAGTGAGCAGACACCTTTAGGATGTAACCCAACACCCACTCAGCGAGCAGACACCTTTAAGATGTAACCCTGCACCCACACAGTGAGCAGACTCCTTTAGCATGTAACCCAGCACCCACTTAGAGAGCAGAGTCCTTTAATATCTAACCCTGCACCCACTCAGCTAGCATTCACATTTAGGGTGTAATCCAGCACGCACTCAGCTAGCAGAGTCCTTTAAGATGTTACTTAGCACCCACTCAGTGAGCAGACACCATTAGCGTGCATCCGAGCACCCATTCTGCGAGCAGGGTCCTTTAGGATGTAACCCAGCACCCACTCAGCTAGCAGACACATTTATGGTGTAACCCAACATCCAGTCAGTGAGCTGACACTTTAAGGGTGTAACCCAGCACCCACTCATCGAGCAGAAACTTTTAGTGTGTAACCCAGCACCCAGTCAGCTTGTAGACCCCTTTAAGATGTAACACAGCACCCACTCAGCGAGCAATCACCTTTAGGGTCTAACCCGGCACCCACTCAGCTAGCATTCACATTTAGGGTGTAATCCAGCACGCACTCAGCTAGCAGACACATTTAGGGTGTAACCCTGCACCCACTCAGCAAGCTGACACCGTTAGGTTGTAACCCAGCACCCACTCAGAGAGCAGAGCCCTTTAAGATGTAACCCAGCACCCACTCAGCGAGCAGACACCTTTAGGGTCTAACCCAGCACCCACTCAGAGAGCAGAGTCCTTTAAGATGTAACCCAGCACCCACTCAGCTAGCAGACACATTTAGGGTGTAACCCAGCACCCAATCAGCTAGCAGACACATTTAGGGTGTAACCCAGCACCCAGTCAACGAGCAGACACCTTTAAGATGTAACCCTGCACCCACTCAGTGAGCAGACACCATTAGCATGCATCCGAGCACCCATCCAGCGGGCAGGGTCCTTTAGGATGTTACCCAGCACCCATTTAGCTAGCAGACACATTTAGGGTGTAACCCAGCACCCACTCAGCTAGCAGATACATTTAGGGTGTAACCCAGCACCCACTCAGCGAGCAGACACCTTTAAGATGTAACCCTGCAACCACTCAGCTAGCAGACACATTTAGGGTGTAACCCAGCACCCACTCAGCTAGCAGACACATTTAGAGTGTAATCCAGCACCTACTCAGCGAGCAGAGTCCTTTAGGATGTTACCCAGCATCCTCTCAGTGAGCAGACGCCGTTAGTTTGTAACCCAGCACCCAGTCAGCGAGAAGACACCATTAGGATGTAACCCAGCACCCACTCAGCAAGCAGAGTCCTTTACGATGTAACCCAGCACCCAGTCAGCGAGAAGACACCATTAGGATGTAACCCAGCACCCACTCAGCAAGCAGAGTCCTTTACGATGTAACCCAGCACCCATTCATTGGGCAGTCACCCTTATATAGTAACCCAGCACCCACTCAGCGAGCAGAGTCCTTTACGATGCAACCCAGCACCCACTCAGTGAGCAGACACCTTTAAGATGTAACGCAGCACCCACTCAGCGAGCTGACACCTTCAGGGTGTAACCCAGCACCCACTCAGTGAGCAGACACCTTTAGCGTGTAAACATGCACCCACTCTGTGAGCAGACACTTTTAAAATGTAAGTCAGCACCCACTCAGCGAGCTGACACCTTTAGGATGTAACCCAGCACCCAGTAAGCTAGTAGACACCTTTAGCATTTAAACAAGTACCCACTGAGCGAGCAGACACCTTTAGGGTGTAACACAGCACCCACTCAGCGAGCAATCACCTTTAGGGTCTAACGCGGTGTGGTGAACTATGTGCCTGTCGGGACACGCCCCCTGCTGACTGCTCCTGTGGCTCCTCCCACAGGCCCCTGTATAAAGGCGATCTGAGGCCTGACGCTCGGCCTCAGTCTCCAGGACATAGTATGATGGACACTCACTCCTGGTTCCTTCTTCCAGTCAATAAAAGCCGATATCTCGCCTTACGTCTCAGTGTGAGTTATTGATGGTGCATCACCCGGCACCCACTCAGTGAGCAGAAACCTTTATGATGTAACCGGGCACCCACTTAGCGAGCAGTCTCCTTTAAGATGTAACCCAGCACCCATTCAGCAAGAATACACCTTTAGCGTGTAACCGTGCACCCACTCAGCGAGCAGACATCTTTATAATGTTACCCTGCACCCACTCAGTGAGAAGACACCTTTAGGATGTAACCCTGCACCCACTCAGTGAGCAGACTCCATTACGATGTAACCCAGCACCCATTCAGCGAGCAGACACCTTTAGGAAGTAACCCTGCACCCACTCAGCGAGCGGACACCTTTAGGAAGTAACCCTGCACTCACTCAGTGAGCGGACACCTTTAGGATGTAACCCAGCACCCACTCAGCGAGCGGACACCTTTAGGAAGTAACCCTGCACCCACTCAGAGAGCGGACACCTTTAGGAAGTAACCCTGCACCCACTCAGCGAGCGGACACCTTTAGGAAGTAACCCTGCACCCACTCAGCGAGCGGACACCTTTAGGATGTAACCCTGCACCCACTCAGCGAGCAGACACCTTTAGGATGTAACCCTGCACCCACTCAGCGAGCGGACACCTTTAGGATGTAACCCTGCACCCACTCAGTGAGCAGACACCTTTAGCGTGCATCCGAGCACCCACTCAGCGAGCTGATACCTTTAGGATGTAACCCAGCACCCACTCAGCGAGCTGATACCTTTAGGATGTAACCCAGCACCCAGTAAGCTAGTAGACACCTTTAGCGTTTAAACCAGTACCCACTGACGAGCAGACACCTTTAGGGTGTAACCCGGCACCCACTCAGCGAGCAGAGTTCTTTAGGATGTAACACTCCACCCACACAGCGTGCACGCATCATTACGATGTAACCCAGCACCCACTCAGCAAGCAATCACCTTTAGCTCTAACCCGGCACCCACTTAGCGTGCAGACACCTTTAAGATGTAACCCTGCACCCACTCAGTGAGCAGACACCTTTAGCGTGCATCCGAGCACCCATTCAGCGAGCAGAGTCCTTTAGGATGTTACCCAGCACCCACTCAACTAGCAGACACATTTAGGGTGTAACCCAGCACCCACTCAGCTGGCACACACCTTTAGAGTGTAACCCAGCACCCACTCAGAGAGCAGAGTCCTTTAAGATGTAACCCTGCACCCACTCAGCGAGCAGAGCCCTTTAAGATGTATCCCAGCACCTACTCAGCGAGCAGACACCTTTAGGGTCTAACCCAGCACCCACTCAGAGAGCAGACACCTTTAGGGTCTAACCCAGCACCCAGTCAGAGAGCAGACACCGTTAAGATGTTACCCAGCACCCACTCAGCGAGCAGACACATTTAGGGTGTAACCCAGAACCCAATCAGCTAGCAGACACATTTAGGGTGTAACCCAGCACCCACTCAGCGAGCTGACACCTTCAGGGTGTAACCCAGCACCCAGTAAGCTAGTAGACACCTTTAGCCTGTAAACAAGCACCCATTGAGCGAGCAGACACCTTTAGGGTGTAACCCGGCACCCACTATAAGAAGTATCCCAGCACCCACACAGCGAACAGACACCTTTAAGATGTAACCCAGCACCCACTCAGCGAGAATACACCTTTAAGATGTAACCCTGCACCCACTCAGCGAGCAGACACCATTACGATGTAACCCAGCACCCATTCAGCGAGCAGTCACCTTTAGGGTGTAACCCAGCACCCACTCAGCGAGCGGACACCTTTAGGAAGTAACCGTGCACCCACTCAGTGAGCAGACACCATTACGATGTAACCCAGCACCCATTCAGCGAGCAAACACCTTCAGGATGTAACCCAACACCCACTCAGCGAGCAGACACCTTTAAGATGTAACCCTGCACCCACACAGTGAGCAGACACCTTTTGCGTGCATCCGAGCACCCATTCAGCAAGCAGACACCTTTAGCATGTAACCCAGCACCCACTTAGAGAGCAGAGTCCTTTAATATCTAACCCTGCACCCACTCAGCTAGCAGACACATTTAGGGTGTAATCCAGCACCCACTCAGCGAGCAGACACCTTTAGGTTGTAACCCAACACCCACTCAGCGAGCAGACAACTTTAAGATGTAACCCTGCACGCACTCAGTGAGCAGACACCTTTAGCATGCATCCGAGCACCCATTCTGCGAGTAGGGTCCTTTAGAATGTTACCCAGCACCCACTCAGCTAGCAGACACATTTAAGGTGTAACCCAGCACCCACTCAGCGAGCAGGCACCTTTAAAATGTAACCATGCACCCACTCAGCTAGCAAACACATTTAGCGTGTAACCCAGCACCCACTCAGCTAGCAGACACATTTATGGTGTAACCCAGCATCCAGTCAGTGAGCAGACACTTTAAGTGTGTAACCCAGCACCCACTCAGTGAGCAGAAACTTTTAGTGTGTAACCCAGCACCCAGTCAGCTTGCAGACAATTTAAGGGTGTAACCCAGCACCCACTCAGCGAGCAGACACATTTAGCGTGTAAACCTGCACCCACTCAGCGAGCTGACAACTTTAGGATGTAACCCAGCACCCAGTAAGCTAGTAGACACCTTTCGCGTGTAAACAAGCACCCACTGAGCGAGCAGACACCTTTAGGGTGTAACCCAGCACCCAGTCAGCGAGCAGAGTTCTTTAGGATGTAACACTCCACCCACTCAGCGTGCACGCATCATTACGATGTAACCCAGCACCCACTCAGCGAGCAGAACCCTTTAAGATGTAACACAGCACCCACTCAGCGAGCAATCACCTTTAGGGTCTAACCCGGCACCCACTCAGCGATCAGAAACCTTTATGATGTAACCGGGCACCCACTTAGCATGCAGACACCTTTGAGATGTATCCCAGCACCCACTCAGCGAGTAGTCTCCTTTAAGATGTAACCCAGCACCCACTCAGCGAGAATACACCTTTAAGATGTAACCCTGCACCCATTCAGCGAGCAGTCATCTTTAGGGTGTAACCCTGCACCCGCTCAGCGAGCAGACACCTTTAGGATGTAACCCAGCACCCACTCAGCGATAAGACTCCTTTAGCGTGTAACCGTGCACCCACTCAGCGAGCAGACACCATTACAATGTAACCCAGCACCCATTCAGCGAACAGACACCTTTAGCGTGCATCCGAGCACCCATTCAGCGAGCAGAGTCCGTTAGGGTGTAACCCAGCACCCACTCCGCTAGCAGACACATTTAGGATGTAACCCAGCATCCAGGCAGTGAGCAGACACCTTTAGGATGTAATCCAGCACCCACTCAGCGAGCAGACACATTTAGCATGTAATCCAGCACCCACTCAGCGAGCAAAGTCCTTTAGAATGTAACCCAGCACCCACTCAGCGAGCAGACACATTTAGCGTGTAATCCAGCACCCACGCAGCAAGCAGAATCCTTTAGGATGTTACCCAGCATCCTCTCAGCGAGCTGACACCGTTAGGTTGTAACCCAGCACCCAGTCAGCGAGCAGACACTTTTAGCGCGTAACCCAGCACCCAGTCAGTGAGCAGACACTTTAAGGGTGTAACCAAGCACCCACACCGTGAGCAGACACCATTAGGATGTAACCCAGCACCCACTCAGCGAGCAGTGTCCTTTAGGATGTAACACTCCACCCACTCAGCGAGCACGCATCATTACGAAGTAACCCAGCACCCACTCAGCGAGCAGACCCCTTTAAGATGTAACACAGCACCCACTCAGCGAGCAATCACCTTTAGGGACTAACCCGGCACCCACACATTGGGCAGTCACCTTTATATTGTAACCCAGCACCCGCTCAGCCAGCAGAGTCCTTTTCGATGTAACCCTGCACCCACACATTGGGCAGTCACCTATATATTGTAACCCAGCACCCACTCAGCGAGCAGAGTCCTTTTCGATGTAACCCTGCACCCACACATTGGGCAGTCACCTTTATATTGTAACCCAGCACCCGCTAAGTGAGCAGAGTCATTTAGGATGTAACCCAGCACCCGCTCAGCGAGCAGACACCTTTAGGATGTAACCCAGCACCCACTCAGCGAGCAGACACCTTTAGGGTCTAACCCAGCACCCAGTCAGAGAGCAGACACCTTTAAGATGTAACCCTGCACCTACTCAGTGAGCTGACTCCTTTAGCGTGCATCCGAGCACCCACTCAGAGAGCAGACACCTTTAGGGTGTAACCCAGCACCTACTCAGCAAGCTGACACCATTAGGTTGTAACCCAGCACCCACTCAGCGAGCAGTCAGCTTTAGGGTGTAACCCAGCACCCACTCAGTGGGCAGTCACGTTTATATTGTAACCCAGCACCCACTTAGCGAGCAGAGGCATTTACGATGTAACCCAGCACCCGCTCAGTGGGCAGACACCTTTAGCGTGTAAACATGCACCCACTCAGTGAGCAGACACCTTTAGGGTCTAACCCAGCACCCAGTCAGAGAGCAGACACCTTTAGGGTCTAACCCAGCACCCAGTCAGAGAGCAGACACCTTTAAGATGTAACCCTGCACCCACTCAGTGAGCAGACACCATTAGCGTGCATCCGAGCACCCATTCAGTGGGCAGAGTCCTTTAGGGTGCAACCCAGCACCCACTCAGCTAGCAGAAACTTTTAGCGTGTAACCCAGCACCCAGTCAGCGAGCAGACACTTTAAGGGTGTAACCAAGCACACACTCCGTGAGCAGTCACCATTAGGATGTAACCCAGCAGCCACACAGTGGGCAGAGTCCTTTTCGATGTCACCCTGCACCCACACATTGGGCAGTCACCTTTATATTGTAACCCAGCACCCGCTCAGCGAGCAGAGTCCTTTACGATGTAACACTCCACCCACTCAGCGAGCACGCATCATTACGATGTAACCCTGCACCCACTCAGCAAGCAGACCCCTTTAAGATGTAACACAGCACCCACTCTGCGAGCAATCACCTTAAGGGTCTAACCCAGCACCCACTCTGCGAGCAATCACCTTAAGGGTCTAACCCAGCACCCACTCAGCGAGCAGACTCCTTTAAGATGTAACCCAGCACCCACTCAGCGAGAATACACCTTTAGCGTGTAACCGTGCACCCACTCAGCGAGCAGACATCTTTACAATGTTACCCTGCACCCACTCAGTGAGAAGACACCTTTAAGATGTAACCCTGCACCCACTCAGTGAGCAGACACCATTACGATGTAACCCAGCACCCATTCAGCGAGCAGACACCTTTAGGGTCTAACCCAGCACCCAGTCAGAGAGCAGACACCTTTAAGATGTAACCCTGCACCCAGTCAGAGAGCAGAGTCCTTTACGATGTAACCCAGCACCCGCTCAGCGAGCAGACACCTTTAGGATGTAACCCAGCACCCACTCAGCGAGCAGATACCTTTAGGGTCTAACCCAGCACCCAGTCAGAGAGCAGACACCTTTAAGATGTAACCCTGCACCTATTCAGTGAGCAGACACCTTTAGCGTGCATCCGAGCACCCACTCAGAGAGCAGAGTCCTTTAAAATGTAACCCTGCACACACTCAGCGATCAAACACATTTAGGGTGTAACCCAGCATCCAGTCAGCTAGCAGAGACCTTTAGGATGTAACCCAGCACCCAGTCAGTGAGCAGACACATTTAGGGTGTAACCCAGCACCCACTCAGCTAGCAGACACCTTTAGGATGTAACCCAGCACCTACTCAGCAAGCTGACACCATTAGGTTGTAACCCAGCACCCACTCAGTGAGCAGACACATTTAGGTTGTAACCCAGCACCCAATCAGCGAGCGGACACCTTTCGGATGTAACCCAGCACGCACTCAGCGAGCAGACACCTTTAGGGTCTAACCCAGCACCCAGTCAGAGAGCAGACACCTTTAAGATGTAACCCTGCACCTATTCAGTGAGCAGACACCTTTAGCGTGCATCCGAGCACCCACTCAGAGAGCAGACACCTTTAAGATGTAACCCTGCACCTATTCAGTGAGCAGACACCTTTAGCGTGCATCCGAGCACCCACTCAGAGAGCAGAGTCCTTTAAGATGTAACCCTGCACACACTCAGCGAGCAGACACATTTAGGGTGTAAGCCAGCATCCAGTCAGCGAGCAGACACATTTAGGGTGTAACCCAGCACCCACTCAGCTAGCAGACACCTTTAGGATGTAACACAGCACCTACTCAGCAAGCTGACACCATTAGGTTGTAACCCAGCACCCACTCAGTGAGCAGAGTCCTTTAAGATGTAACCCTGCACCCACACATTGGGCAGTCACCTATATATTGTAACCCAGCACCCACTCAGCGAGCAGTCAGCTTTAGGGTGTAACCCAGCACCCACTCAGCTAGCAGACACCTTTAGGATGTAACCCAGCACCCACTCAGCGAGCGGACACCTTTAGGATTTAACCCAGCACCCACTCAGCGAGCAGACACCTTTAGGGTCTAACCCAGCACCCAGTCAGAGAGCAGACACCTTTAAGATGTAACCCTGCACCTACTCAGTGAGCAGACACCTTTAGCGTGCATCCGAGCACCCACTCAGAGAGCAGAGTCCTTTAAGATGTAACCCTGCACACACACAGCGAGCAGACACCTTTAGGGTCTAACCCAGCACCCAGTCAGAGAGCAGACACCTTTAAGATGTAACCCTGCACCTACTCAGTGAGCAGACACCTTTAGCGTGCATCCGAGCACCCACTCAGAGAGCAGAGTCCTTTAAGATGTAACCCTGCACACACTCAGCGAGCAGACACATTTAGGGTGTAACCCAGCATCCAGTCAGCGAGCAGACACATTTAGGGTGTAACTCAGCACCCACTCAGCTAGCAGACACCTTTAGGATGTAACCCAGCACCTACTCAGCAAGCTGACACCATTAGGGTGTAACCCAGCACCCACTCAGTGAGCAGACACATTTAGCGTGTAACCCAGCACCCATTCAGTGAGCAGAGTCCTTTAGGGTGTAACCCAGCACCCACTCAGCTAGCAGACACCTTTAGGATGTAACCCAGCACCCACTCAGCGAGCGGACACCTTTAGGATTTAACCCAGCACCCACTCAGCGAGCAGACACCTTTAGGGTCTAACCCAGCACCCAGTCAGAGAGCAGACACCTTTAAGATGTAACCCTGCACCTACTCAGTGAGCAGACACCTTTAGCGTGCATCCGAGCACCCACTCAGAGAGCAGAGTCCTTTAAGATGTAACCCTGCACACACTCAGCGAGCAGACACATTTAGGGTGTAACCCAGCACCTACTCAGCAAGCTGACACCATTAGGTTGTAACCCAGCACCCACTCAGGGAGCAGTCAGCTTTAGGGTGTAACCCAGCACCCACTCAGTGGGCAGTCACGTTTATATTGTAACCCAGCACCCACTTAGCGAGCAGAGGCATTTACGATGTAACCCAGCACCCGCTCAGTGGGCAGACACCTTTAGCGTGTAAACATGCACCCACTCAGTGAGCAGACAACTTTAAGATGTAACCCAGCACCCACTCAGCGCGTTGACACCTTTAGGATGTAACCCAGCACCCAATAAGCTAGTAGACACCTTTAGCGTGTAAACAAGCACCCACTGAGCGAGCAGACACCTTTAAGATGTAACCCAGCTCCCACTCAGCGCGTTGACACCTTTAGGATGTAACCCAGCACCCAATAAGCTAGTAGACACCTTTAGCGTGTAAACAAGCACCCACTGAGCGAGCAGACACCTTTAGGGTGTAACCCAGCACCCACTCAGCGAGCAGAGTCCTTTAGGATGTAACACTCCACCCACTCAGCGAGCACGCATCATTACGATGTAACCCTGCACCCACTCAGCAAGCAGACCCCTTTAAGATGTAACACAGCACCCACTCTGCGAGCAATCACCTTAAGGGTCTAACCCAGCACCCACTCTGCGAGCAATCACCTTAAGGGTCTAACCCAGCACCCACTCAGCGAGCAGACTCCTTTAAGATGTAACCCAGCACCCACTCAGCCAGAATACACCTTTAGCGTGTAACCGTGCACCCACTCAGCGAGCAGACATCTTTACAATGTTACCCTGCAAACACTCAGTGAGAAGACACCTTTAAGATGTAACCCTGCACCCACTCAGTGAGCAGACACCATTACGATGTAACCCAGCACCCATTCAGCGAGCAGACACCTTTAGGGTCTAACCCAGCACCCAGTCAGAGAGCAGACACCTTTAAGATGTAACCCTGCACCCACACAGTGAGCAGACACCTTTTGCGTGCATCCGAGCACCCATTCAGCAAGCAGACACCTTTAGCATGTAACCCAGCACCCACTTAGAGAGCAGAGTCCTTTAATATCTAACCCTGCACCCACTCAGCTAGCAGACACATTTAGGGTGTAATCCAGCACCCACTCAGCGAGCAGACACCTTTAGGTTGTAACCCAACACCCACTCAGCGAGCAGACAACTTTAAGATGTAACCCTGCACGCACTCAGTGAGCAGACACCTTTAGCATGCATCCGAGCACCCATTCTGCGAGTAGGGTCCTTTAGAATGTTACCCAGCACCCACTCAGCTAGCAGACACATTTAAGGTGTAACCCAGCACCCACTCAGCGAGCAGGCACCTTTAAAATGTAACCATGCACCCACTCAGCTAGCAAACACATTTAGCGTGTAACCCAGCACCCACTCAGCTAGCAGACACATTTATGGTGTAACCCAGCATCCAGTCAGTGAGCAGACACTTTAAGTGTGTAACCCAGCACCCACTCAGTGAGCAGAAACTTTTAGTGTGTAACCCAGCACCCAGTCAGCTTGCAGACAATTTAAGGGTGTAACCCAGCACCCACTCAGCGAGCAGACACATTTAGCGTGTAAACCTGCACCCACTCAGCGAGCTGACAACTTTAGGATGTAACCCAGCACCCAGTAAGCTAGTAGATACCTTTCGCGTGTAAACAAGCACCCACTGAGCGAGCAGACACCTTTAGGGTGTAACCCAGCACCCAGTCAGCGAGCAGAGTTATTTAGGATGTAACACTCCACCCACTCAGCGTGCACGCATCATTACGATGTAACCCAGCACCCACTCAGCGAGCAGAACCCTTTAAGATGTAACACAGCACCCACTCAGCGAGCAATCACCTTTAGGGTCTAACCCGGCACCCACTCAGCGATCAGAAACCTTTATGATGTAACCGGGCACCCACTTAGCATGCAGACACCTTTGAGATGTATCCCACCACCCACTCAGCGAGTAGTCTCCTTTAAGATGTAACCCAGCACCTACTCAGCGAGAATACACCTTTAGCGTGTAACCGTGCACCCACTCAGCGAGCAGACATCTTTACAATGTTACCCTGCACCCACTCAGTGAGAAGACACCTTTAAGATGTAACCCTGCACCCATTCAGCGAGCAGTCATCTTTAGGGTGTAACCCTGCACCCGCTCAGCGAGCAGACACCTTTAGGATGTAACCCAGCACCCACTCAGCGATAAGACTCCTTTTAGCATGTAAACGTGCACCCACTCAGCGAGCAGACACCATTACAATGTAACCCAGCACCCGTTCAGCGAACAGACACCTTTAGCGTGCATCCGAGCACCCATTCAGCGAGCAGAGTCCGTTAGGGTGTAACCCAGCACCCACTCCGCTAGCAGACACATTTAGGATGTAACCCAGCATCCAGGCAGTGAGCAGACACCTTTAGGATGTAATCCAGCACCCACTCAGCGAGCAGAGTCCTTTAGGGTCTAACCCAGCACCCAGTCAGAGAGCAGACACCTTTAAGATGTAACCCTGCACCTACTCAGTGAGCTGACTCCTTTAGCGTGCATCCGAGCACCCACTCAGAGAGCAGACACCTTTAGGGTGTAACCCAGCACCTACTCAGCAAGCTGACACCATTAGGTTGTAACCCAGCACCCACTCAGCGAGCAGTCAGCTTTAGGGTGTAACCCAGCACCCACTCAGTGGGCAGTCACGTTTATATTGTAACCCAGCACCCACTTAGCGAGCAGAGGCATTTACGATGTAACCCAGCACCCGCTCAGTGGGCAGACACCTTTAGCGTGTAAACATGCACCCACTCAGTGAGCAGACACCTTTAGGGTCTAACCCAGCACCCAGTCAGAGAGCAGACACCTTTAGGGTCTAACCCAGCACCCAGTCAGAGAGCAGACACCTTTAAGATGTAACCCTGCACCTACTCAGTGAGCAGACACCTTTAGCGTGCATCCGAGCACCCACTCAGAGAGCAGAGTCCTTTAAGATGTAACCCTGCACACACTCAGCGAGCAGACACATTTAGGGTGTAACCCAGCACCTACTCAGCAAGCTGACACCATTAGGTTGTAACCCAGCACCCACTCAGGGAGCAGTCAGCTTTAGGGTGTAACCCAGCACCCACTCAGTGGGCAGTCACGTTTATATTGTAACCCAGCACCCACTTAGCGAGCAGAGGCATTTACGATGTAACCCAGCACCCGCTCAGTGGGCAGACACCTTTAGCGTGTAAACATGCACCCACTCAGTGAGCAGACAACTTTAAGATGTAACCCAGCACCCACTCAGCGCGTTGACACCTTTAGGATGTAACCCAGCACCCAATAAGCTAGTAGACACCTTTAGCGTGTAAACAAGCACCCACTGAGCGAGCAGACACCTTTAAGATGTAACCCAGCTCCCACTCAGCGCGTTGACACCTTTAGGATGTAACCCAGCACCCAATAAGCTAGTAGACACCTTTAGCGTGTAAACAAGCACCCACTGAGCGAGCAGACACCTTTAGGGTGTAACCCAGCACCCACTCAGCGAGCAGAGTCCTTTAGGATGTAACACTCCACCCACTCAGCGAGCACGCATCATTACGATGTAACCCTGCACCTACTCAGCAAGCAGACCCCTTTAAGATGTAACACAGCACCCACTCTGCGAGCAATCACCTTAAGGGTCTAACCCAGCACCCACTCTGCGAGCAATCACCTTAAGGGTCTAACCCAGCACCCACTCAGCGAGCAGACACCTTTAGCGTGCATCCGAGCACCCATTCAGCGAGCAGAGTCCGTTAGGGTGTAACCCAGCACCCACTCCGCTAGCAGACACATTTAGGATGTAATCCAGCACCCACTCAGCGAGCAAAGTCCTTTAGAATGTAACCCAGCACCCACTCAGCGAGCAGACACATTTAGCGTGTAATCCAGCACCCACGCAGCAAGCAGAATCCTTTAGGATGTTACCCAGCATCCTCTCAGCGAGCTGACACCGTTAGGTTGTAACCCAGCACCCAGTCAGCGAGCAGACACTTTTAGCGCGTAACCCAGCACCCAGTCAGTGAGCAGACACTTTAAGGGTGTAACCAAGCACCCACTCCGTGAGCAGACACCATTAGGATGTAACCCAGCACCCACTCAGCGAGCAGAGTCCTTTAGAATGTAACACTCCACCCACTCAGCGAGCACGCATCATTACGAAGTAACCCAGCACCCACTCAGCGAGCAGACCCCTTTAAGATGTAACACAGCACCCACTCAGCGAGCAATCACCTTTAGGGTCTAACCCGGCACCCACTCAGCGATCAGAAACCCTTATGATGTAACCAGGCACCCACTTAGCGTGCAGACACCTTTGAGATGTATCCCAGCACCCACTCAGCGAGAATACACCTTTAGCGTGTAACCGTGCACCCACTCAGCGAGCAGACATCTTTACAATGTTACCCTGCACCCACTCAGTGAGAAGACACCTTTAAGATGTAACCCTGCACCCACTCAGCGAGCAGTCACCTTTACGAAGTATCCCAGCACCCATTCAGCGAGCAGTCATCTTTAGGGTGTAACCCAGCACCCGCTCAGCGAGCAGACACCTTTAGGATGTAACCCAGCACCCATTCAGCGAACAGACACCTTTAGCGTGCATCCGAGCACCCATTCAGCGAGCAGAGTCCGTTAGGGTGTAACCCAGCACCCACTCCGCTAGCAGACACATTTAGGATGTTACCCAGCATCCTCTCAGCGAGCTGACACCATCAGGTTGTAACCCAGCACCCAGTCAGCGAGAAGACACCGTTAGTGTGTAACTCAGCACCCACTCAGCGAGCAGAAACTTTAAGGGTGTAACCAAGCACCCACTCCGTGAGCAGACACCATTAGGATGTAACCCAGCACCCACTCAGCGAGCAGAGTCCTTTAAGGTGTAACCCAGCACCCACTCAGCGAGCAGAGTCCTTTTCGATGTAACCTTGCACCCACACATTGGGCAGTCACCTTTATATTGTAACCCAGCACCCGCTCAGCGAGCAGAGTCCTTTTCGATGTAACCCTGCACCCACACATTGGGCAGTCACCTATATATTGTAACCCAGCACCCACTCAGCGAGCAGAGTCCTTTTCGATGTAACCCTGCACCCACACATTGGGCAGTCACCTTTATATTGTAACCCAGCACCCGCTCAGCGAGCAGACACCTTTAGGATGTAACCCAGCACCCACTCAGCGAGCAGACACCTTTAGGGTCTAACCCAGCACCCAGTCAGAGAGCAGACACCTTTAAGATGTAACCCTGCACCTACTCAGTGAGCTGACTCCTTTAGCGTGCATCCGAGCACCCACTCAGAGAGCAGACACCTTTAGGGTGTAACCCAGCACCTACTCAGCAAGCTGACACCATTAGGTTGTAACCCAGCACCCACTCAGCGAGCAGTCAGCTTTAGGGTGTAACCCAGCACCCACTCAGTGGGCAGTCACGTTTATATTGTAACCCAGCACCCACTCAGCGAGCAGAGGCATTTACGATGTAACCCAGCACCCGCTCAGTGGGCAGACACCTTTAGCGTGTAAACATGCACCCACTCAGTGAGCAGACACCTTTAAGATGTAACCCAGCACCCAATAAGCTAGTAGACACCTTTAGCGTGTAAACAAGCACCCACTGAGCGAGCAGACACCTTTAGGGTGTAACCCAGCACCCACTCAGTGAGCAGAGTCCTTTAGGATGTAACACTCCACCCACTCAGCGAGCACGCATCATTACGATGTAACCCTGCACCCACTCAGCAAGCAGACCCCTTTAAGATGTAACACAGCACCCATTCTGCGAGCAATCACCTTAAGGGTCTAACCCAGCACCCACTCTGCGAGCAATCACCTTAAGGGTCTAACCCAGCACCCACTCAGCGAGCAGACTCCTTTAAGATGTAACCCAGCACCCACTCAGCGAGAATACACCTTTAGCGTGTAACCGTGCACCCACTCAGCGAGCAGACATCTTTACAATGTTACCCTGCACCCACTCAGTGAGAAGACACCTTTAAGATGTAACCCTGCACCCACTCAGTGAGCAGACACCATTACGATGTAACCCAGCACCCATTCAGCGAGCAGACACCTTTAGGGTCTAACCCAGCACCCAGTCAGAGAGCAGACACCTTTAAGATGTAACCCTGCACCCACTCAGTGAGCAGACACCATTAGCGTGCATCCGAGCACCCATTCAGTGAGCAGAGTCCTTTAGGGTGTAACCCAGCACCCACTCAGCTAGCAGACACCTTTAGGATGTAACCCAGCACCCACTCAGCGAGCGGACACCTTTAGGATTTAACCCAGCACCCACTCAGCGAGCAGACACCTTTAGGGTCTAACCCAGCACCCAGTCAGAGAGCAGACACCTTTAAGATGTAACCCTGCACCTACTCAGTGAGCAGACTCCTTTAGCGTGCATCCGAGCACCCACTCAGAGAGCAGAGTCCTTTAAGATGTAACCCTGCACACACTCAGCGAGCAGACACATTTAGGGTGTAACCCAGCACCTACTCAGCAAGCTGACACCATTAGGTTGTAACCCAGCACCCACTCAGGGAGCAGTCAGCTTTAGGGTGTAACCCAGCACCCACTCAGTGAGCAGACACCTTTAGGATTTAACCCAGCACCCACTCAGCGAGCAGACACCTTTAGGGTGTAACCCAGCACCCACTCAGCGAGCGGACACCTTTAGGATTTAACCCAGCACCCACTCAGCGAGCAGACACCTTTAGGGTCTAACCCAGCACCCAGTCAGAGAGCAGACACCTTTAAGATGTAACCCTGCACCTACTCAGTGAGCAGACACCTTTAGCGTGCATCCGAGCACCCACTCAGAGAGCAGAGTCCTTTAAGATGTAACCCTGCACACACTCAGCGAGCAGACACATTTAGGGTGTAACCCAGCATCCAGTCAGCGAGCAGACACATTTAGGGTGTAACTCAGCACCCACTCAGCTAGCAGACACCTTTAGGATGTAACCCAGCACCTACTCAGCAAGCTGACACCATTAGGGTGTAACCCAGCACCCACTCAGTGAGCAGACACATTTAGCGTGTAACCCAGCACCCATTCAGTGAGCAGAGTCCTTTAGGGTGTAACCCAGCACCCACTCAGCTAGCAGACACCTTTAGGATGTAACCCAGCACCCACTCAGCGAGCGGACACCTTTAGGATTTAACCCAGCACCCACTCAGCGAGCAGACACCTTTAGGGTCTAACCCAGCACCCAGTCAGAGAGCAGACACCTTTAAGATGTAACCCTGCACCTACTCAGTGAGCAGACACCTTTAGCGTGCATCCGAGCACCCACTCAGAGAGCAGAGTCCTTTAAGATGTAACCCTGCACCCACTCAGTGAGCAGACACATTTAGGGTGTAACCCAGCACCTACTCAGCAAGCTGGCACCATTAGGTTGTAACCCAGCACCCACTCAGGGAGCAGTCAGCTTTAGGGTGTAACCCAGCACCCACTCAGCGAGCAGACACATTTAGGGTGTAACCCAGCACCCACTCAGGGAGCAGTCAGCTTTAGGTTGTAACCCAGCACCCACTCAGGGAGCAGTCAGCTTTAGGGTGTAACCCAGCACCCACTCAGTGGGCAGTCACGTTTATATTGTAACCCAGCACCCACTTAGCGAGCAGAGGCATTTACGATGTAACCCAGCACCCGCTCAGTGGGCAGACACCTTTAGCTTGTAAACATGCACCCACTCAGTGAGCAGACAACTTTAAGATGTAACCCAGCACCCACTCAGCGCGTTGACACCTTTAGGATGTAACCCAGCACCCAATAAGCTAGTAGACACCTTTAGCGTGTAAACAAGCACCCACTGAGCGAGCAGACACCTTTAAGATGTAACCCAGCACCCACTCAGCGCGTTGACACCTTTAGGATGTAACCCAGCACCCAATAAGCTAGTAGACACCTTTAGCGTGTAAACAAACACCCACTGAGCGAGCAGACACCTTTAGGGTGTAACCCAGCACCCACTCAGCGAGCAGAGTCCTTTAGGATGTAACACTCCACCCACTCAGCGAGCACGCATCATTACGATGTAACCCTGCACCCACTCAGCAAGCAGACCCCTTTAAGATGTAACACAGCACCCACTCTGCGAGCAATCACCTTAAGGGTCTAACCCAGCACCCACTCTGCGAGCAATCACCTTAAGGGTCTAACCCAGCACCCACTCAGCGAGCAGACTCCTTTAAGATGTAACCCAGCACCCACTCAGCGAGAATACACCTTTAGCGTGTAACCGTGCACCCACTCAGCGAGCAGACGTCTTTACAATGTTACCCTGCACCCACTCAGTGAGAAGACACCTTTAAGATGGAACCCTGCACCCACTCAGTGAGCAGACACCATTACGATGTAACCCAGCACCCATTCAGCGAGCAGACACCTTTAGGGTCTAACCCAGCACCCAGTCAGAGAGCAGACACCTTTAAGATGTAACCCTGCACCCACACAGTGAGCAGACACCTTTTGCGTGCATCCGAGCACCCATTCAGCAAGCAGACACCTTTAGCATGTAACCCAGCACCCACTTAGAGAGCAGAGTCCTTTAATATCTAACCCTGCACCCACTCAGCTAGCAGACACATTTAGGGTGTAATCCAGCACCCACTCAGCGAGCAGACACCTTTAGGTTGTAACCCAACACCCACTCAGCGAGCAGACAACTTTAAGATGTAACCCTGCACGCACTCAGTGAGCAGACACCTTTAGCATGCATCCGAGCACCCATTCTGCGAGTAGGGTCCTTTAGAATGTTACCCAGCACCCACTCAGCTAGCAGACACATTTAAGGTGTAACCCAGCACCCACTCAGCGAGCAGGCACCTTTAAAATGTAACCATGCACCCACTCAGCTAGCAAACACATTTAGCGTGTAACCCAGCACCCACTCAGCTAGCAGACACATTTATGGTGTAACCCAGCATCCAGTCAGTGAGCAGACACTTTAAGTGTGTAACCCAGCACCCACTCAGTGAGCAGAAACTTTTAGTGTGTAACCCAGCACCCAGTCAGCTTGCAGACAATTTAAGGGTGTAACCCAGCACCCACTCAGCGAGCAGACACATTTAGCGTGTAAACCTGCACCCACTCAGCGAGCTGACAACTTTAGGATGTAACCCAGCACCCAGTAAGCTAGAAGACACCTTTCGCGTGTAAACAAGCACCCACTGAGCGAGCAGACACCTTTAGGGTGTAACCCAGCACCCAGTCAGCGAGCAGAGTTCTTTAGGATGTAACACTCCACCCACTCAGCGTGCACGCATCATTACGATGTAACCCAGCACCCACTCAGCGAGCAGAACCCTTTAAGATGTAACACAGCACCCACTCAGCGAGCAATCACCTTTAGGGTCTAACCCGGCACCCACTCAGCGATCAGAAACCTTTATGATGTAACCGGGCACCCACTTAGCATGCAGACACCTTTGAGATGTATCCCACCACCCACTCAGCGAGTAGTCTCCTTTAAGATGTAACCCAGCACCCACTCAGCGAGAATACACCTTTAGCGTGTAACCCTGCACCCATTCAGCGAGCAGTCATCTTTAGGGTGTAACCCTGCACCCGCTCAGCGAGCAGACACCTTTAGGATGTAACCCAGCACCCACTCAGCGATAAGACTCCTTTAGCGTGTAACCGTGCACCCACTCAGCGAGCAGACACCATTACAATGTAACCCAGCTCCCATTCAGCGAACAGACACCTTTAGCGTGCATCCGAGCACCCATTCAGCGAGCAGAGTCCGTTAGGGTGTAACCCAGCACCCACTCCGCTAGCAGACACATTTAGGATGTAACCCAGCATCCAGGCAGTGAGCAGACACCTTTAGGATGTAATCCAGCACCCACTCAGCGAGCAGACACATTTAGCATGTAATCCAGCACCCACTCAGCGAGCAAAGTCCTTTAGAATGTAACCCAGCACCCACTCAGCGAGCAGACACATTTAGCGCGTAACCCAGCACCCAGTCAGTGAGCAGACACTTTAAGGGTGTAACCAAGCACCCACTCCGTGAGCAGACACCATTAGGATGTAACCCAGCACCCACTCAGTGAGCAGAGTCCTTTAGGATGTAACACTCCACCCACTCAGCGAGCACGCATCATTACGAAGTAACCCAGCACCCACTCAGCGAGCAGACCCCTTTAAGATGTAACACAGCACCCACTCAGCGAGCAATCACCTTTAGGGTCTAACCCGGCACCCACTCAGCGATCAGAAACCCTTATGATGTAACCGGGCACCCACTTAGCGTGCAGACACCTTTGAGATGTATCCCAGCACCCACTCAGCGAGAATACACCTTTAGCGTGTAACTGTGCACCCACTCAGCGAGCAGACATCTTTACAATGTTACCCTGCACCCACTCAGTGAGAAGACACCTTTAAGATGTATCCCAGCACCCATTCAGCGAGCAGTCATCTTTAGGGTGTAACCCAGAACCCGCTCAGCGAGCAGACACCTTTAGGATGTAACCCAGCACCCATTCAGCGAACAGACACCTTTAGCGTGCATCCAAGCACCCATTCAGCGAGCAGAGTCCGTTAGGGTGTAACCCAGCACCCACTCCGCCAGCAGACACATTTAGGATGTAACCCAGCATCCTCTCAGCGAGCAGAGACTTTAGGATGTTACCCAGCATCCTCTCAGCGAGCTGACACCGTCAGGTTGTAACCCAGCACCCAGTCAGCGAGAAGACACCATTAGGATGTAACCCAGCACCCGCTCAGCGAGCAGAAACTTTAAGATGTAACCCAGCCCCCACTCAGCGAGCAGAGTCCTTTTCGATGTAACCCTGCACCCACACATTGGGCAGTCACCTTTATATTGTAACCCAGCACCCGCTCAGCGAGCAGAGTCCTTTTCGATGTAACCCTGCACACACACATTGGGCAGTCACCTATATATTGTAACCCAGCACCCACTCAGCGAGCAGAGTCCTTTTCGATGTAACCCTGCACCCACACATTGGGCAGTCACCTTTATATTGTAACCCAGCACCCGCTAAGTGAGCAGAGTCATTTAGGATGTAACCCAGCACCCGCTCAGCGAGCAGACACCTTTAGGATGTAACCCAGCACCCACTCAGCGAGCAGACACCTTTAGGGTCTAACCCAGCACCCAGTCAGAGAGCAGACACCTTTAAGATGTAACCCTGCACCTACTCAGTGAGCTGACTCCTTTAGCGTGCATCCGAGCACCCACTCAGAGAGCAGACACCTTTAGGGTGTAACCCAGCACCTACTCAGCAAGCTGACACCATTAGGTTGTAACCCAGCACCCACTCAGCGAGCAGTCAGCTTTAGGGTGTAACTCAGCACCCACTCAGTGGGCAGTCACGTTTATATTGTAACCCAGCACCCACTTAGCGAGCAGAGGCATTTACGATGTAACCCAGCACCCGCTCAGTGGGCAGACACCTTTTGCGTGCATCCGAGCACCCATTCAGCAAGCAGACACCTTTAGCATGTAACCCAGCACCCACTCAGAGAGCAGACACCATTAGCGTGCATCCGAGCACCCATTCAGTGAGCAGAGTCCTTTAGGGTGCAACCCAGCACCCACTCAGCTAGCAGAAACTTTTAGCGTGTAACCCAGCACCCAGTCAGCGAGCAGACACTTTAAGGGTATAACCAAGCACACACTCCGTGAGTAGACACCATTAGGATGTAACCCAGCAGCCACACAGTGGGCAGAGTCCTTTTCGATGTCACCCTGCACCCACACATTGGGCAGTCACCTTTATATTGTAACCCAGCACCCGCTCAGCGAGCAGAGTCCTTTACGATGTAACACTCCACCCACTCAGCGAGCACGCATCATTACGATGTAACCCTGCACCCACTCAGCAAGCAGACCCCTTTAAGATGTAACACAGCACCCACTCTGCGAGCAATCACCTTAAGGGTCTAACCCAGCACCCACTCAGCGAGCAGACTCCTTTAAGATGTAACCCAGCACCCACTCAGCGAGAATACACCTTTAGGATGTAACCCAGCACCCAGTCAGTGAGCAGACACATTTAGGGTGTAACCCAGCACCCACTCAGCTAGCAGACACCTTTAGGATGTAACCCAGCACCTACTCAGCAAGCTGACACCATTAGGTTGTAACCCAGCACCCACTCAGTGAGCAGACACATTTAGGTTGTAACCCAGCACCCAATCAGCGAGCGGACACCTTTCGGATGTAACCCAGCACGCACTCAGCGAGCAGACACCTTTAGGGTCTAACCCAGCACCCAGTCAGAGAGCAGACACCTTTAAGATGTAACCCTGCACCTACTCAGTGAGCAGACACCTTTAGCGTGCATCCGAGCACCCACTCAGAGAGCAGACACCTTTAAGATGTAACCCTGCACCTATTCAGTGAGCAGACACCTTTAGCGTGCATCCGAGCACCCACTCAGAGAGCAGAGTCCTTTAAGATGTAACCCTGCACACACTCAGCGAGCAGACACATTTAGGGTGTAACCCAGCATCCAGTCAGCGAGCAGACACATTTAGGGTGTAACCCAGCACCCACTCAGCTAGCAGACACCTTTAGGATGTAACCCAGCACCCAGTCAGTGAGCAGACACATTTAGGGTGTAACCCAGCACCCACTCAGCTAGCAGACACCTTTAGGATGTAACCCAGCACCTACTCAGCAAGCTGACACCATTAGGTTGTAACCCAGCACCCACTCAGTGAGCAGACACATTTAGGTTGTAACCCAGCACCCAATCAGCGAGCGGACACCTTTCGGATGTAACCCAGCACGCACTCAGCGAGCAGACACCTTTAGGGTCTAACCCAGCACCCAGTCAGAGAGCAGACACCTTTAAGATGTAACCCTGCACCTACTCAGTGAGCAGACACCTTTAGCGTGCATCCGAGCACCCACTCAGAGAGCAGACACCTTTAAGATGTAACCCTGCACCTATTCAGTGAGCAGACACCTTTAGCGTGCATCCGAGCACCCACTCAGAGAGCAGAGTCCTTTAAGATGTAACCCTGCACACACTCAGCGAGCAGACACATTTAGGGTGTAACCCAGCATCCAGTCAGCGAGCAGACACATTTAGGGTGTAACCCAGCACCCACTCAGCTAGCAGACACCTTTAGGATGTAACACAGCACCTACTCAGCAAGCTGACACCATTAGGTTGTAACCCAGCACCCACTCAGTGAGCAGAGTCCTTTAAGATGTAACCCTGCACCCACACATTGGGCAGTCACCTATATATTGTAACCCAGCACCCACTCAGCGAGCAGAGTCCTTTACGATGTAACCCAGCACCCACTCATTGGGCAGTCACCTATATATTGTAACCCAGCACCCACTCAGCGAGCAGTCAGCTTTAGGGTGTAACCCAGCACCCACTCAGTGAGCAGACACCTTTAGGATTTAACCCAGCACCCACTCAGCGAGCAGACACCTTTAGGGTGTAACCCAGCACCCGCTCAGCGAGCGGACACCTTTAGGATTTAACCCAGCACCCACTCAGCGAGCAGACACCTTTAGGGTCTAACCCAGCACCCAGTCAGAGAGCAGACACCTTTAAGATGTAACCCTGCACCTATTCAGTGAGCAGACACCTTTAGCGTGCATCCGAGCACCCACTCAGAGAGCAGAGTCCTTTAAGATGTAACCCTGCACACACTCAGCGAGCAGACACATTTAGGGTGTAACCCAGCATCCAGTCAGCGAGCAGACACCTTTAAGATGTAACCCTGCACCTACTCAGTGAGCAGACACCTTTAGCGTGCATCCGAGCACCCACTCAGAGAGCAGAGTCCTTTAAGATGTAACCCTGCACACACTCAGCGAGCAGACACATTTAGGGTGTAACCCAGCACCCACTCAGCTAGCAGACACCTTTAGGATGTAACCCAGCACCTACTCAGCAAGCTGACACCATTAGGGTGTAACCCAGCACCCACTCAGTGAGCAGACACATTTAGCGTGTAACCCAGCACCCACTCATTGGGCAGTCACCTATATATTGTAACCCAGCACCCACTCAGCGAGCAGAGTCCTTTACGATATAACCCTGCACCCACTCATTGGGCAGTCACCTATATATTGTAACCCAGCACCCACTCAGTGAGCAGAGTCCTTTACGATGTAACCCAGCACCCACTCATTGGGTAGTCACCTATATATTGTAACCCTGCACCCACTCAGCGAGCAGAGTCCTTTACGATGTAACCCAGCACCCACTCATTGGGTAGTCACCTATATATTGTAACCCTGCACCCACTCAGCGAGCAGAGTCCTTTACGATGTAACCCAGCACCCACTCATTGGGCAGTCACCTATATATTGTAACCCAGCACCCACTCAGTGAGCAGAGTCCTTTACGATGTAACCCAGCACCCACTCATTGGGTAGTCACCTATATATTGTAACCCTGCACCCACTCAGCGAGCAGAGTCCTTTACGATGTAACCCAGCACCCGCTCAGCGAGCAGACACCTTTACGATGTAACCCTGCACCCACTCAGCGAGCAGAGTCCTTTACGATGTAACCCAGCACCCGCTCAGCGAGCAGACACCTTTACGATGTAACCCTGCACCCGCTCAGCGAGCAGAGTCCTTTACGATGTAACCCAGCACCCGCTCAGCGAGCAGACACTTTTAGGATGTAACCCAGCACCCACTCAGCGAGCAGACACCTTTAGGGTATAACCCAGCACCCAGTCAGAGAGCAGACATCTTTAAGATGTAACCCAGCACCTACTCAGTGAGCAGACACCTTTAGCGTCCATCCGAGCACCCACTCAGAGAGCAGAGTCCTTTAAGATGTAACCCTGCACACACTCAGCGAGCAGACACATTTAGGGTGTAACCCAGCATCCAGTCAGCGAGCAGACACATTTAGGGTGTAACTCATCACCCACTCAGCCTGCAGACACCTTTAGGATGTAACCCAGCACCCACTCAGCGAGCAGAGTCCTTTACGATGTAACCCAGCACCCACTCAGTGAGAGAGTCCTTTACGATGTAACCCAGCATCCTCTCAGTGAGCAGAGTCCTTTACGATGTAACCCAGCACCCACTCAGTGGGCAGTCACCTTTATATTGTAACCCAGCACCCACTCAGCAAGCAGAGTCCTTTTCGATGTAACCCTGCACCCACTCATTGGGCAGTCACCTATATATTGTAACCCAGCACCCACTCAGCGAGCAGAGTCCTTTTCGATATAACCCTGCACCCACACATTGGGCTGTCACCTTTATATTGTAACCCAGCACCCGCTCAGCGAGCAGAGACCTTTACGATGTAACCCTGCACCTATTCAGTGAGCAGACACCTTTAGCGTGCATCCGAGCACCCACTCAGAGAGCAGAGTCCTTTAAGATGTAACCCAGCACCCGCTCAGCGAGCAGACACCTTTAGGATGTAACCCAGCACCCACTCAGTGAGCAGACACCTTTAGGGTCTAACCCAGCACCCAGTCAGAGAGCAGACACCTTTAAGATGTAAACCTGCACCTACTCAGTGAGCAGACACCTTTAGCGTGCATCCGATCACCCACTCAGAGAGCAGAGTCCTTTAAGATGTAAACCTGCACACACTCAGCGAGCAGACACATTTAGGGTGTAACCCAGCACCCACTCAGCTAGCAGACACCTTTAGGATGTAACCCAGCACCTACTCAGTAAGCTGACACCATTAGGTTGTAACCCAGCACCCACTCAGCGAGCAGTCAGCTTTAGGGTGTAACCCAGCACCCACTCAGCTAGCAGACACCTTTAGGATGTAACCCAGCACCTACTCAGCAAGCTGACACCATTAGGTTGTAACCCAGCACCCACTCAGTGAGCAGAGTCCTTTAAGATGTAACCCTGCACCCACACATTGGGCAGTCACCTATATATTGTAACCCAGCACCCACTCAGTGAGCAGAGTCCTTTACGATGTAACCCAGCACCCGCTCAGCGAGCAGACACCTTTAGGATGTAACCCAGCACCCACTCAGCGAGCAGAGTCCTTTACGATGTAACCCAGCACCCACTCATTGGGCAGTCACCTATATATTGTAACCCAGCACCCACTCAGCGAGCAGTCAGCTTTAGGGTGTAACCCAGCACCCACTCAGCGAGCAGACACCTTTAGGATGTAACCCAGCACCCACTCATTGGGCAGTCACCTATATATTGTAACCCAGCACCCACTCAGTGAGCAGAGTCCTTTAAGATGTAACCCTGCACACACTCAGCGAGCAGACACATTTAGGGTGTAACCCAGCATCCAGTCAGCGAGCAGACACATTTAGGGTGTAACCCAGCACCCACTCAGCTAGCAGACACCTTTAGGATGTAACCCAGCACCTACTCAGCAAGCTGACACCATTAGGGTGTAACCCAGCACCCACTCAGTGGGCAGTCACCTTTATATTGTAACCAGCACCCACTCAGCAAGCAGAGTCCTTTTCGATGTAACCCTGCACCCACTCATTGGGCAGTCACCTATATATTGTAACCCAGCACCCACTCAGTGAGCAGAGTCCTTTTCGATATAACCCTGCACCCACACATTGGGCTGTCACCATTATATTGTAACCCAGCACCCGCTCAGCGAGCAGAGACCTTTACGATGTAACCCTGCACCTATTCAGTGAGCAGACACCTTTAGCGTGCATCCGAGCACCCACTCAGAGAGCAGAGTCCTTTAAGATGTAACCCAGCACCCGCTCAGCGAGCAGACACCTTTAGGATGTAACCCAGCACCCACTCAGTGAGCAGACACCTTTAGGGTCTAACCCAGCACCCAGTCAGAGAGCAGACACCTTTAAGATGTAAACCTGCACCTACTCAGTGAGCAGACACCTTTAGCGTGCATCCGATCACCCACTCAGAGAGCAGAGTCCTTTAAGATGTAAACCTGCACACACTCAGCGAGCAGACACATTTAGGGTGTAACCCAGCACCCACTCAGCTAGCAGACACCTTTAGGATGTAACCCAGCACCTACTCAGTAAGCTGACACCATTAGGTTGTAACCCAGCACCCACTCAGCGAGCAGTCAGCTTTAGGGTGTAACCCAGCACCCACTCAGCTAGCAGACACCTTTAGGATGTAACCCAGCACCTACTCAGCAAGCTGACACCATTAGGTTGTAACCCAGCACCCACTCAGTGAGCAGAGTCCTTTAAGATGTAACCCTGCACCCACACATTGGGCAGTCACCTATATATTGTAACCCAGCACCCACTCAGTGAGCAGAGTCCTTTACGATGTAACCCAGCACCCGCTCAGCGAGCAGACACCTTTAGGATGTAACCCAGCACCCACTCAGCGAGCAGAGTCCTTTACGATGTAACCCAGCACCCACTCATTGGGCAGTCACCTATATATTGTAACCCAGCACCCACTCAGCGAGCAGTCAGCTTTAGGGTGTAACCCAGCACCCACTCAGCGAGCAGACACCTTTAGGATGTAACCCAGCACCCACTCATTGGGCAGTCACCTATATATTGTAACCCAGCACCCACTCAGTGAGCAGAGTCCTTTAAGATGTAACCCTGCACACACTCAGCGAGCAGACACATTTAGGGTGTAACCCAGCATCCAGTCAGCGAGCAGACACATTTAGGGTGTAACCCAGCACCCACTCAGCTAGCAGACACCTTTAGGATGTAACCCAGCACCTACTCAGCAAGCTGACACCATTAGGGTGTAACCCAGCACCCACTCAGTGAGCAGACACATTTAGCGTGTAACCCAGCACCCACTCATTGGGCAGTCACCTATATATTGTAACCCAGCACCCACTCAGCGAGCAGAGTCCTTTACGATATAACCCTGCACCCACTCATTGGGCAGTCACCTATATATTGTAACCCAGCACCCACTCAGTGAGCAGAGTCCTTTACGATGTAACCCAGCACCCACTCATTGGGTAGTCACCTATATATTGTAACCCTGCACCCACTCAGCGAGCAGAGTCCTTTACGATGTAACCCAGCACCCACTCATTGGGTAGTCACCTATATATTGTAACCCTGCACCCACTCAGCGAGCAGAGTCCTTTACGATGTAACCCAGCACCCACTCATTGGGCAGTCACCTATATATTGTAACCCAGCACCCACTCAGTGAGCAGAGTCCTTTACGATGTAACCCAGCACCCACTCATTGGGTAGTCACCTATATATTGTAACCCTGCACCCACTCAGCGAGCAGAGTCCTTTACGATGTAACCCAGCACCCGCTCAGCGAGCAGACACCTTTACGATGTAACCCTGCACCCACTCAGCGAGCAGAGTCCTTTACGATGTAACCCAGCACCCGCTCAGCGAGCAGACACCTTTACGATGTAACCCTGCACCCGCTCTGCGAGCAGAGTCCTTTACGATGTAACCCAGCACCCGCTCAGCGAGCAGACACTTTTAGGATGTAACCCAGCACCCACTCAGCGAGCAGACACCTTTAGGGTATAACCCAGCACCCAGTCAGAGAGCAGACATCTTTAAGATGTAACCCAGCACCTACTCAGTGAGCAGACACCTTTAGCGTCCATCCGAGCACCCACTCAGAGAGCAGAGTCCTTTAAGATGTAACCCTGCACACACTCAGCGAGCAGACACATTTAGGGTGTAACCCAGCATCCAGTCAGCGAGCAGACACATTTAGGGTGTAACTCATCACCCACTCAGCCTGCAGACACCTTTAGGATGTAACCCAGCACCCACTCAGCGAGCAGAGTCCTTTACGATGTAACCCAGCACCCACTCAGTGAGAGAGTCCTTTACGATGTAACCCAGCATCCTCTCAGTGAGCAGAGTCCTTTACGATGTAACCCAGCACCCACTCAGTGGGCAGTCACCTTTATATTGTAACCCAGCACCCACTCAGCAAGCAGAGTCCTTTTCGATGTAACCCTGCACCCACTCATTGGGCAGTCACCTATATATTGTAACCCAGCACCCACTCAGCGAGCAGAGTCCTTTTCGATATAACCCTGCACCCACACATTGGGCTGTCACCTTTATATTGTAACCCAGCACCCGCTCAGCGAGCAGAGACCTTTACGATGTAACCCTGCACCTATTCAGTGAGCAGACACCTTTAGCGTGCATCCGAGCACCCACTCAGAGAGCAGAGTCCTTTAAGATGTAACCCAGCACCCGCTCAGCGAGCAGACACCTTTAGGATGTAACCCAGCACCCACTCAGTGAGCAGACACCTTTAGGGTCTAACCCAGCACCCAGTCAGAGAGCAGACACCTTTAAGATGTAAACCTGCACCTACTCAGTGAGCAGACACCTTTAGCGTGCATCCGATCACCCACTCAGAGAGCAGAGTCCTTTAAGATGTAAACCTGCACACACTCAGCGAGCAGACACATTTAGGGTGTAACCCAGCACCCACTCAGCTAGCAGACACCTTTAGGATGTAACCCAGCACCTACTCAGTAAGCTGACACCATTAGGTTGTAACCCAGCACCCACTCAGCGAGCAGTCAGCTTTAGGGTGTAACCCAGCACCCACTCAGCTAGCAGACACCTTTAGGATGTAACCCAGCACCTACTCAGCAAGCTGACACCATTAGGTTGTAACCCAGCACCCACTCAGTGAGCAGAGTCCTTTAAGATGTAACCCTGCACCCACACATTGGGCAGTCACCTATATATTGTAACCCAGCACCCACTCAGTGAGCAGAGTCCTTTACGATGTAACCCAGCACCCGCTCAGCGAGCAGACACCTTTAGGATGTAACCCAGCACCCACTCAGCGAGCAGAGTCCTTTACGATGTAACCCAGCACCCACTCATTGGGCAGTCACCTATATATTGTAACCCAGCACCCACTCAGCGAGCAGTCAGCTTTAGGGTGTAACCCAGCACCCACTCAGCGAGCAGACACCTTTAGGATGTAACCCAGCACCCACTCATTGGGCAGTCACCTATATATTGTAACCCAGCACCCACTCAGCGAGCAGTCACCTTTAGGGTCTAACCCAGCACCCGCTCAGCGAGCAGACACCTTTAGGATGTAACCCAGCACCCACTCAGCGAGCGGACACCTTTAGGATTTAACCCAGCACCCACTCAGCGAGCGGACACCTTTAGGATTTAACCCAGCACCCACTCAGCGAGCAGACACCTTTAGGGTCTAACCCAGCACCCAGTCAGAGAACAGACACCTTTAAGATGTAACCCTGCACCTACTCAGTGAGCAGACACCTTTAGCGTGCATCCGAGCACCCACTCAGAGAGCAGAGTCCTTTAAGATGTAACCCTGCACACACTCAGCGAGCAGACACATTTAGGGTGTAACTCAGCACCCACTCAGCTAGCAGACACCTTTAGGATGTAACCCAGCACCTACTCAGCAAGCTGACACCATTAGGGTGTAACCCAGTACCCACTCAGTGAGCAGACACATTTAGCGTGTAACCCAGCACCCATTCAGTGAGCAGAGTCCTTTAGGGTGTAACCCAGCACCCACTCAGCTAGCAGACACATTTAGTGTGTAACCCAGCACCCACTCAGCGAGCAGAAACTTTTAGCGTGTAACCCAGCACCCAGTCAGCGAGCAGACACTTTAAGGGTGTAACCAAGCAGCCACTCCGTGAGCAGAGTCCTTTTCGATGTAACCCTGCACCCACTCATTGGGCAGTCACCTATATATTGTAACCCAGCACCCACTCAGCGAGCAGAGTCCTTTTCGATGTCACCCTGCACCCACACATTGGGCAGTGAAATTATATTGTAACCCAGCACCCGCTCAGTGAGCAGAGTCCTTTACGATGTAACCCTGCACACACTCAGCGAGCAGACACCTTTAGGATGTAACCCAGCACCCACTCAGTGAGCAGACACCTTTAGGGTCTAACCCAGCACCCAGTCAGAGAGCAGACACCTTTAAGATGTAAACCTGCACCTACTCAGTGAGCAGACACCTTAGCGTGCATCCGAGCACCCACTCAGAGAGCAGAGTCCTTTAAGATGTAACCCTGCACACACTCAGCGAGCAGACACATTTAGGGTGTAACCCAGCATCCAGTCAGCGAGCAGACAAATTTAGGGTGTAACCCAGCACCCACTCAGCAAGCCGACACCATTAGGTTGTAACCCAGCACCCACTAAGCGAGCAGTCAGCGTTAGGGTGTAACCCAGCACCCACTCATTGGGCAGTCACCTATATATTGTAACACAGCACCCACTCAGCGAGCAGTCAGCTTTAGGGTGTAACCCAGCACCCAGTCAGAGAGCAGACACCTTTAAGATGTAACCCAGCACCCACTCAGTGAGCAGAGTCCTTTACGATGTAACCCAGCACCCACTCAGTGAGCAGAGTCCTTTACGATGTAACCCAGCACCTGCTCAGCGAGCAGACACCTTTAGGGTCTAACCCAGCACCCAGTCAGAGAGCAGACACCTTTAAGATGTAACCCTGCACCCACTCAGTGAGCAGAGTCCTTTACGATGTAACCCTGCACCCACTCATTGGGCAGTCACCTATATATTGTAACCCAGCACCCACTCAGCGAGCAGTCAGCTTTAGGGTGTAACCCAGCACCCACTCAGTGAGCAGACACATTTAGCGTGTAACCCAGCACCCACTCAGCGAGCAGAGTCCTTTACGATGTAACCCAGCACCTGCTCAGCGAGCAGACACCTTTAGGGTCTAACCCAGCACCCAGTCAGAGAGCAGACACCTTTAAGATGTAACCCTGCACCCACTCAGTGAGCAGACACCTTTAGCGTGCATCCGAGCACCCACTCAGAGAGCAGAGTCCTTTAAGATGTAACCCTGCACACACTCAGCGAGCAGACACATTTAGTGGGTAACCCAGCACCCACTCAGCGAGCAGACACCTTTAGGGTCTAACCCAGCACCCAGTCAGAGAGCAGACACCTTTAAGATGTAACCCAGCACCCACTCAGAGAGCAGAGTCCTTTACGATGTAACCCTGCACCCACTGATTGGGCAGTCACCTATATATTGTAACCCAGCACCCACTCAGTGAGCAGAGTCCTTTACGATGTAACCCAGCACCCTCTCAGTGAGCAGAGTCCTTTACGATGTAACCCAGCACCCACTCAGTGAGCAGAGTCCTTTATGATGTAACCCAGCACCCACTCAGTGGGCAGACACATTTAGGGTGTAACCCAGCACCCACTCAGCTAGCAGACACCTTTAGGATGTAACACAGCACCTACTCAGCAAGCTGACACCATTAGGTTGTAACCCAGCACCCACTCAGTGAGCAGAGTCCTTTAAGATGTAACCCTGCACCCACACATTGGGCAGTCACCTATATATTGTAACCCAGCACCCACTCAGCGAGCAGAGTCCTTTACGATGTAACCCAGCACCCACTCATTGGGCAGTCACCTATATATTGTAACCCAGCACCCACTCAGCGAGCAGTCAGCTTTAGGGTGTAACCCAGCACCCACTCAGTGAGCAGACACCTTTAGGATTTAACCCAGCACCCACTCAGCGAGCAGACACCTTTAGGGTGTAACCCAGCACCCGCTCAGCGAGCGGACACCTTTAGGATTTAACCCAGCACCCACTCAGCGAGCAGACACCTTTAGGGTCTAACCCAGCACCCAGTCAGAGAGCAGACACCTTTAAGATGTAACCCTGCACCTATTCAGTGAGCAGACACCTTTAGCGTGCATCCGAGCACCCACTCAGAGAGCAGAGTCCTTTAAGATGTAACCCTGCACACACTCAGCGAGCAGACACATTTAGGGTGTAACCCAGCATCCAGTCAGCGAGCAGACACATTTAGGGTGTAACCCAGCACCCACTCAGCTAGCAGACACCTTTAGGATGTAACCCAGCACCTACTCAGCAAGCTGACACCATTAGGGTGTAACCCAGCACCCACTCAGTGAGCAGACACATTTAGCGTGTAACCCAGCACCCACTCATTGGGCAGTCACCTATATATTGTAACCCAGCACCCACTCAGCGAGCAGAGTCCTTTACGATATAACCCTGCACCCACTCATTGGGCAGTCACCTATATATTGTAACCCAGCACCCACTCAGTGAGCAGAGTCCTTTACGATGTAACCCAGCACCCACTCATTGGGTAGTCACCTATATATTGTAACCCTGCACCCACTCAGCGAGCAGAGTCCTTTACGATGTAACCCAGCACCCACTCATTGGGTAGTCACCTATATATTGTAACCCTGCACCCACTCAGCGAGCAGAGTCCTTTACGATGTAACCCAGCACCCACTCATTGGGCAGTCACCTATATATTGTAACCCAGCACCCACTCAGTGAGCAGAGTCCTTTACGATGTAACCCAGCACCCACTCATTGGGTAGTCACCTATATATTGTAACCCTGCACCCACTCAGCGAGCAGAGTCCTTTACGATGTAACCCAGCACCCGCTCAGCGAGCAGACACCTTTACGATGTAACCCTGCACCCACTCAGCGAGCAGAGTCCTTTACGATGTAACCCAGCACCCGCTCAGCGAGCAGACACCTTTACGATGTAACCCTGCACCCGCTCAGCGAGCAGAGTCCTTTACGATGTAACCCAGCACCCGCTCAGCGAGCAGACACTTTTAGGATGTAACCCAGCACCCACTCAGCGAGCAGACACCTTTAGGGTATAACCCAGCACCCAGTCAGAGAGCAGACATCTTTAAGATGTAACCCAGCACCTACTCAGTGAGCAGACACCTTTAGCGTCCATCCGAGCACCCACTCAGAGAGCAGAGTCCTTTAAGATGTAACCCTGCACACACTCAGCGAGCAGACACATTTAGGGTGTAACCCAGCATCCAGTCAGCGAGCAGACACATTTAGGGTGTAACTCATCACCCACTCAGCCTGCAGACACCTTTAGGATGTAACCCAGCACCCACTCAGCGAGCAGAGTCCTTTACGATGTAACCCAGCACCCACTCAGTGAGAGAGTCCTTTACGATGTAACCCAGCATCCTCTCAGTGAGCAGAGTCCTTTACGATGTAACCCAGCACCCACTCAGTGGGCAGTCACCTTTATATTGTAACCCAGCACCCACTCAGCAAGCAGAGTCCTTTTCGATGTAACCCTGCACCCACTCATTGGGCAGTCACCTATATATTGTAACCCAGCACCCACTCAGCGAGCAGAGTCCTTTTCGATATAACCCTGCACCCACACATTGGGCTGTCACCTTTATATTGTAACCCAGCACCCGCTCAGCGAGCAGAGACCTTTACGATGTAACCCTGCACCTATTCAGTGAGCAGACACCTTTAGCGTGCATCCGAGCACCCACTCAGAGAGCAGAGTCCTTTAAGATGTAACCCAGCACCCGCTCAGCGAGCAGACACCTTTAGGATGTAACCCAGCACCCACTCAGTGAGCAGACACCTTTAGGGTCTAACCCAGCACCCAGTCAGAGAGCAGACATCTTTAAGATGTAAACCTGCACCTACTCAGTGAGCAGACACCTTTAGCGTGCATCCGATCACCCACTCAGAGAGCAGAGTCCTTTAAGATGTAAACCTGCACACACTCAGCGAGCAGACACATTTAGGGTGTAACCCAGCACCCACTCAGCTAGCAGACACCTTTAGGATGTAACCCAGCACCTACTCAGTAAGCTGACACCATTAGGTTGTAACCCAGCACCCACTCAGCGAGCAGTCAGCTTTAGGGTGTAACCCAGCACCCACTCAGCTAGCAGACACCTTTAGGATGTAACCCAGCACCTACTCAGCAAGCTGACACCATTAGGTTGTAACCCAGCACCCACTCAGTGAGCAGAGTCCTTTAAGATGTAACCCTGCACCCACACATTGGGCAGTCACCTATATATTGTAACCCAGCACCCACTCAGTGAGCAGAGTCCTTTACGATGTAACCCAGCACCCGCTCAGCGAGCAGACACCTTTAGGATGTAACCCAGCACCCACTCAGCGAGCAGAGTCCTTTACGATGTAACCCAGCACCCACTCATTGGGCAGTCACCTATATATTGTAACCCAGCACCCACTCAGCGAGCAGTCAGCTTTAGGGTGTAACCCAGCACCCACTCAGCGAGCAGACACCTTTAGGATGTAACCCAGCACCCACTCATTGGGCAGTCACCTATATATTGTAACCCAGCACCCACTCAGTGAGCAGAGTCCTTTAAGATGTAACCCTGCACACACTCAGCGAGCAGACACATTTAGGGTGTAACCCAGCATCCAGTCAGCGAGCAGACACATTTAGGGTGTAACCCAGCACCCACTCAGCTAGCAGACACCTTTAGGATGTAACCCAGCACCTACTCAGCAAGCTGACACCATTAGGGTGTAACCCAGCACCCACTCAGTGGGCAGTCACCTTTATATTGTAACCCAGCACCCACTCAGCAAGCAGAGTCATTTTCGATGTAACCCTGCACCCACTCATTGGGCAGTCACCTATATATTGTAACCCAGCACCCACTCAGTGAGCAGAGTCCTTTTCGATATAACCCTGCACCCACACATTGGGCTGTCACCTTTATATTGTAACCCAGCACCCGCTCAGCGAGCAGAGACCTTTACGATGTAACCCTGCACCTATTCAGTGAGCAGACACCTTTAGCGTGCATCCGAGCACCCACTCAGAGAGCAGAGTCCTTTAAGATGTAACCCAGCACCCGCTCAGCGAGCAGACACCTTTAGGATGTAACCCAGCACCCACTCAGTGAGCAGACACCTTTAGGGTCTAACCCAGCACCCAGTCAGAGAGCAGACACCTTTAAGATGTAAACCTGCACCTACTCAGTGAGCAGACACCTTTAGCGTGCATCCGATCACCCACTCAGAGAGCAGAGTCCTTTAAGATGTAAACCTGCACACACTCAGCGAGCAGACACATTTAGGGTGTAACCCAGCACCCACTCAGCTAGCAGACACCTTTAGGATGTAACCCAGCACCTACTCAGTAAGCTGACACCATTAGGTTGTAACCCAGCACCCACTCAGCGAGCAGTCAGCTTTAGGGTGTAACCCAGCACCCACTCAGCTAGCAGACACCTTTAGGATGTAACCCAGCACCTACTCAGCAAGCTGACACCATTAGGTTGTAACCCAGCACCCACTCAGTGAGCAGAGTCCTTTAAGATGTAACCCTGCACCCACACATTGGGCAGTCACCTATATATTGTAACCCAGCACCCACTCAGTGAGCAGAGTCCTTTACGATGTAACCCAGCACCCGCTCAGCGAGCAGACACCTTTAGGATGTAACCCAGCACCCACTCAGCGAGCAGAGTCCTTTACGATGTAACCCAGCACCCACTCATTGGGCAGTCACCTATATATTGTAACCCAGCACCCACTCAGCGAGCAGTCAGCTTTAGGGTGTAACCCAGCACCCACTCAGCGAGCAGACACCTTTAGGATGTAACCCAGCACCCACTCATTGGGCAGTCACCTATATATTGTAACCCAGCACCCACTCAGTGAGCAGAGTCCTTTAAGATGTAACCCTGCACACACTCAGCGAGCAGACACATTTAGGGTGTAACCCAGCATCCAGTCAGCGAGCAGACACATTTAGGGTGTAACCCAGCACCCACTCAGCTAGCAGACACCTTTAGGATGTAACCCAGCACCTACTCAGCAAGCTGACACCATTAGGGTGTAACCCAGCACCCACTCAGTGAGCAGACACATTTAGCGTGTAACCCAGCACCCACTCATTGGGCAGTCACCTATATATTGTAACCCAGCACCCACTCAGCGAGCAGAGTCCTTTACGATATAACCCTGCACCCACTCATTGGGCAGTCACCTATATATTGTAACCCAGCACCCACTCAGTGAGCAGAGTCCTTTACGATGTAACCCAGCACCCACTCATTGGGTAGTCACCTATATATTGTAACCCTGCACCCACTCAGCGAGCAGAGTCCTTTACGATGTAACCCAGCACCCACTCATTGGGTAGTCACCTATATATTGTAACCCTGCACCCACTCAGCGAGCAGAGTCCTTTACGATGTAACCCAGCACCCACTCATTGGGCAGTCACCTATATATTGTAACCCAGCACCCACTCAGTGAGCAGAGTCCTTTACGATGTAACCCAGCACCCACTCATTGGGTAGTCACCTATATATTGTAACCCTGCACCCACTCAGCGAGCAGAGTCCTTTACGATGTAACCCAGCACCCGCTCAGCGAGCAGACACCTTTACGATGTAACCCTGCACCCACTCAGCGAGCAGAGTCCTTTACGATGTAACCCAGCACCCGCTCAGCGAGCAGACACCTTTACGATGTAACCCTGCACCCGCTCTGCGAGCAGAGTCCTTTACGATGTAACCCAGCACCCGCTCAGCGAGCAGACACTTTTAGGATGTAACCCAGCACCCACTCAGCGAGCAGACACCTTTAGGGTATAACCCAGCACCCAGTCAGAGAGCAGACATCTTTAAGATGTAACCCAGCACCTACTCAGTGAGCAGACACCTTTAGCGTCCATCCGAGCACCCACTCAGAGAGCAGAGTCCTTTAAGATGTAACCCTGCACACACTCAGCGAGCAGACACATTTAGGGTGTAACCCAGCATCCAGTCAGCGAGCAGACACATTTAGGGTGTAACTCATCACCCACTCAGCCTGCAGACACCTTTAGGATGTAACCCAGCACCCACTCAGCGAGCAGAGTCCTTTACGATGTAACCCAGCACCCACTCAGTGAGAGAGTCCTTTACGATGTAACCCAGCATCCTCTCAGTGAGCAGAGTCCTTTACGATGTAACCCAGCACCCACTCAGTGGGCAGTCACCTTTATATTGTAACCCAGCACCCACTCAGCAAGCAGAGTCCTTTTCGATGTAACCCTGCACCCACTCATTGGGCAGTCACCTATATATTGTAACCCAGCACCCACTCAGCGAGCAGAGTCCTTTTCGATATAACCCTGCACCCACACATTGGGCTGTCACCTTTATATTGTAACCCAGCACCCGCTCAGCGAGCAGAGACCTTTACGATGTAACCCTGCACCTATTCAGTGAGCAGACACCTTTAGCGTGCATCCGAGCACCCACTCAGAGAGCAGAGTCCTTTAAGATGTAACCCAGCACCCGCTCAGCGAGCAGACACCTTTAGGATGTAACCCAGCACCCACTCAGTGAGCAGACACCTTTAGGGTCTAACCCAGCACCCAGTCAGAGAGCAGACACCTTTAAGATGTAAACCTGCACCTACTCAGTGAGCAGACACCTTTAGCGTGCATCCGATCACCCACTCAGAGAGCAGAGTCCTTTAAGATGTAAACCTGCACACACTCAGCGAGCAGACACATTTAGGGTGTAACCCAGCACCCACTCAGCTAGCAGACACCTTTAGGATGTAACCCAGCACCTACTCAGTAAGCTGACACCATTAGGTTGTAACCCAGCACCCACTCAGCGAGCAGTCAGCTTTAGGGTGTAACCCAGCACCCACTCAGCTAGCAGACACCTTTAGGATGTAACCCAGCACCTACTCAGCAAGCTGACACCATTAGGTTGTAACCCAGCACCCACTCAGTGAGCAGAGTCCTTTAAGATGTAACCCTGCACCCAGACATTGGGCAGTCACCTATATATTGTAACCCAGCACCCACTCAGTGAGCAGAGTCCTTTACGATGTAACCCAGCACCCGCTCAGCGAGCAGACACCTTTAGGATGTAACCCAGCACCCACTCAGCGAGCAGAGTCCTTTACGATGTAACCCAGCACCCACTCATTGGGCAGTCACCTATATATTGTAACCCAGCACCCACTCAGCGAGCAGTCAGCTTTAGGGTGTAACCCAGCACCCACTCAGCGAGCAGACACCTTTAGGATGTAACCCAGCACCCACTCATTGGGCAGTCACCTATATATTGTAACCCAGCACCCACTCAGCGAGCAGTCACCTTTAGGGTCTAACCCAGCACCCGCTCAGCGAGCAGACACCTTTAGGATGTAACCCAGCACCCACTCAGCGAGCGGACACCTTTAGGATTTAACCCAGCACCCACTCAGCGAGCGGACACCTTTAGGATTTAACCCAGCACCCACTCAGCGAGCAGACACCTTTAGGGTCTAACCCAGCACCCAGTCAGAGAACAGACACCTTTAAGATGTAACCCTGCACCTACTCAGTGAGCAGACACCTTTAGCGTGCATCCGAGCACCCACTCAGAGAGCAGAGTCCTTTAAGATGTAACCCTGCACACACTCAGCGAGCAGACACATTTAGGGTGTAACTCAGCACCCACTCAGCTAGCAGACACCTTTAGGATGTAACCCAGCACCTACTCAGCAAGCTGACACCATTAGGGTGTAACCCAGTACCCACTCAGTGAGCAGACACATTTAGCGTGTAACCCAGCACCCATTCAGTGAGCAGAGTCCTTTAGGGTGTAACCCAGCACCCACTCAGCTAGCAGACACATTTAGTGTGTAACCCAGCACCCACTCAGCGAGCAGAAACTTTTAGCGTGTAACCCAGCACCCAGTCAGCGAGCAGACACTTTAAGGGTGTAACCAAGCAGCCACTCCGTGAGCAGAGTCCTTTTCGATGTAACCCTGCACCCACTCATTGGGCAGTCACCTATATATTGTAACCCAGCACCCACTCAGCGAGCAGAGTCCTTTTCGATGTCACCCTGCACCCACACATTGGGCAGTGAAATTATATTGTAACCCAGCACCCGCTCAGTGAGCAGAGTCCTTTACGATGTAACCCTGCACACACTCAGCGAGCAGACACCTTTAGGATGTAACCCAGCACCCACTCAGTGAGCAGACACCTTTAGGGTCTAACCCAGCACCCAGTCAGAGAGCAGACACCTTTAAGATGTAAACCTGCACCTACTCAGTGAGCAGACACCTTAGCGTGCATCCGAGCACCCACTCAGAGAGCAGAGTCCTTTAAGATGTAACCCTGCACACACTCAGCGAGCAGACACATTTAGGGTGTAACCCAGCATCCAGTCAGCGAGCAGACAAATTTAGGGTGTAACCCAGCACCCACTCAGCAAGCCGACACCATTAGGTTGTAACCCAGCACCCACTAAGCGAGCAGTCAGCGTTAGGGTGTAACCCAGCACCCACTCATTGGGCAGTCACCTATATATTGTAACCCAGCACCCACTCAGCGAGCAGTCAGCTTTAGGGTGTAACCCAGCACCCAGTCAGAGAGCAGACACCTTTAAGATGTAACCCAGCACCCACTCAGTGAGCAGAGTCCTTTACGATGTAACCCAGCACCCACTCAGTGAGCAGAGTCCTTTACGATGTAACCCAGCACCTGCTCAGCGAGCAGACACCTTTAGGGTCTAACCCAGCACCCAGTCAGAGAGCAGACACCTTTAAGATGTAACCCTGCACCCACTCAGTGAGCAGAGTCCTTTACGATGTAACCCTGCACCCACTCATTGGGCAGTCACCTATATATTGTAACCCAGCACCCACTCAGCGAGCAGTCAGCTTTAGGGTGTAACCCAGCACCCACTCAGTGAGCAGACACATTTAGCGTGTAACCCAGCACCCACTCAGCGAGCAGAGTCCTTTACGATGTAACCCAGCACCTGCTCAGCGAGCAGACACCTTTAGGGTCTAACCCAGCACCCAGTCAGAGAGCAGACACCTTTAAGATGTAACCCTGCACCCACTCAGTGAGCAGACACCTTTAGCGTGCATCCGAGCACCCACTCAGAGAGCAGAGTCCTTTAAGATGTAACCCTGCACACACTCAGCGAGCAGACACATTTAGTGGGTAACCCAGCACCCACTCAGCGAGCAGACACCTTTAGGGTCTAACCCAGCACCCAGTCAGAGAGCAGACACCTTTAAGATGTAACCCAGCACCCACTCAGAGAGCAGAGTCCTTTACGATGTAACCCTGCACCCACTCATTGGGCAGTCACCTATATATTGTAACCCAGCACCCACTCAGTGAGCAGAGTCCTTTACGATGTAACCCAGCACCCTCTCAGTGAGCAGAGTCCTTTACGATGTAACCCAGCACCCACTCAGTGAGCAGAGTCCTTTATGATGTAACCCAGCACCCACTCAGTGGGCAGTCACCTTTATATTGTAACCCAGCACCCACTCAGCGAGCAGAGTCCTTTTCGATGTAACCCTGCACCCACTCATTGGGCAGTCACCTATATATTGTAACCCAGCACCCACTCAGCGAGCAGACACCTTTAGGATGTAACCCAGCACCTACTCAGCAAGCTGACACCTTTACGATGTAACCCTGCACCCACTCAGCGAGCAGAGTCCTTTACGATGTAACCCAGCACCCGCTCAGCGAGCAGACACCTTTACGATGTAACCCTGCACCCACTCAGCGAGCAGAGTCCTTTACGATGTAACCCAGCACCCGCTCAGCGAGCAGACACCTTTACGATGTAACCCTGCACCCACTCAGCGAGCAGAGTCCTTTACGATGTAACCCAGCACCCGCACAGCGAGCAGACACTTTTAGGATGTAACCCAGCACCCACTCAGCGAGCAGACACCTTTTGGGTCTAACCCAGCACCCAGTCAGAGAGCAGACATCTTTAAGATGTAACCCAGCACCCACTCAGCGAGCAGAGTCCTTTACGATGTAACCCTGCACCCACTCATTGGGCAGTCACCTATATATTGTAACCCAGCACCCACTCAGTGAGCAGAGTCCTTTACGATGTAACCCAGCACCCACTCATTGGGTAGTCACCTATATATTGTAAGCCAGCACCCACTCAGTGAGCAGAGTCCTTTACGATGTAACCCAGCACCCACTCATTGGGCAGTCACCTATATATTGTAACCCAGCACCCACTCAGTGAGCAGAGTCCTTTACGATGTAACCCAGCACCCACTCAGTGAGCAGAGTCCTTTATGATGTAACCCAGCACCCACTCAGCGAGCAGTCAGCTTTATATTGTAACCCAGCACCCACTCAGTGAGCAGAGTTCTTTACGATGTAACCCTGCACCCACTCATTGGGCAGTCACCTATATATTGTAACCCAGCACCCACTCAGTGAGCAGAGTCCTTTACGATGTAACCCAGCACCCTCTCAGTGAGCAGAGTCCTTTACGATGTAACCCAGCACCCACTCAGTGAGCAGAGTCCTTTACGATGTAACCCAGCACCCACTCAGTGGGCAGTCACCTTTATATTGTAACCCAGCACCCACTCAGCGAGCAGAGTCCTTTTCGATGTAACCCTGCACCCACACATTGGGCAGTCACCTATATATTGTAACCCAGCACCCACTCAGTGAGCAGAGTCCTTTACGATGTAACCCAGCACCCGCTCAGCGAGCAGACACCTTTAGGATGTAACCCAGCACCCACTCAGCGAGCAGAGTCCTTTACGATGTAACCCAGCACCCACTCATTGGGCAGTCACCTATATATTGTAACCCAGCACCCACTCAGCGAGCAGTCACCTTTAGGGTCTAACCCAGCACCCGCTCAGCGAGCAGACACCTTTAGGATGTAACCCAGCACCCACTCAGCGAGCGGACACCTTTAGGATTTAACCCAGCACCCACTCAGCGAGCGGACACCTTTAGGATTTAACCCAGCACCCACTCAGCGAGCAGACACCTTTAGGGTCTAACCCAGCACCCAGTCAGAGAGCAGACACCTTTAAGATGTAACCCTGCACCTACTCAGTGAGCAGACACCTTTAGCGTGCATCCGAGCACCCACTCAGAGAGCAGAGTCCTTTAAGATGTAACCCTGCACACACTCAGCGAGCAGACACATTTAGGGTGTAACTCAGCACCCACTCAGCTAGCAGACACCTTTAGGATGTAACCCAGCACCTACTCAGCAAGCTGACACCATTAGGGTGTAACCCAGTACCCACTCAGTGAGCAGACACATTTAGCGTGTAACCCAGCACCCATTCAGTGAGCAGAGTCCTTTAGGGTGTAACCCAGCACCCACTCAGCTAGCAGACACATTTAGTGTGTAACCCAGCACCCACTCAGCGAGCAGAAACTTTTAGCGTGTAACCCAGCACCCAGTCAGCGAGCAGACACTTTAAGGGTGTAACCAAGCAGCCACTCCGTGAGCAGAGTCCTTTTCGATGTAACCCTGCACCCACTCATTGGGCAGTCACCTATATATTGTAACCCAGCACCCACTCAGTGAGCAGAGTCCTTTTCGATGTCACCCTGCACCCACACATTGGGCAGTCAAATTATATTGTAACCCAGCACCCGCTCAGTGAGCAGCGTCCTTTACGATGTAACCCTGCACACACTCAGCGAGCAGACACCTTTAGGATGTAACCCAGCACCCACTCAGCGAGCAGACACCTTTAGGGTCTAACCCAGCACCCAGTCAGAGAGCAGACACCTTTAAGATGTAAACCTGCACCTACTCAGTGAGCAGACACCTTAGCGTGCATCCGAGCACCCACTCAGAGAGCAGAGTCCTTTAAGATGTAACCCTGCACACACTCAGCGAGCAGACACATTTAGGGTGTAACCCAGCATCCAGTCAGCGAGCAGACAAATTTAGGGTGTAACCCAGCACCCACTCAGCAAGCTGACACCATTAGGTTGTAACCCAGCACCCACTAAGCGAGCAGTCAGCGTTAGGGTGTAACCCAGCACCCACTCATTGGGCAGTCACCTATATATTGTAACCCAGCACCCACTCAGCGAGCAGTCAGCTTTAGGGTGTAACCCAGCACCCACTCAGTGAGCAGACACATTTAGCGTGTAACCCAGCACCCACTCAGCGAGCAGAGTCCTTTACGATGTAACCCAGCACCTGCTCAGCGAGCAGACACATTTAGGGTCTAACCCAGCACCCAGTCAGAGAGCAGACACCTTTAAGATGTAACCCTGCACCCACTCAGTGAGCAGACACCTTTAGCGTGCATCCGAGCACCCACTCAGAGAGCAGAGTCCTTTAAGATGTAACCCTGCACACACTCAGCGAGCAGACACATTTAGGGTGTAACCCAGCACCCACTCAGCGAGCAGACACCTTTAGGGTCTAACCCAGCACCCAGTCAGAGAGCAGACACCTTTAAGATGTAACCCAGCACCCACTCAGTGAGCAGAGTCCTTTACGATGTAACCCTGCACCCACTCATTGGGCAGTCACCTATATATTGTAACCCAGCACCCACTCAGTGAGCAGAGTCCTTTACGATGTAACCCAGCACCCTCTCAGTGAGCAGAGTCCTTTACGATGTAACCCAGCACCCACTCAGTGAGCAGAGTCCTTTATGATGTAACCCAGCACCCACTCAGTGGGCAGTCACCTTTATATTGTAACCCAGCACCCACTCAGCGAGCAGAGTCCTTTTCGATGTAACCCTGCACCCACTCATTGGGCAGTCACCTATATATTGTAACCCAGCACCCACTCAGCGAGCAGACACCTTTAGGATGTAACCCAGCACCTACTCAGCAAGCTGACACATTTACGATGTAACCCTGCACCCACTCAGCGAGCAGAGTCCTTTACGATGTAACCCAGCACCCGCTCAGCGAGCAGACACCTTTACGATGTAACCCTGCACCCACTCAGCGAGCAGAGTCCTTTACGATGTAACCCAGCACCTGCTCAGCGAGCAGACACCTTTACGATGTAACCCTGCACCCACTCAGCGAGCAGACACCTTTTGGGTCTAACCCAGCACCCAGTCAGAGAGCTGACATCTTTAAGATGTAACCCAGCACCCACTCAGCGAGCAGAGTCCTTTACGATGTAACCCTGCACCCACTCATTGGGCAGTCACCTATATATTGTAACCCAGCACCCACTCATTGGGTAGTCACCTATATATTGTAAGCCAGCACCCACTCAGTGAGCAGAGTCCTTTACGATGTAACCCAGCACCCACTCATTGGGCAGTCACCTATATATTGTAACCCAGCACCCACTCAGTGAGCAGAGTCCTTTACGATGTAACCCAGCACCCACTCAGTGAGCAGAGTCCTTTATGATGTAACCCAGCACCCACTCAGCGAGCAGTCAGCTTTATATTGTAACCCAGCACCCACTCAGTGAGCAGAGTCCTTTACGATGTAACCCTGCACCCACTCATTGGGCAGTCACCTATATATTGTAACCCAGCACCCACTCAGTGAGCAGAGTCCATTACGATGTAACCCAGCACCCTCTCAGTGAGCAGAGTCCTTTACGATGTAACCCAGCACCCACTCAGTGAGCAGAGTCCTTTACGATGTAACCCAGCACCCACTCAGTGGGCAGTCACCTTTATATTGTAACCCAGCACCCACTCAGCGAGCAGAGTCCTTTTCGATGTAACCCTGCACCCACTCATTGGGCAGTCACCTATATATTGTAACCCAGCACCCACTCAGCGAGCAGACACCTTTAGGATGTAACCCAGCACCTACTCAGCAATCTGACACCTTTACGATGTAACCCTGCACCCACTCAGCGAGCAGAGTCCTTTACGATGTAACCCAGCACCCGCTCAGCGAGCAGACACCTTTACGATGTAACCCTGCACCCACTCAGCGAGCAGAGTCCTTTACGATGTAACCCAGCACCCGCTCAGCGAGCAGACACCTTTACGATGTAACCCTGCACCCACTCAGCGAGCAGAGTCCTTTACGATGTAACCCAGCACCCGCTCAGCGAGCAGACACTTTTAGGATGTAACCCAGCACCCACTCAGCGAGCAGACACCTTTAGGATGTAACCCAGCACCCACTCAGTGAGCAGACACATTTAGCGTGTAACCCAGCACCCACTCAGCGAGCAGAGTCCTTTACGATGTAACCCAGCACCCTCTCAGCGAGCAGACACCTTTAGGGTCTAACCCAGCACCCAGTCAGAGAGCAGACACCTTTAAGATGTAACCCTGCACCCACTCAGTGAGCAGACACCTTTAGCGTGCATCCGAGCACCCACTCAGAGAGCAGAGTCCTTTAAGATGTAACCCTGCACACACTCAGCGAGCAGACACATTTAGGGTGTAACTCAGCACCCACTCAGCTAGCAGACACCTTTAGGATGTAACCCAGCACCTACTCAGCAAGCTGACACCATTAGGGTGTAACCCAGTACCCACTCAGTGAGCAGACACATTTAGCGTGTAACCCAGCACCCATTCAGTGAGCAGAGTCCTTTAGGGTGTAACCCAGCACCCACTCAGTGAGCAGACACATTTAGGGTGTAACCCAGCACCCACTCAGCGAGCAGACACCTTTAGAGTCTAACCCAGCACCCAGTCAGAGAGCAGACACCTTTAAGATGTAACCCTGCACCCACTCAGTGAGCAGACACCTTTAGCGTGCATCCGAGCACCCATTCAAAGAGCAGAGTCGTTTAAGATGTAACCCTGCACCCACACATTGGGCAGTCACCCTTATATAGTAACCCAGCACCCACTCAGCGAGCAGAGTCCTTTACGATGTAACCCAGCACCCACTCAGTGAGCAGACAGCTTTAGGGAGTAACCCAGCACCCACTCAGCGAGCAGTCAGCTTTAGGGTGTAACCCAGCACCCACTCAGCTAGCAGACACCTTTAGGTTGTAACCCAGCACCTACTCAGCAAGCAGAGTCATTTTCGATGTAACCCTGCACCCATACATTGGGCAGTCACCTATATATTGTAACCCAGCACCCACTCAGCGAGCAGAGTCCTTTACGATGTAACCCAGCACCCGCTCAGCGAGCAGACACCTTTAGGATGTAACCCAGCACCCACTCAGCGAGCAGACACCTTTAGGGTCTAACCCAGCACCCACTCAGAGAGCAGAGTCCTTTAAGATGTAACCCTGCACACACTCAGCGAGCAGACACCTTTAGGGTATAACCCAGCACCCAGTCAGAGAGCAGACACATTTAAGATGTAACCCTGCACCTACTCAGTGAGCAGACACCTTTAGCGTGCATCCGAGCACCCACTCAGAGAGCAGAGTCCTTTAAGATGTAACCCTGCACACACTCAGCGAGCAGACATATTTAGGGTGTAACCCAGCATCCAGTCAGCGAGCAGACACATTTAGGGTGTAACCCAGCACCTACTCAGCAAGCTGACACCATTAGGTTGTAACCCAGCACCCACTCAGTGAGCAGAGTCCTTTACGATGTAACCCAGCACCCACTCAGTGAGCAGAGTCCTTTACGATGTAACCCAGCGTCCTCTCAGTGAGCAGAGTCCTTTACGATGTAACCCAGCACCCACTCAGTGGGCAGTCACCTTTATATTGTAACCCAGCACCCACTCAGCAAGCAGAGTCCTTTTCAATGTAACCCTGCACCCACTCATTGGGCAGTCACCTATATATTGTAACCCAGCACCCACTCAGCGAGCAGAGTCCTTTTCGATGTAACCCTGCACCCACACATTGGGCTGTCACCTTTATATTGTAACCCAGCACCCGCTCAGCGAGCAGAGTCCTTTACGATGTAACCCTGCACCTATTCAGTGAGCAGACACCTTTAGCGTGCATCCGAGCACCCACTCAGAGAGCAGAGTCCTTTAAGATGTAACCCTGCACACACTCAGCAAGCAGACACATTTAGGGTGTAACCCAGCATCCAGTCAGCGAGCAGACACATTTAGGGTGTAACCCAGCACCCACTCAGCTAGCAGACACCTTTAGGATGTAACCCAGCACCCACTCAGCGAGCAGACACCTTTAGGGTCTAACCCAGCACCCACTCAGAGAGCAGAGTCCTTTAAGATGTAACCCTGCACACACTCAGCGAGCAGACACATTTAGGGTGTAACCCAGCACCCACTCAGCTAGCAGACACCTTTAGGATGTAACCCAGCACCTACTCAGCAAGCTGACACCATTAGGTTGTAACCCAGCACCCACTCAGTGAGCAGAGTCCTTTACGATGTAACCCAGCACCCACTCAGTGAGCAGAGTCCTTTACGATGTAACCCAGCGTCCTCTCAGTGAGCAGAGTCCTTTACGATGTAACCCAGCACCCACTCAGTGGGCAGTCACCTTTATATTGTAACCCAGCACCCACTCAGCAAGCAGAGTCCTTTTCGATGTAACCCTGCACCCACTCATTGGGCAGTCACCTATATATTGTAACCCAGCACCCACTCAGCGAGCAGAGTCCTTTTCGATGTAACCCTGCACCCACACATTGGGCTGTCACCTTTATATTGTAACCCAGCACCCGCTCAGCGAGCAGAGTCCTTTACGATGTAACCCTGCACCTATTCAGTGAGCAGACACCTTTAGCGTGCATCCGAGCACCCACTCAGAGAGCAGAGTCCTTTAAGATGTAACCCTGCACACACTCAGCAAGCAGACACATTTAGGGTGTAACCCAGCATCCAGTCAGCGAGCAGACACATTTAGGGTGTAACCCAGCACCCACTCAGCTAGCAGACACCTTTAGGATGTAACCCAGCACCCACTCAGCGAGCAGACACCTTTAGGGTCTAACCCAGCACCCACTCAGAGAGCAGAGTCCTTTAAGATGTAACCCTGCACACACTCAGCGAGCAGACACATTTAGGGTGTAACCCAGCACCCACTCAGCTAGCAGACACCTTTAGGATGTAACCCAGCACCTACTCAGTAAGCTGACACCATTAGGTTGTAACCCAGCACCCACTCAGCGAGCAGTCAGCTTTAGGGTGTAACCCAGCACCCATTCAGTGAGGAGAGTCCTTTACGATGTAACCCAGCACCCGCTCAGCGAGCAGACACCTTTAGGGTCTAACCCAGCACCCAGTCAGAGAGCAGACACCTTTAAGATGTAACCCTGCACCCACTCAGTGAGCAGACACCTTTAAGATGTAACCCTGCACACACTCAGCGAGCAGACACATTTAGGGTGTAACCCAGCATCCAGTCAGCGAGCAGACACATTTAGGGTGTAACCCAGCACCCACTCAGCTAGCAGACACCTTTAGGAAATAACCCAGCACCTACTCAGCAAGCTGACACCATTAGGTTGTAACCCAGCACCCACTCAGCGAGCAGTCAGCTTTAGGGTGTAACCCAGCACCCATTCAGTGAGCAGAGTCCTTTACGATGTAACCCAGCACCCGCTCAGCGAGCAGACACCTTTAGGATGTAACCCAGCACCCACTCAGCGAGCAGACACATTTAGGGTGTAACCCAGCATCCAGTCAGCGAGCAGACACATTTAGGGTGTAACTCAGCACCCACTCAGTGAGCAGTCAGCTTTAGGGAGTAACCCAGCACCCACTCAGCGAGCAGTCAGCTTTAGGGTGTAACCCAGCACCCACTCAGCGAGCAGAGTCCTTTAAGATGTAACCCTACACCCATACATTTGGCAGTCACCTATATATTGTAACCCAGCACCCACTCAGCGAGCAGAGTCCTTTACGATGTAACCCAGCACCCGCTCAGCGAGCGGACACCTTTAGGATGTAACCCAGCTCCCACTCAGTGAGCAGACACCTTTAGGGTCTAACCCAGCATCCAGTCAGAGAGCAGACACATTTAAGATGTAACCCTGCACCTACTCAGTGAGCAGACACCTTTAGCGTGCATCCGAGCACCCACTCAGAGAGCAGAGTCCTTTAAGATGTAACCCTGCACACACTCAGCGAGCAGACACATTTAGGGTGTAACCCAGCATCTAGTCAGCGAGCAGACACATTTAGGGTGTAACCCAGCACCCACTCAGCCTGCAGACACCTTTAGGATGTAACCCAGCACCTACTCAGCAAGCTGACACCATTAGGTTGTAACCCAGCACCCACTCAGCGAGCAGTCAGCTTTAGGGTGTAACCCAGCACCCACTCAGCTAGCAGACACATTTAGTGTATAACCCAGCACCCAGTCAGCGAGCAGACACTTTAAGGGTGTAACCAAGCACCCACTTCGTGAGCAGACGTCATTAGGATGTAACCCAGCAGCCACTCAGTGAGCAGAGTCCTTTACGATGTAACCCAGCATCCTCTCAGTGAGCAGAGTCCTTTACGATGTAACCCAGCACCCGCTCAGTGAGCAGAGTCCTTTACGATGTAACCCAGCACCCACTCAGTGGGCAGACACCTTTATATTGTAACCCAGCACCCACTCAGCGAGCAGAGTCCTTTTCGATGTAACCCTGCACCCACTCATTGGGCAGTCACCTATATATTGTAACCCAGCACCGACTCAGCGAGCAGAGTCCTTTTCGATGTAACCCTGCACCCACACATTGGGCTGTCACCTTTATATTGTAACCCAGCACCCGCTCAGCGAGCATAGTCCTTTACGATGTAACCCTGCACCTACTCAGTGAGCAGACACCTTTAGCGTGCATCCGAGCACCCACTCAGAGAGCAGAGTCCTTTATGTAACGCTGCACCCACACATTGGGCAGTCACCTATATATTGTAACCCAGCACCCGCTCAGCCTGCAGACACATTTAGGGTGTAACCCAGCACCCACTCAGCCTGCAGACACATTTAGGGTGTAACCCAGCACCTACTCAGCAAGCTGACACCATTAGGTTGTAACCCAGCACCCACTCAGCGAGCAGTCAGCTTTAGGGTGTAACCCTGCACCCACACATTGGGCAGTCACCTATATATTGTAACCCAGCACCCACTCAGCGAGCAGAGTCCTTTACGATGTAACCCAGCACCCGCTCAGCGAGCGGACACCTTTAGGATGTAACCCAGCTCCCACTCAGCGAGCAGATACCTTTAGGGTCTAACCCAGCACCCAGTCAGAGAGCAGACACATTTAAGATGTAACCCTGCACCTACTCAGTGAGCAGACACCTTTAGCGTGCATCCGAGCACCCACTCAGAGAGCAGAGTCCTTTAAGATGTAACCCTGCACACACTCAGCGAGCAGACACATTTAGGGTGTAACCCAGCATCCAGTCAGCGAGCAGACACATTTAGGGTGTAACCCAGCACCCACTCAGCCTGCAGACACCTTTAGGATGTAACCCAGCACCTACTCAGCAAACTGACACCATTAGGTTGTAACCCAGCACCCACTCAGCGAGTAGTCAGCTTTAGGGTGTAACCCAGCACCCACTCAGCTAGCAGACACATTTAGTGTATAACCCAGCACCCACTCAGCGAGCAGAAACTTTTAGCGTGTAACCCAGCACCCAGTCAGCGAGCAGACACTTTAAGGGTGTAACCAAGCACCCACTCCGTGAGCAGACACCATTAGGATGTAACCCAGCACCCACTCAGCGAGCAGAGTCCATTACGATGTAACCCAGCACCCACTCATTGGGCAGTCACCTATATATTGTAACCCAGCACCCACTCAGCGAGCAGAGTCCTTTACGATGTAACCCTGCACCCACTCATTGGGCAGTCACCTATATATTGTAACCCAGCACCCACTCAGTGAGCAGAGTCCTTTACGATGTAACCCAGCACCCACTCAGTGAGCAGAGTCCTTTACGATGTAACCCAGCATCCTCTCAGTGAGCAGAGTCCTTTACGATGTAACCCAGCACCCACTCAGTGGGCAGTCACCTTTATATTGTAACCCAGCACCCACTCAGCGAGCAGAGTCCTTTTCGATGTAACCCTGCACCCACTCATAGGGCAGTCACCTATATATTGTAACCCAGCACCCACTCAGTGAGCAGAGTCCTTTACGATGTAACCCTGCACCCACTCATTGGGCAGTCACCTATATATTGTAACCCAGCACCCACTCAGCAAGCAGAGTCCTTTACGATGTAACCCAGCACCCTCTCAGTGAGCAGAGTCCTTTACGATGTAACCCTGCACCCACTCATTGGGCAGTCACCTATATATTGTAACCCAGCACCCACTCAGCAAGCAGAGTCCTTTACGATGTAACCCAGCACCCTCTCAGTGAGCAGAGTCCTTTACGATGTAACCTAGCACCCACTCAGTGAGCAGAGTCCTTTACGATGTAACCCAGCACCCACTCAGTGGGCAGTCACCTTTATATTGTAACCCAGCACCCACTCAGCGAGCAGAGTCCTTTTCGATGTAACCCTGCACCCACTCATTGGGCAGTCACCTATATATTGTAACCCAGCACCCACTCAGCGAGCAGACACCTTTAGGATGTAACCCAGCACCTACTCAGCAAGCTGACACCTTTACGATGTAACCCTGCACCCACTCAGCGAGCAGAGTCCTTTACGATGTAACCCAGCACCCGCTCAGCGAGCAGACACCTTTACGATGTAACCCTGCACCCACTCAGCGAGCAGAGTCATTTACGATGTAACCCAGCACCCGCTCAGCGAGCAGACACCTTTACGATGTAACCCTGCACCCACTCAGCGAGCAGAGTCCTTTACGATGTAACCCAGCACCCGCTCAGCGAGCAGACACTTTTAGGATGTAACCCAGCACCCACTCAGCGAGCAGACACCTTTAGGATGTAACCCAGCACCCACTCAGTGAGCAGACACATTTAGCGTGTAACCCAGCACCCACTCAGCGAGCAGAGTCCTTTACGATGTAACCCAGCACCCGCTCAGCGAGCAGACACCTTTAGGGTCTAACCCAGCACCCAGTCAGAGAGCAGACACCTTTAAGATGTAACCCTGCACCCACTCAGTGAGCAGACACCTTTAGCGTGCATCCGAGCACCCACTCAGAGAGCAGAGTCCTTTAAGATGTAACCCTGCACACACTCAGTGAGCAGACACATTTAGGGTGTAACCCAGCACCCACTCAGCGAGCAGACACCTTTAGGGTCTAACCCAGCACCCAGTCAGAGAGCAGACACCTTTAAGATGTAACCCTGCACCCACTCAGTGAGCAGACACCTTTAGCGTGCATCCGAGCACCCATTCAAAGAGCAGAGTCCTTTAAGATGTAACCCTGCACCCACACATTGGTCAGTCACCCTTATATAGTAACCCAGCACCCACTCAGCGAGCAGAGTCCTTTACGATGTAACCCAGCACCCACTCAGTGAGCAGAAACCTTTAGGGAGTAACCCAGCACCCACTCAGCGAGCAGTCAGCTTTAGGGTGTAACCCAGCACCCACTCAGCTAGCAGACACTTTTGGTTGTAACCCAGCACCTACTCAGCAAGCAGAGTCCTTTTCGATGTAACCCTGCACCCATACATTGGGCAGTCACCTATATATTGTAACCCAGCACCCACTCAGCGAGCAGAGTCCTTTACGATGTAACCCAGCACCCGCTCAGCGAGCAGACACCTTTAGGATGTAACCCAGCACCCACTCAGCGAGCAGACACCTTTAGGGTCTAACCCAGCACCCACTCAGAGAGCAGAGTCCTTTAAGATGTAACCCTGCACACACTCAGCGAGCAGACACCTTTAGGGTCTAACCCAGCACCCACTCAGAGAGCAGAGTCCTTTAAGATGTAACCCTGCACACACTCAGCGAGCAGACACATTTAGGGTGTAACCCAGCACCCACTCAGCTAGCAGACACCTTTAGGATGTAACCCAGCACCTACTCAGCAAGCTGACACCATTAGGTTGTAACCCAGCACCCACTCAGTGAGCAGAGTCCTTTACGATGTAACCCAGCACCCACTCAGTGAGCAGAGTCCTTTACGATGTAACCCAGCGTCCTCTCAGTGAGCAGAGTCCTTTACGATGTAACCCAGCACCCACTCAGTGGGCAGTCACCTTTATATTGTAACCCAGCACCCACTCAGCAAGCAGAGTCCTTTTCGATGTAACCCTGCACCCACTCATTGGGCAGTCACCTATATATTGTAACCCAGCACCCACTCAGCGAGCAGAGTCCTTTTCGATGTAACCCTGCACCCACACATTGGGCTGTCACCTTTATATTGTAACCCAGCACCCGCTCAGCGAGCAGAGTCCTTTACGATGTAACCCTGCACCTATTCAGTGAGCAGACACCTTTAGCGTGCATCCGAGCACACACTCAGAGAGCAGAGTCCTTTAAGATGTAACCCTGCACACACTCAGCAAGCAGACACATTTAGGGTGTAACCCAGCATCCAGTCAGCGAGCAGACACATTTAGGGTGTAACCCAGCACCCACTCAGCTAGCAGACACCTTTAGGATGTAACCCAGCACCCACTCAGCGAGCAGACACCTTTAGGGTCTAACCCAGCACCCAGTCAGAGAGCAGACACCTTTAAGATGTAACCCTGCACCCACTCAGTGAGCAGACACCTTTAGCGTGCATCCGAGCACCCATTCAAAGAGCAGAGTCCTTTAAGATGTAACCCTGCACCCACACATTGGTCAGTCACCCTTATATAGTAACCCAGCACCCACTCAGCGAGCAGAGTCCTTTACGATGTAACCCAGCACCCACTCAGTGAGCAGAAACCTTTAGGGAGTAACCCAGCACCCACTCAGCGAGCAGTCAGCTTTAGGGTGTAACCCAGCACCCACTCAGCTAGCAGACACCTTTAGGTTGTAACCCAGCACCTACTCAGCAAGCAGAGTCCTTTTCGATGTAACCCTGCACCCATACATTGGGCAGTCACCTATATATTGTAACCCAGCACCCACTCAGCGAGCAGAGTCCTTTACGATGTAACCCAGCACCCGCTCAGCGAGCAGACACCTTTAGGGTCTAACCCAGCACCCACTCAGAGAGCAGAGTCCTTTAAGATGTAACCCTGCACACACTCAGCGAGCAGACACCTTTAGGGTCTAACCCAGCACCCACTCAGAGAGCAGAGTCCTTTAAGATGTAACCCTGCACACACTCAGCGAGCAGACACATTTAGGGTGTAACCCAGCACCCACTCAGCTAGCAGACACCTTTAGGATGTAACCCAGCACCTACTCAGCAAGCTGACACCATTAGGTTGTAACCCAGCACCCACTCAGTGAGCAGAGTCCTTTACGATGTAACCCAGCACCCACTCAGTGAGCAGAGTCCTTTACGATGTAACCCAGCGTCCTCTCAGTGAGCAGAGTCCTTTACGATGTAACCCAGCACCCACTCAGTGGGCAGTCACCTTTATATTGTAACCCAGCACCCACTCAGCAAGCAGAGTCCTTTTCAATGTAACCCTGCACCCACTCATTGGGCAGTCACCTATATATTGTAACCCAGCACCCACTCAGCGAGCAGAGTCCTTTTCGATGTAACCCTGCACCCACACATTGGGCTGTCACCTTTATATTGTAACCCAGCACCCGCTCAGCGAGCAGAGTCCTTTACGATGTAACCCTGCACCTATTCAGTGAGCAGACACCTTTAGCGTGCATCCGAGCACACACTCAGAGAGCAGAGTCCTTTAAGATGTAACCCTGCACACACTCAGCAAGCAGACACATTTAGGGTGTAACCCAGCATCCAGTCAGCGAGCAGACACATTTAGGGTGTAACCCAGCACCCACTCAGCTAGCAGACACCTTTAGGATGTAACCCAGCACCCACTCAGCGAGCAGACACCTTTAGGGTCTAACCCAGCACCCAGTCAGAGAGCAGACACCTTTAAGATGTAACCCTGCACCCACTCAGTGAGCAGACACCTTTAGCGTGCATCCGAGCACCCATTCAAAGAGCAGAGTCCTTTAAGATGTAACCCTGCACCCACACATTGGTCAGTCACCCTTATATAGTAACCCAGCACCCACTCAGCGAGCAGAGTCCTTTACGATGTAACCCAGCACCCACTCAGTGAGCAGAAACCTTTAGGGAGTAACCCAGCACCCACTCAGCGAGCAGTCAGCTTTAGGGTGTAACCCAGCACCCACTCAGCTAGCAGACACCTTTAGGTTGTAACCCAGCACCTACTCAGCAAGCAGAGTCCTTTTCGATGTAACCCTGCACCCATACATTGGGCAGTCACCTATATATTGTAACCCAGCACCCACTCAGCGAGCAGAGTCCTTTACGATGTAACCCAGCACCCGCTCAGCGAGCAGACACCTTTAGGATGTAACCCAGCACCCACTCAGCGAGCAGACACCTTTAGGGTCTAACCCAGCACCCACTCAGAGAGCAGAGTCCTTTAAGATGTAACCCTGCACACACTCAGCGAGCAGACACCTTTAGGGTCTAACCCAGCACCCACTCAGAGAGCAGAGTCCTTTAAGATGTAACCCTGCACACACTCAGCGAGCAGACACATTTAGGGTGTAACCCAGCACCCACTCAGCTAGCAGACACCTTTAGGATGTAACCCAGCACCTACTCAGCAAGCTGACACCATTAGGTTGTAACCCAGCACCCACTCAGTGAGCAGAGTCCTTTACGATGTAACCCAGCACCCACTCAGTGAGCAGAGTCCTTTACGATGTAACCCAGCGTCCTCTCAGTGAGCAGAGTCCTTTACGATGTAACCCAGCACCCACTCAGTGGGCAGTCACCTTTATATTGTAACCCAGCACCCACTCAGCAAGCAGAGTCCTTTTCGATGTAACCCTGCACCCACTCATTGGGCAGTCACCTATATATTGTAACCCAGCACCCACTCAGCGAGCAGAGTCCTTTTCGATGTAACCCTGCACCCACACATTGGGCTGTCACCTTGATATTGTAACCCAGCACCCGCTCAGCGAGCAGAGTCCTTTACGATGTAACCCTGCACCTATTCAGTGAGCAGACACCTTTTGCGTGCATCCGAGCACACACTCAGAGAGCAGAGTCCTTTAAGATGTAACCCTGCACACACTCAGTGAGCAGACACATTTAGGGTGTAACCCAGCACCCACTCAGCGAGCAGACACCTTTAGGGTCTAACCCAGCACCCAGTCAGAGAGCAGACACCTTTAAGATGTAACCCTGCACCCACTCAGTGAGCAGACACCTTTAGCGTGCATCCGAGCACCCATTCAAAGAGCAGAGTCCTTTAAGATGTAACCCTGCACCCACACATTGGGCAGTCACCCTTATATAGTAACCCAGCACCCACTCAGCGAGCAGAGTCCTTTACGATGTAACCCAGCACCCACTCAGTGAGCAGAAACCTTTAGGGAGTAACCCAGCACCCACTCAGCGAGCAGTCAGCTTTAGGGTGTAACCCAGCACCCACTCAGCTAGCAGACACCTTTAGATTGTAACCCAGCACCTACTCAGCAAGCAGAGTCCTTTTCGATGTAACCCTGCACCCATACATTGGGCAGTCACCTATATATTGTAACCCAGCACCCACTCAGCGAGCAGAGTCCTTTACGATGTAACCCAGCACCCGCTCAGCGAGCAGACACCTTTAGGATGTAACCCAGCACCCACTCAGCGAGCAGACACCTTTAGGGTCTAACCCAGCACCCACTCAGAGAGCAGAGTCCTTTAAGATGTAACCCTGCACACACTCAGCGAGCAGACACCTTTAGGGTCTAACCCAGCACCCACTCAGAGAGCAGAGTCCTTTAAGATGTAACCCTGCACACACTCAGCGAGCAGACACATTTAGGGTGTAACCCAGCACCCACTCAGCTAGCAGACACCTTTAGGATGTAACCCAGCACCTACTCAGCAAGCTGACACCATTAGGTTGTAACCCAGCACCCACTCAGTGAGCAGAGTCCTTTACGATGTAACCCAGCACCCACTCAGTGAGCAGAGTCCTTTACGATGTAACCCAGCGTCCTCTCAGTGAGCAGAGTCCTTTACGATGTAACCCAGCACCCACTCAGTGGGCAGTCACCTTTATATTGTAACCCAGCACCCACTCAGCAAGCAGAGTCCTTTTCGATGTAACCCTGCACCCACTCATTGGGCAGTCACCTATATATTGTAACCCAGCACCCACTCAGCGAGCAGAGTCCTTTTCGATGTAACCCTGCACCCACACATTGGGCTGTCACCTTTATATTGTAACCCAGCACCCGCTCAGCGAGCAGAGTCCTTTACGATGTAACCCTGCACCTATTCAGTGAGCAGACACCTTTAGCGTGCATCCGAGCACCCACTCAGAGAGCAGAGTCCTTTAAGATGTAACCCTGCACACACTCAGCAAGCAGACACATTTAGGGTGTAACCCAGCATCCAGTCAGCGAGCAGACACATTTAGGGTGTAACCCAGCACCCACTCAGCTAGCAGACACCTTTAGGATGTAACCCAGCACCCACTCAGCGAGCAGACACCTTTAGGGTCTAACCCAGCACCCACTCAGAGAGCAGAGTCCTTTAAGATGTAACCCTGCACACACTCAGCGAGCAGACACATTTAGGGTGTAACCCAGCACCCACTCAGCTAGCAGACACCTTTAGGATGTAACCCAGCACCTACTCAGCAAGCTGACACCATTAGGTTGTAACCCAGCACCCACTCAGTGAGCAGAGTCCTTTACGATGTAACCCAGCACCCACTCAGTGAGCAGAGTCCTTTACGATGTAACCCAGCGTCCTCTCAGTGAGCAGAGTCCTTTACGATGTAACCCAGCACCCACTCAGTGGGCAGTCACCTTTATATTGTAACCCAGCACCCACTCAGCAAGCAGAGTCCTTTTCGATGTAACCCTGCACCCACTCATTGGGCAGTCACCTATATATTGTAACCCAGCACCCACTCAGCGAGCAGAGTCCTTTTCGATGTAACCCTGCACCCACACATTGGGCTGTCACCTTGATATTGTAACCCAGCACCCGCTCAGCGAGCAGAGTCCTTTACGATGTAACCCTGCACCTATTCAGTGAGCAGACACCTTTAGCGTGCATCCGAGCACCCACTCAGAGAGCAGAGTCCTTTAAGATGTAACCCTGCACACACTCAGCAAGCAGACACATTTAGGGTGTAACCCAGCATCCAGTCAGCGAGCAGACACATTTAGGGTGTAACCCAGCACCCACTCAGCTAGCAGACACCTTTAGGATGTAACCCAGCACCCACTCAGCGAGCAGACACCTTTAGGGTCTAACCCAGCACCCACTCAGAGAGCAGAGTCCTTTAAGATGTAACCCTGCACCCGCTCAGCGAGCAGACACCTTTAGGGTCTAACCCAGCACCCAGTCAGAGAGCAGACACCTTTAAGATGTAACCCTGCACCCACTCAGTGAGCAGACACCTTTAGCGTGCATCCGAGCACCCACTCAAAGAGCAGACTCCTTTAAGATGTAACCCTGCACACACTCAGCGAGCAGACACATTTAGGGTGTAACCCAGCATCCAGTCAGCGAGCAGACACATTTAGGGTGTAACCCATCACCCACTCAGCTAGCAGACACCTTTAGGATGTAACCCAGCACCCACTCAGCGAGCAGACACATTTAGGGTGTAACCCAGCATCCAGTCAGCGAGCAGACACATTTAGGGTGTAACTCAGCACCCACTCAGTGAGCAGTCAGCTTTAGGGAGTAACCCAGCACCCGCTCAGCGAGCGGACACCTTTAGGATGTAACCCAGCTCCCACTCAGTGAGCAGACACCTTTAGGGTCTAACCCAGCATCCAGTCAGAGAGCAGACACATTTAAGATGTAACCCTGCACCTACTCAGTGAGCAGACACCTTTAGCGTGCATCCGAGCACCCACTCAGAGAGCAGAGTCCTTTAAGATGTAACCCTGCACACACTCAGCGAGCAGACACATTTAGGGTGTAACCCAGCATCTAGTCAGCGAGCAGACACATTTAGGGTGTAACCCAGCACCCACTCAGCCTGCAGACACCTTTAGGATGTAACCCAGCACCTACTCAGCAAGCTGACACCATTAGGTTGTAACCCAGCACCCACTCAGCGAGCAGTCAGCTTTAGGGTGTAACCCAGCACCCACTCAGCTAGCAGACACATTTAGTGTATAACCCAGCACCCAGTCAGCGAGCAGACACTTTAAGGGTGTAACCAAGCACCCACTCCGTGAGCAGACGTCATTAGGATGTAACCCAGCAGCCACTCAGTGAGCAGAGTCCTTTACGATGTAACCCAGCATCCTCTCAGTGAGCAGAGTCCTTTACGATGTAACCCAGCACCCGCTTAGTGAGCAGAGTCCTTTACGATGTAACCCAGCACCCACTCAGTGGGCAGACACCTTTATATTGTAACCCAGCACCCACTCAGCGAGCAGAGTCCTTTTCGATGTAACCCTGCACCCACTCATTGGGCAGTCACCTATATATTGTAACCCAGCACCCACTCAGCGAGCAGAGTCCTTTTCAATGTAACCCTGCACCCACACATTGGGCTGTCACCTTTATATTGTAACCCAGCACCCGCTCAGCGAGCATAGTCCTTTACGATGTAACCCTGCACCTACTCAGTGAGCAGACACCTTTAGCGTGCATCCGAGCACCCACTCAGAGAGCAGAGTCCTTTATGTAACGCTGCACCCACACATTGGGCAGTCACCTATATATTGTAACCCAGCACCCACTCAGCGAGCAGAGTCCTTTACGATGTAACCCAGCACCCGCTCAGCCTGCAGACACATTTAGGGTGTAACCCAGCACCCACTCAGCCTGCAGACACATTTAGGGTGTAACCCAGCACCTACTCAGCAAGCTGACACCATTAGGTTGTAACCCAGCACCCACTCAGCGAGCAGTCAGCTTTAGGGTGTAACCCTGCACCCACACATTGGGCAGTCACCTATATATTGTAACCCAGCACCCACTCAGCGAGCAGAGTCCTTTACGATGTAACCCAGCACCCGCTCAGCGAGCGGACACCTTTAGGATGTAACCCAGCTCCCACTCAGCGAGCAGATACCTTTAGGGTCTAACCCAGCACCCAGTCAGAGAGCAGACACATTTAAGATGTAACCCTGCACCTACTCAGTGAGCAGACACCTTTAGCGTGCATCCGAGCACCCACTCAGAGAGCAGAGTCCTTTAAGATGTAACCCTGCACACACTCAGTGAGCAGACACATTTAGGGTGTAACCCAGCACCCACTCAGCGAGCAGACACATTTAGGGTGTAACCCAGCACCCACTCAGCCTGCAGACACCTTTAGGATGTAACCCAGCACCTACTCAGCAAACTGACACCATTAGGTTGTAACCCAGCACCCACTCAGCGAGTAGTCAGCTTTAGGGTGTAACCCAGCACCCACTCAGCTAGCAGACACATTTAGTGTATAACCCAGCACCCACTCAGCGAGCAGAAACTTTTAGCGTGTAACCCAGCACCCAGTCAGCGAGCAGACACTTTAAGGGTGTAACCAAGCACCCACTCCGTGAGCAGACACCATTAGGATGTAACCCAGCACCCACTCAGCGAGCAGAGTCCATTACGATGTAACCCAGCACCCACTCATTGGGCAGTCACCTATATATTGTAACCCAGCACCCACTCAGCGAGCAGAGTCCTTTACGATGTAACCCTGCACCCACTCATTGGGCAGTCACCTATATATTGTAACCCAGCACCCACTCAGTGAGCAGAGTCCTTTACGATGTAACCCAGCACCCACTCAGTGAGCAGAGTCCTTTACGATGTAACCCAGCATCCTCTCAGTGAGCAGAGTCCTTTACGATGTAACCCAGCACCCACTCAGTGGGCAGTCACCTTTATATTGTAACCCAGCACCCACTCAGCGAGCAGAGTCCTTTTCGATGTAACCCTGCACCCACTCATAGGGCAGTCACCTATATATTGTAACCCAGCACCCGCTCAGCGAGCAGAGTCCTTTACGATGTAACCCTGCACCTATTCAGTGAGCAGACACCTTTAGCGTGCATCCGAGCACCCACTCAGAGAGCAGAGTCCTTTAAGATGTAACCCTGCACACACTCAGCGAGCAGACACATTTAGGGTGTAACCCAGCACCCACTCAGCTAGCAGACACCTTTAGGATGTAACCCAGCACCTACTCAGCAAGCTGACACCATTAGGGTGTAACCCAGCACCCACTCAGCGAACAGTCAGCTTTAGGGTGTAACCCAGCACCCACTCAGTGAGCAGACACATTTAGCGTGTAACCCAGCACCCATTCAGTGAGCAGAGTCCTTTAGGGTGTAACCCAGCACCCACTCAGCTGGCAGAAACATTTAGTGTATAACCCAGCACCCACTCAGCGAGCAGAGTCCTTTACGATGTAACCCAGCACCCACTCATTGGGCAGTCACCTATATATTGTAACCCAGCACCCACTCAGCGAGCAGAGTCCTTTTCGATGTCACCCTGCACCCACACATTGGGCAGTCACCTTTATATTGTAACCCAGCACCCGCTCAGTGAGCAGAGTCCTTTACAATGTAACCCAGCATCCTCTCAGTGAGCAGAGTCCTTTACGATGTAACCCAGCACCCACTCAGTGGGCAGTCACCTTTATATTGTAACCCAGCACCCACTCAGTGAGCAGAGTCCTTTTCGATGTAACCCTGCACCCACTCATTGGGCAGTCACCTATATATTGTAACCCAGCACCCACTCAGCGAGCAGAGTCCTTTTCGATGTAACCCTGCACCCACTCATTGGGCAGTCACCTATATATTGTAACCCAGCACCCACTCAGCGAGCAGAGTCCTTTTCGATGTAACCCTGCACCCACACATTGGGCTGTCACCTTTATATTGTAACCCAGCACCCGCTCAGCGAGCAGAGTCCTTTACGATGTAACCCTGCACCTATTCAGTGAGCAGACACCTTTAGCGTGCATCCGAGCACCCACTCAGAGAGCAGAGTTCTTTAAGATGTAACCCTGCACACACTCAGCGAGCAGACACATTTAGGGTGTAACCCAGCACCCACTCAGCTAGCAGACACCTTTAGGATGTAACCCAGCACCCACTCAGTAAGCTGACACCATTAGGTTGTAACCCAGCACCCACTCAGCGAGCAGAGTCCTTTACGATGTAACCCAACACCCGCTCAGCGAGCAGACACCTTTAGGATGTAACCCAGCACCCACTCAGCGAGCAGACACCTTTAGGGTCTAACCCAGCACCCAGTCAGAGAGCAGACACCTTTAAGATTTAACCCTGCACCTACTCAGTGAGCAGACACCTTTAGCGTGCATCCGAGCACCCACTCAGAGAGCAGAGTCCTTTAAGATGTATCCCTGCACACACTCAGCGAGCAGACACATTTAGGGTGTAACCCAGCATCCAGTCAGCGAGCAGACACATTTAGGATGCAACCCAGCACCCACTCAGCGAGCAGTCAGCTTTAGGGTGTAACCCAGCACCTACTCAGCAAGCTGACACCATTAGGTTGCAACCCATCACCCACTCAGCGAGCAGTCAGCTTTAGGGTGTAACCCAGCACCCACTCAGTGAGCAGACACATTTAGCGTGTAACCCAGCACCCATTCAGTGAGCAGAGTCCTATAGGGTGTAACCCAGCACCCACTCAGCTAACAGACACATTTAGTGTGTAACCCAGCACCCACTCAGCGAGCAGAAACTTGTAGCGTGTAACCCAGCACCCAGTCAGCGAGCAGACACTTTAAGGGTGTAACCAAGCACCCACTCCATGAGCAGACACCATTAGGATGTAACCCAGCACCCACTCAGCGAGCAGAGTCCTTTACGATGTAACCCAGCACCCACTCATTGGGCAGTCACCTATATATTGTAACCCAGCACCCACTCAGCGAGCAGAGTCCTTTACGATGTAACCCTGCACCCACTCATTGGGCAGTCACCTATATATTGTAACCCAGCACCCACTCAGTGAGCAGAGTCCTTTACGATGTAACCCAGCACCCACTCAGTGAGCAGAGTCCTTTACGATGTAACCCAGCATCCTCTCAGTGAGCAGAGTCCTTTACGATGTAACCCAGCACCCACTCAGTGGGCAGTCACCTTTATATTGTAACCCAGCACCCACTCAGCGAGCAGAGTGCTTTTCGATGTAACCCTGCACCCACACATTGGGCTGTCACCTTTATATTGTAACCCAGCAACCACTCAGTGAGCAGAGTCCTTTACGATGTAACCCAGCACCCGCTCAGCGAGCAGACACCTTTAGGATGTAACCCAGCACCCACTCAGCGAGCGGACACCTTTAGGATGTAACCCAGCACCCACTCAGCGAGCAGACACATTTAGGGTGTAACCCAGCATTTCAGTCAGCGAGCAGACACATTTAGGGTTTAACCCAGCACCCACTCAGGTAGCAGACACATTTAGGGTGTAACCCAGCACCTACTCAGCAAGCTGACACCATTAGCTTGTAAACCAGCACCCACTCAGCGAGCAGTCAGCTTTAGGGTGTAACCCAGCACCCACTCAGCGAGCAGAGTCCTTTAAGATGTAACCCTGCACCCATACATTTGGCAGTCACCTATAAATTGTAACCCAGCACCCACTCAGTGAGCAGAGTCCTTTTCGATGTAACCCTGCACCCACACATTGGACAGTCACCTTTATATTGTAACCCAGCACCCGCTCAGCGAGCAGAGTCCTTTACGATGTAACCCAGCACCCGCTCAGCGAGCAGACACCTTTAGGATGTAACCCAGCACCCACTCAGCGAGCAGACACCTTTAGGATGTAACCCAGCACCCACTCAGCGAGCAGACACCTTTAGGGTCTAACCCAGCACACAGTCAGAGATCAGACACCTTTACGATGTAACCCTGCACCTACTCAGTGAGCAGACACCTTTAGTGTGCATCCGAGCACCCACTCAGAGAGCAGAGTCCTTTAAGATGTAACCCTGCACACACTCAGCTAGCAGACACCTTTAGGATGTAACCCAGCACCCACTCAGCGAGCAGTCAGCTTTAGGGTGTAACCCAGCACCCACTCAGCGAGCACGCATCATTACGATGTAACCCAACACCCACTCAGCGAGCAGACCCCTTTAAGATGTAACACAGCACCCACTCTGCGAGAAGACACCGTTAGCGAGTAACCCAGCACCTACTCAGCGAGCAGTCAGCTTTAGGATGTAACACTCCACCCACTCAGCGAGCACGCATCATTACGATGTAACCCTGCACCCACTCAGCAAGCAGACCACTTTAAGATGTAACGCAGCACCCACTCTGCGAGCAATCACCTTTAGGGTCTAACCCAGCACCCACTCAGCGAGCATACTCCTTTAAGATGTAACCCAGCACCCACTCAGCGAGAATACACCTTTAGCGTGTAACCGTGCACCCACTCAGCGAGCAGACCACATTACGAGGTAACCCAGCACCCATTCAGCGAGCAGACACCTTTAGGATGTAACCCAGCACCCATTCAGCGAGCAGTCATCTTTTGGGTGTAGCCCAGCACCCACTCAGCGAGCAGACACCTTTAGGATGTAACCCAGCACCCACTCAGCAAGCGGACACCTTTAGGAAGTAACCGAGCACCTACTCAGCGAGCAGACTCCATTACGATGTAACCCAGCACCACTCAGCGAGCAGACACCTTTAGGGTCTAACCCAGCACCCAGTCAGTGAACAGACACCTTTAAGATGTAACCCTGCACCCACTCAGTGAGCAGACACCTTTAGCGTGCATCCAAGCACCCACTCAGAGAGCAGAGTCCTTTAAGATGTAACCCAGCACCCACTCAGCGAGCAGATCTCTTTAAGATGTAACCCTGCACCCACTCAGCCAGCAGACACATTTAGGCTGTAACCCAGCACCCACTCAGCGAGCAGACACCTTTAGGGTCTAACCCAGCACCCAGTCAGAGAGCAGTCACCTTTAAGATGTAACCCTGCACCCACTCAGTGAGCAGACACCATTAGCGTGCATCCGAGCACCCATTCAGTGAGCAAAGTCCTTTAGTGTGTAACCCAGCACCCACTCAGCTAGCAGACTCCTTTAGCGTGTAACCCAGCACCCACTCAGAGAGCAGAGTCCTTTAAGATGTAACCCTGCACCCACTCAGCTAGCAGACACATTTAGTGAGTAACCCAGCACCCACTCACCTTGCAGACAGATTTAGGGTGTAACCCAGCACCCACTGAGCGAGCAGACACATTTAGGGTGTAACCCAGCACCCACTCACATAGCAGACACATTTAGGGTGTAACCCAGCATCCAGTCAGCGAGCAGACACTTTAAGGGTGTAACCCAGCACCCACTCCGCTAGCAGACACCTTTAGGATGTAATCCAGCACCCACTCAGCGAGCAGAGTCCTTTAGGATGTTACTCAGCATCCTCTCAGCGAGCTGACACCGTTAGGTTGTAACCCAGCACCCAGTCAGCGAGAAGACACCGTTAGCATGTAACCCAGCACCCACTCAGCGAGCAGTCAGCTTTGGGGTGTAACGCAGTACCCACTCAGTGGGCAGTCACGTTTATATTGTAACCCTGCACCCACTTAGCGAGCAGAGGCATTTAAGATGTAACCCTGCACCCACTCAGCGAGAAGACACCTTTAAGATGTAACCCAGCACCCATTCAGCGAGCAGTCATCTTTAGGGTGTAACCCAGCACCCGCTCAGCGAGCAGACACCTTTAGGAAGTAACCGAGCACCCACTCAGCGAGAAGTCTCCTTAAGCGTGTAACCGTGCACCCACTCAGTGAGCAGACATCTTTAAGATGTAACCCAGCACCCACTCAGCGAGTTGACACCTTTAGGATGTAACCCAGCACCCAGTAAGCTAGTAGACACCTTTAGCGTGTAAACAAGCACCCACTGAGCGAGCAGACACCTTTAGGGTGTAACACTCCACCCACTCAGCGAGCACGCATCATTACGATGTAACCCTGCACCCCCTCAGCAAGAAGACCCCTTTCAGATGTAACACAGCACCCACTCTGCGAGCAATCACCTTTAGAGTCTAACCCAGCACCCACTCAGCGAGAATACACCTTTAGCGTGTAACCGTGCACCCACTCAGCGAGCAGACCACATTACGAGGTAACCCAGCACCCATTCAGCGAGCAGACACCTTTAGGATGTAACCCAGCACCCATTCAGCGAGCAGTCATCTTTTGGGTGTAGCCCAGCACCCACTCAGCGAGCAGACACCTTTAGGATGTAACCCAGCACCCACTCAGCAAGCGGACACCTTTAGGAAGTAACCGAGCACCTACTCAGCGAGCAGACTCCATTACGATGTAACCCAGCACCACTCAGCGAGCAGACACCTTTAGGGTCTAACCCAGCACCCAGTCAGTGAACAGACACCTTTAAGATGTAACCCTGCACCCACTCAGTGAGCAGACACCTTTAGCGTGCATCCAAGCACCCACTCAGAGAGCAGAGTCCTTTACGATGTAACCCAGCACCCACTCAGTGGGCAGACACCTTTATATTGTAACCCAGCACCCACTCAGCGAGCAGAGTCCTTTTCGATGTAACCCTGCACCCACTCATTGGGCAGTCACCTATATATTGTAACCCAGCACCCACTCAGCGAGCAGAGTCCTTTTCAATGTAACCCTGCACCCACACATTGGGCTGTCACCTTTATATTGTAACCCAGCACCCGCTCAGCGAGCATAGTCCTTTACGATGTAACCCTGCACCTACTCAGTGAGCAGACACCTTTAGCGTGCATCCGAGCACCCACTCAGAGAGCAGAGTCCTTTATGTAACGCTGCACCCACACATTGGGCAGTCACCTATATATTGTAACCCAGCACCCACTCAGCGAGCAGAGTCCTTTACGATGTAACCCAGCACCCGCTCAGCCTGCAGACACATTTAGGGTGTAACCCAGCACCCACTCAGCCTGCAGACACATTTAGGGTGTAACCCAGCACCTACTCAGCAAGCTGACACCATTAGGTTGTAACCCAGCACCCACTCAGCGAGCAGTCAGCTTTAGGGTGTAACCCTGCACCCACACATTGGGCAGTCACCTATATATTGTAACCCAGCACCCACTCAGCGAGCAGAGTCCTTTACGATGTAACCCAGCACCCGCTCAGCGAGCGGACACCTTTAGGATGTAACCCAGCTCCCACTCAGCGAGCAGATACCTTTAGGGTCTAACCCAGCACCCAGTCAGAGAGCAGACACATTTAAGATGTAACCCTGCACCTACTCAGTGAGCAGACACCTTTAGCGTGCATCCGAGCACCCACTCAGAGAGCAGAGTCCTTTAAGATGTAACCCTGCACACACTCAGTGAGCAGACACATTTAGGGTGTAACCCAGCACCCACTCAGCGAGCAGACACATTTAGGGTGTAACCCAGCACCCACTCAGCGAGCAGACACCTTTAGGATGTAACCCAGCACCTACTCAGCAAACTGACACCATTAGGTTGTAACCCAGCACCCACTCAGCGAGTAGTCAGCTTTAGGGTGTAACCCAGCACCCACTCAGCTAGCAGACACATTTAGTGTATAACCCAGCACCCACTCAGCGAGCAGAAACTTTTAGCGTGTAACCCAGCACCCAGTCAGCGAGCAGACACTTTAAGGGTGTAACCAAGCACCCACTCCGTGAGCAGACACCATTAGGATGTAACCCAGCACCCACTCAGCGAGCAGAGTCCATTACGATGTAACCCAGCACCCACTCATTGGGCAGTCACCTATATATTGTAACCCAGCACCCACTCAGCGAGCAGAGTCCTTTACGATGTAACCCTGCACCCACTCATTGGGCAGTCACCTATATATTGTAACCCAGCACCCACTCAGTGAGCAGAGTCCTTTACGATGTAACCCAGCACCCACTCAGTGAGCAGAGTCCTTTACGATGTAACCCAGCATCCTCTCAGTGAGCAGAGTCCTTTACGATGTAACCCAGCACCCACTCAGTGGGCAGTCACCTTTATATTGTAACCCAGCACCCACTCAGCGAGCAGAGTCCTTTTCGATGTAACCCTGCACCCACTCATAGGGCAGTCACCTATATATTGTAACCCAGCACCCGCTCAGCGAGCAGAGTCCTTTACGATGTAACCCTGCACCTATTCAGTGAGCAGACACCTTTAGCGTGCATCCGAGCACCCACTCAGAGAGCAGAGTCCTTTAAGATGTAACCCTGCACACACTCAGCGAGCAGACACATTTAGGGTGTAACCCAGCACCCACTCAGCTAGCAGACACCTTTAGGATGTAACCCAGCACCTACTCAGCAAGCTGACACCATTAGGGTGTAACCCAGCACCCACTCAGCGAACAGTCAGCTTTAGGGTGTAACCCAGCACCCACTCAGTGAGCAGACACATTTAGCGTGTAACCCAGCACCCATTCAGTGAGCAGAGTCCTTTAGGGTGTAACCCAGCACCCACTCAGCTGGCAGAAACATTTAGTGTATAACCCAGCACCCACTCAGCGAGCAGAGTCCTTTACGATGTAACCCAGCACCCACTCATTGGGCAGTCACCTATATATTGTAACCCAGCACCCACTCAGCGAGCAGAGTCCTTTTCGATGTCACCCTGCACCCACACATTGGGCAGTCACCTTTATATTGTAACCCAGCACCCGCTCAGTGAGCAGAGTCCTTTACAATGTAACCCAGCATCCTCTCAGTGAGCAGAGTCCTTTACGATGTAACCCAGCACCCACTCAGTGGGCAGTCACCTTTATATTGTAACCCAGCACCCACTCAGTGAGCAGAGTCCTTTTCGATGTAACCCTGCACCCACTCATTGGGCAGTCACCTATATATTGTAACCCAGCACCCACTCAGCGAGCAGAGTCCTTTTCGATGTAACCCTGCACCCACTCATTGGGCAGTCACCTATATATTGTAACCCAGCACCCACTCAGCGAGCAGAGTCCTTTTCGATGTAACCCTGCACCTATTCAGTGAGCAGACACCTTTAGCGTGCATCCGAGCACCCACTCAGAGAGCAGAGTTCTTTAAGATGTAACCCTGCACACACTCAGCGAGCAGACACATTTAGGGTGTAACCCAGCACCCACTCAGCTAGCAGACACCTTTAGGATGTAACCCAGCACCCACTCAGTAAGCTGACACCATTAGGTTGTAACCCAGCACCCACTCAGCGAGCAGAGTCCTTTACGATGTAACCCAACACCCGCTCAGCGAGCAGACACCTTTAGGATGTAACCCAGCACCCACTCAGCGAGCAGACACCTTTAGGGTCTAACCCAGCACCCAGTCAGAGAGCAGACACCTTTAAGATTTAACCCTGCACCTACTCAGTGAGCAGACACCTTTAGCGTGCATCCGAGCACCCACTCAGAGAGCAGAGTCCTTTAAGATGTATCCCTGCACACACTCAGCGAGCAGACACATTTAGGGTGTAACCCAGCATCCAGTCAGCGAGCAGACACATTTAGGATGCAACCCAGCACCCACTCAGCGAGCAGTCAGCTTTAGGGTGTAACCCAGCACCTACTCAGCAAGCTGACACCATTAGGTTGCAACCCATCACCCACTCAGCGAGCAGTCAGCTTTAGGGTGTAACCCAGCACCCACTCAGTGAGCAGACACATTTAGCGTGTAACCCAGCACCCATTCAGTGAGCAGAGTCCTATAGGGTGTAACCCAGCACCCACTCAGCTAACAGACACATTTAGTGTGTAACCCAGCACCCACTCAGCGAGCAGAAACTTGTAGCGTGTAACCCAGCACCCAGTCAGCGAGCAGACACTTTAAGGGTGTAACCAAGCACCCACTCCATGAGCAGACACCATTAGGATGTAACCCAGCACCCACTCAGCGAGCAGAGTCCTTTACGATGTAACCCAGCACCCACTCATTGGGCAGTCACCTATATATTGTAACCCAGCACCCACTCAGCGAGCAGAGTCCTTTACGATGTAACCCTGCACCCACTCATTGGGCAGTCACCTATATATTGTAACCCAGCACCCACTCAGTGAGCAGAGTCCTTTACGATGTAACCCAGCACCCACTCAGTGAGCAGAGTCCTTTACGATGTAACCCAGCATCCTCTCAGTGAGCAGAGTCCTTTACGATGTAACCCAGCACCCACTCAGTGGGCAGTCACCTTTATATTGTAACCCAGCACCCACTCAGCGAGCAGAGTGCTTTTCGATGTAACCCTGCACCCACACATTGGGCTGTCACCTTTATATTGTAACCCAGCAACCACTCAGTGAGCAGAGTCCTTTACGATGTAACCCAGCACCCGCTCAGCGAGCAGACACCTTTAGGATGTAACCCAGCACCCACTCAGCGAGCGGACACCTTTAGGATGTAACCCAGCACCCACTCAGCGAGCAGACACATTTAGGGTGTAACCCAGCATTTCAGTCAGCGAGCAGACACATTTAGGGTTTAACCCAGCACCCACTCAGGTAGCAGACACATTTAGGGTGTAACCCAGCACCTACTCAGCAAGCTGACACCATTAGCTTGTAAACCAGCACCCACTCAGCGAGCAGTCAGCTTTAGGGTGTAACCCAGCACCCACTCAGCGAGCAGAGTCCTTTAAGATGTAACCCTGCACCCATACATTTGGCAGTCACCTATAAATTGTAACCCAGCACCCACTCAGTGAGCAGAGTCCTTTTCGATGTAACCCTGCACCCACACATTGGACAGTCACCTTTATATTGTAACCCAGCACCCGCTCAGCGAGCAGAGTCCTTTACGATGTAACCCAGCACCCGCTCAGCGAGCAGACACCTTTAGGATGTAACCCAGCACCCACTCAGCGAGCAGACACCTTTAGGATGTAACCCAGCACCCACTCAGCGAGCAGACACCTTTAGGGTCTAACCCAGCACACAGTCAGAGATCAGACACCTTTACGATGTAACCCTGCACCTACTCAGTGAGCAGACACCTTTAGTGTGCATCCGAGCACCCACTCAGAGAGCAGAGTCCTTTAAGATGTAACCCTGCACACACTCAGCTAGCAGACACCTTTAGGATGTAACCCAGCACCCACTCAGCGAGCAGTCAGCTTTAGGGTGTAACCCAGCACCCACTCAGCGAGCACGCATCATTACGATGTAACCCAACACCCACTCAGCGAGCAGACCCCTTTAAGATGTAACACAGCACCCACTCTGCGAGAAGACACCGTTAGCGAGTAACCCAGCACCTACTCAGCGAGCAGTCAGCTTTAGGATGTAACACTCCACCCACTCAGCGAGCACGCATCATTACGATGTAACCCTGCACCCACTCAGCAAGCAGACCACTTTAAGATGTAACGCAGCACCCACTCTGCGAGCAATCACCTTTAGGGTCTAACCCAGCACCCACTCAGCGAGCATACTCCTTTAAGATGTAACCCAGCACCCACTCAGCGAGAATACACCTTTAGCGTGTAACCGTGCACCCACTCAGCGAGCAGACCACATTACGAGGTAACCCAGCACCCATTCAGCGAGCAGACACCTTTAGGATGTAACCCAGCACCCATTCAGCGAGCAGTCATCTTTTGGGTGTAGCCCAGCACCCACTCAGCGAGCAGACACCTTTAGGATGTAACCCAGCACCCACTCAGCAAGCGGACACCTTTAGGAAGTAACCGAGCACCTACTCAGCGAGCAGACTCCATTACGATGTAACCCAGCACCACTCAGCGAGCAGACACCTTTAGGGTCTAACCCAGCACCCAGTCAGTGAACAGACACCTTTAAGATGTAACCCTGCACCCACTCAGTGAGCAGACACCTTTAGCGTGCATCCAAGCACCCACTCAGAGAGCAGAGTCCTTTAAGATGTAACCCAGCACCCACTCAGCGAGCAGATCTCTTTAAGATGTAACCCTGCACCCACTCAGCCAGCAGACACATTTAGGCTGTAACCCAGCACCCACTCAGCGAGCAGACACCTTTAGGGTCTAACCCAGCACCCAGTCAGAGAGCAGTCACCTTTAAGATGTAACCCTGCACCCACTCAGTGAGCAGACACCATTAGCGTGCATCCGAGCACCCATTCAGTGAGCAAAGTCCTTTAGTGTGTAACCCAGCACCCACTCAGCTAGCAGACTCCTTTAGCGTGTAACCCAGCACCCACTCAGAGAGCAGAGTCCTTTAAGATGTAACCCTGCACCCACTCAGCTAGCAGACACATTTAGTGAGTAACCCAGCACCCACTCACCTTGCAGACAGATTTAGGGTGTAACCCAGCACCCACTGAGCGAGCAGACACATTTAGGGTGTAACCCAGCACCCACTCACATAGCAGACACATTTAGGGTGTAACCCAGCATCCAGTCAGCGAGCAGACACTTTAAGGGTGTAACCCAGCACCCACTCCGCTAGCAGACACCTTTAGGATGTAATCCAGCACCCACTCAGCGAGCAGAGTCCTTTAGGATGTTACTCAGCATCCTCTCAGCGAGCTGACACCGTTAGGTTGTAACCCAGCACCCAGTCAGCGAGAAGACACCGTTAGCATGTAACCCAGCACCCACTCAGCGAGCAGTCAGCTTTGGGGTGTAACGCAGTACCCACTCAGTGGGCAGTCACGTTTATATTGTAACCCTGCACCCACTTAGCGAGCAGAGGCATTTAAGATGTAACCCTGCACCCACTCAGCGAGAAGACACCTTTAAGATGTAACCCAGCACCCATTCAGCGAGCAGTCATCTTTAGGGTGTAACCCAGCACCCGCTCAGCGAGCAGACACCTTTAGGAAGTAACCGAGCACCCACTCAGCGAGAAGTCTCCTTAAGCGTGTAACCGTGCACCCACTCAGTGAGCAGACATCTTTAAGATGTAACCCAGCACCCACTCAGCGAGTTGACACCTTTAGGATGTAACCCAGCACCCAGTAAGCTAGTAGACACCTTTAGCGTGTAAACAAGCACCCACTGAGCGAGCAGACACCTTTAGGGTGTAACACTCCACCCACTCAGCGAGCACGCATCATTACGATGTAACCCTGCACCCCCTCAGCAAGAAGACCCCTTTCAGATGTAACACAGCACCCACTCTGCGAGCAATCACCTTTAGAGTCTAACCCAGCACCCACTCAGCGAGAATACACCTTTAGCGTGTAACCGTGCACCCACTCAGCGAGCAGACCACATTACGAGGTAACCCAGCACCCATTCAGCGAGCAGACACCTTTAGGATGTAACCCAGCACCCATTCAGCGAGCAGTCATCTTTTGGGTGTAGCCCAGCACCCACTCAGCGAGCAGACACCTTTAGGATGTAACCCAGCACCCACTCAGCAAGCGGACACCTTTAGGAAGTAACCGAGCACCTACTCAGCGAGCAGACTCCATTACGATGTAACCCAGCACCACTCAGCGAGCAGACACCTTTAGGGTCTAACCCAGCACCCAGTCAGTGAACAGACACCTTTAAGATGTAACCCTGCACCCACTCAGTGAGCAGACACCTTTAGCGTGCATCCAAGCACCCACTCAGAGAGCAGAGTCCTTTAAGATGTAACCCAGCACCCACTCAGCGAGCAGATCTCTTTAAGATGTAACCCTGCACCCACTCAGCCAGCAGACACATTTAGGCTGTAACCCAGCACCCACTCAGCGAGCAGACACCTTTAGGGTCTAACCCAGCACCCAGTCAGAGAGCAGTCACCTTTAAGATGTAACCCTGCACCCACTCAGTGAGCAGACACCATTAGCGTGCATCCGAGCACCCATTCAGTGAGCAAAGTCCTTTAGTGTGTAACCCAGCACCCACTCAGCTAGCAGACTCCTTTAGCGTGTAACCCAGCACCCACTCAGAGAGCAGAGTCCTTTAAGATGTAACCCTGCACCCACTCAGCTAGCAGACACATTTAGTGAGTAACCCAGCACCCACTCACCTTGCAGACAGATTTAGGGTGTAACCCAGCACCCACTGAGCGAGCAGACACATTTAGGGTGTAACCCAGCACCCACTCACATAGCAGACACATTTAGGGTGTAACCCAGCATCCAGTCAGCGAGCAGACACCTTTAGGATGTAATCCAGCACCCACTCAGCGAGCAGAGTCCTTTAGGATGTTACTCAGCATCCTCTCAGCGAGCTGACACCGTTAGGTTGTAACCCAGCACCCAGTCAGCGAGAAGACACCGTTAGCATGTAACCCAGCACCCACTCAGCGAGCAGTCAGCTTTGGGGTGTAACGCAGTACCCACTCAGTGGGCAGTCACGTTTATATTGTAACCCTGCACCCACTTAGCGAGCAGAGGCATTTAAGATGTAACCCTGCACCCACTCAGCGAGAAGACACCTTTAAGATGTAACCCAGCACCCATTCAGCGAGCAGTCATCTTTAGGGTGTAACCCAGCACCCGCTCAGCGAGCAGACACCTTTAGGAAGTAACCGAGCACCCACTCAGCGAGAAGTCTCCTTAAGCGTGTAACCGTGCACCCACTCAGTGAGCAGACATCTTTAAGATGTAACCCAGCACCCACTCAGCGAGTTGACACCTTTAGGATGTAACCCAGCACCCAGTAAGCTAGTAGACACCTTTAGCGTGTAAACAAGCACCCACTGAGCGAGCAGACACCTTTAGGGTGTAACACTCCACCCACTCAGCGAGCACGCATCATTACGATGTAACCCTGCACCCCCTCAGCAAGAAGACCCCTTTCAGATGTAACACAGCACCCACTCTGCGAGCAATCACCTTTAGAGTCTAACCCAGCACCCACTCAGCGAGAATACACCTTTAGCGTGTAACCGTGCACCCACTCAGCGAGCAGACCACATTACGAGGTAACCCAGCACCCATTCAGCGAGCAGACACCTTTAGGATGTAACCCAGCACCCATTCAGCGAGCAGTCATCTTTTGGGTGTAGCCCAGCACCCACTCAGCGAGCAGACACCTTTAGGATGTAACCCAGCACCCACTCAGCAAGCGGACACCTTTAGGAAGTAACCGAGCACCTACTCAGCGAGCAGACTCCATTACGATGTAACCCAGCACCACTCAGCGAGCAGACACCTTTAGGGTCTAACCCAGCACCCAGTCAGTGAACAGACACCTTTAAGATGTAACCCTGCACCCACTCAGTGAGCAGACACCTTTAGCGTGCATCCAAGCACCCACTCAGAGAGCAGAGTCCTTTAAGATGTAACCCAGCACCCACTCAGCGAGCAGATCTCTTTAAGATGTAACCCTGCACCCACTCAGCCAGCAGACACATTTAGGCTGTAACCCAGCACCCACTCAGCGAGCAGACACCTTTAGGGTCTAACCCAGCACCCAGTCAGAGAGCAGTCACCTTTAAGATGTAACCCTGCACCCACTCAGTGAGCAGACACCATTAGCGTGCATCCGAGCACCCATTCAGTGAGCAAAGTCCTTTAGTGTGTAACCCAGCACCCACTCAGCTAGCAGACTCCTTTAGCGTGTAACCCAGCACCCACTCAGAGAGCAGAGTCCTTTAAGATGTAACCCTGCACCCACTCAGCTAGCAGACACATTTAGTGAGTAACCCAGCACCCACTCACCTTGCAGACAGATTTAGGGTGTAACCCAGCACCCACTGAGCGAGCAGACACATTTAGGGTGTAACCCAGCACCCACTCACATAGCAGACACATTTAGGGTGTAACCCAGCATCCAGTCAGCGAGCAGACACTTTAAGGGTGTAACCCAGCACCCACTCCGCTAGCAGACACCTTTAGGATGTAATCCAGCACCCACTCAGCGAGCAGAGTCCTTTAGGATGTTACTCAGCATCCTCTCAGCGAGCTGACACCGTTAGGTTGTAACCCAGCACCCAGTCAGCGAGAAGACACCGTTAGCATGTAACCCAGCACCCACTCAGCGAGCAGTCAGCTTTGGGGTGTAACGCAGTACCCACTCAGTGGGCAGTCACGTTTATATTGTAACCCTGCACCCACTTAGCGAGCAGAGGCATTTAAGATGTAACCCTGCACCCACTCAGCGAGAAGACACCTTTAAGATGTAACCCAGCACCCATTCAGCGAGCAGTCATCTTTAGGGTGTAACCCAGCACCCGCTCAGCGAGCAGACACCTTTAGGAAGTAACCGAGCACCCACTCAGCGAGAAGTCTCCTTAAGCGTGTAACCGTGCACCCACTCAGTGAGCAGACATCTTTAAGATGTAACCCAGCACCCACTCAGCGAGTTGACACCTTTAGGATGTAACCCAGCACCCAGTAAGCTAGTAGACACCTTTAGCGTGTAAACAAGCACCCACTGAGCGAGCAGACACCTTTAGGGTGTAACACTCCACCCACTCAGCGAGCACGCATCATTACGATGTAACCCTGCACCCCCTCAGCAAGAAGACCCCTTTCAGATGTAACACAGCACCCACTCTGCGAGCAATCACCTTTAGAGTCTAACCCAGCACCCACTCAGCGAGAATACACCTTTAGCGTGTAACCGTGCACCCACTCAGCGAGCAGACCACATTACGAGGTAACCCAGCACCCATTCAGCGAGCAGACACCTTTAGGATGTAACCCAGCACCCATTCAGCGAGCAGTCATCTTTTGGGTGTAGCCCAGCACCCACTCAGCGAGCAGACACCTTTAGGATGTAACCCAGCACCCACTCAGCAAGCGGACACCTTTAGGAAGTAACCGAGCACCTACTCAGCGAGCAGACTCCATTACGATGTAACCCAGCACCACTCAGCGAGCAGACACCTTTAGGGTCTAACCCAGCACCCAGTCAGTGAACAGACACCTTTAAGATGTAACCCTGCACCCACTCAGTGAGCAGACACCTTTAGCGTGCATCCAAGCACCCACTCAGAGAGCAGAGTCCTTTACGATGTAACCCAGCACCCACTCAGTGGGCAGACACCTTTATATTGTAACCCAGCACCCACTCAGCGAGCAGAGTCCTTTTCGATGTAACCCTGCACCCACTCATTGGGCAGTCACCTATATATTGTAACCCAGCACCCACTCAGCGAGCAGAGTCCTTTTCAATGTAACCCTGCACCCACACATTGGGCTGTCACCTTTATATTGTAACCCAGCACCCGCTCAGCGAGCATAGTCCTTTACGATGTAACCCTGCACCTACTCAGTGAGCAGACACCTTTAGCGTGCATCCGAGCACCCACTCAGAGAGCAGAGTCCTTTATGTAACGCTGCACCCACACATTGGGCAGTCACCTATATATTGTAACCCAGCACCCACTCAGCGAGCAGAGTCCTTTACGATGTAACCCAGCACCCGCTCAGCCTGCAGACACATTTAGGGTGTAACCCAGCACCCACTCAGCCTGCAGACACATTTAGGGTGTAACCCAGCACCTACTCAGCAAGCTGACACCATTAGGTTGTAACCCAGCACCCACTCAGCGAGCAGTCAGCTTTAGGGTGTAACCCTGCACCCACACATTGGGCAGTCACCTATATATTGTAACCCAGCACCCACTCAGCGAGCAGAGTCCTTTACGATGTAACCCAGCACCCGCTCAGCGAGCGGACACCTTTAGGATGTAACCCAGCTCCCACTCAGCGAGCAGATACCTTTAGGGTCTAACCCAGCACCCAGTCAGAGAGCAGACACATTTAAGATGTAACCCTGCACCTACTCAGTGAGCAGACACCTTTAGCGTGCATCCGAGCACCCACTCAGAGAGCAGAGTCCTTTAAGATGTAACCCTGCACACACTCAGTGAGCAGACACATTTAGGGTGTAACCCAGCACCCACTCAGCGAGCAGACACATTTAGGGTGTAACCCAGCACCCACTCAGCGAGCAGACACCTTTAGGATGTAACCCAGCACCTACTCAGCAAACTGACACCATTAGGTTGTAACCCAGCACCCACTCAGCGAGTAGTCAGCTTTAGGGTGTAACCCAGCACCCACTCAGCTAGCAGACACATTTAGTGTATAACCCAGCACCCACTCAGCGAGCAGAAACTTTTAGCGTGTAACCCAGCACCCAGTCAGCGAGCAGACACTTTAAGGGTGTAACCAAGCACCCACTCCGTGAGCAGACACCATTAGGATGTAACCCAGCACCCACTCAGCGAGCAGAGTCCATTACGATGTAACCCAGCACCCACTCATTGGGCAGTCACCTATATATTGTAACCCAGCACCCACTCAGCGAGCAGAGTCCTTTACGATGTAACCCTGCACCCACTCATTGGGCAGTCACCTATATATTGTAACCCAGCACCCACTCAGTGAGCAGAGTCCTTTACGATGTAACCCAGCACCCACTCAGTGAGCAGAGTCCTTTACGATGTAACCCAGCATCCTCTCAGTGAGCAGAGTCCTTTACGATGTAACCCAGCACCCACTCAGTGGGCAGTCACCTTTATATTGTAACCCAGCACCCACTCAGCGAGCAGAGTCCTTTTCGATGTAACCCTGCACCCACTCATAGGGCAGTCACCTATATATTGTAACCCAGCACCCGCTCAGCGAGCAGAGTCCTTTACGATGTAACCCTGCACCTATTCAGTGAGCAGACACCTTTAGCGTGCATCCGAGCACCCACTCAGAGAGCAGAGTCCTTTAAGATGTAACCCTGCACACACTCAGCGAGCAGACACATTTAGGGTGTAACCCAGCACCCACTCAGCTAGCAGACACCTTTAGGATGTAACCCAGCACCTACTCAGCAAGCTGACACCATTAGGGTGTAACCCAGCACCCACTCAGTGAGCAGACACATTTAGCGTGTAACCCAGCACCCATTCAGTGAGCAGAGTCCTTTAGGGTGTAACCCAGCACCCACTCAGCTGGCAGAAACATTTAGTGTATAACCCAGCACCCACTCAGCGAGCAGAGTCCTTTACGATGTAACCCAGCACCCACTCATTGGGCAGTCACCTATATATTGTAACCCAGCACCCACTCAGCGAGCAGAGTCCTTTTCGATGTCACCCTGCACCCACACATTGGGCAGTCACCTTTATATTGTAACCCAGCACCCGCTCAGTGAGCAGAGTCCTTTACAATGTAACCCAGCATCCTCTCAGTGAGCAGAGTCCTTTACGATGTAACCCAGCACCCACTCAGTGGGCAGTCACCTTTATATTGTAACCCAGCACCCACTCAGTGAGCAGAGTCCTTTTCGATGTAACCCTGCACCCACTCATTGGGCAGTCACCTATATATTGTAACCCAGCACCCACTCAGCGAGCAGAGTCCTTTTCGATGTAACCCTGCACCCACTCATTGGGCAGTCACCTATATATTGTAACCCAGCACCCACTCAGCGAGCAGAGTCCTTTTCGATGTAACCCTGCACCCACACATTGGGCTGTCACCTTTATATTGTAACCCAGCACCCGCTCAGCGAGCAGAGTCCTTTACGATGTAACCCTGCACCTATTCAGTGAGCAGACACCTTTAGCGTGCATCCGAGCACCCACTCAGAGAGCAGAGTTCTTTAAGATGTAACCCTGCACACACTCAGCGAGCAGACACATTTAGGGTGTAACCCAGCACCCACTCAGCTAGCAGACACCTTTAGGATGTAACCCAGCACCCACTCAGTAAGCTGACACCATTAGGTTGTAACCCAGCACCCACTCAGCGAGCAGAGTCCTTTACGATGTAACCCAACACCCGCTCAGCGAGCAGACACCTTTAGGATGTAACCCAGCACCCACTCAGCGAGCAGACACCTTTAGGGTCTAACCCAGCACCCAGTCAGAGAGCAGACACCTTTAAGATTTAACCCTGCACCTACTCAGTGAGCAGACACCTTTAGCGTGCATCCGAGCACCCACTCAGAGAGCAGAGTCCTTTAAGATGTATCCCTGCACACACTCAGCGAGCAGACACATTTAGGGTGTAACCCAGCATCCAGTCAGCGAGCAGACACATTTAGGATGCAACCCAGCACCCACTCAGCGAGCAGTCAGCTTTAGGGTGTAACCCAGCACCTACTCAGCAAGCTGACACCATTAGGTTGCAACCCATCACCCACTCAGCGAGCAGTCAGCTTTAGGGTGTAACCCAGCACCCACTCAGTGAGCAGACACATTTAGCGTGTAACCCAGCACCCATTCAGTGAGCAGAGTCCTATAGGGTGTAACCCAGCACCCACTCAGCTAACAGACACATTTAGTGTGTAACCCAGCACCCACTCAGCGAGCAGAAACTTGTAGCGTGTAACCCAGCACCCAGTCAGCGAGCAGACACTTTAAGGGTGTAACCAAGCACCCACTCCATGAGCAGACACCATTAGGATGTAACCCAGCACCCACTCAGCGAGCAGAGTCCTTTACGATGTAACCCAGCACCCACTCATTGGGCAGTCACCTATATATTGTAACCCAGCACCCACTCAGCGAGCAGAGTCCTTTACGATGTAACCCTGCACCCACTCATTGGGCAGTCACCTATATATTGTAACCCAGCACCCACTCAGTGAGCAGAGTCCTTTACGATGTAACCCAGCACCCACTCAGTGAGCAGAGTCCTTTACGATGTAACCCAGCATCCTCTCAGTGAGCAGAGTCCTTTACGATGTAACCCAGCACCCACTCAGTGGGCAGTCACCTTTATATTGTAACCCAGCACCCACTCAGCGAGCAGAGTGCTTTTCGATGTAACCCTGCACCCACACATTGGGCTGTCACCTTTATATTGTAACCCAGCACCCACTCAGTGAGCAGAGTCCTTTACGATGTAACCCAGCACCCGCTCAGCGAGCAGACACCTTTAGGATGTAACCCAGCACCCACTCAGCGAGCGGACTCCTTTAGGATGTAACCCAGCACCCACTCAGCGAGCAGACACATTTAGGGTGTAACCCAGCATTTCAGTCAGCGAGCAGACACATTTAGGGTGTAACCCAGCACCCACTCAGGTAGCAGACACATTTAGGGTGTAACCCAGCACCTACTCAGCAAGCTGACACCATTAGCTTGTAAACCAGCACCCACTCAGCGAGCAGTCAGCTTTAGGGTGTAACCCAGCACCCACTCAGCGAGCAGAGTCCTTTAAGATGTAACCCTGCACCCATACATTTGGCAGTCACCTATAAATTGTAACCCAGCACCCACTCAGTGAGCAGAGTCCTTTTCGATGTAACCCTGCACCCACACATTGGACAGTCACCTTTATATTGTAACCCAGCACCCGCTCAGCGAGCAGAGTCCTTTACGATGTAACCCAGCACCCGCTCAGCGAGCAGACACCTTTAGGATGTAACCCAGCACCCACTCAGCGAGCAGACACCTTTAGGATGTAACCCAGCACCCACTCAGCGAGCAGACACCTTTAGGGTCTAACCCAGCACACAGTCAGAGATCAGACACCTTTACGATGTAACCCTGCACCTACTCAGTGAGCAGACACCTTTAGTGTGCATCCGAGCACCCACTCAGAGAGCAGAGTCCTTTAAGATGTAACCCTGCACACACTCAGCTAGCAGACACCTTTAGGATGTAACCCAGCACCCACTCAGCGAGCAGTCAGCTTTAGGGTGTAACCCAGCACCCACTCAGCGAGCACGCATCATTACGATGTAACCCAACACCCACTCAGCGAGCAGACCCCTTTAAGATGTAACACAGCACCCACTCTGCGAGAAGACACCGTTAGCGAGTAACCCAGCACCTACTCAGCGAGCAGTCAGCTTTAGGATGTAACACTCCACCCACTCAGCGAGCACGCATCATTACGATGTAACCCTGCACCCACTCAGCAAGCAGACCACTTTAAGATGTAACGCAGCACCCACTCTGCGAGCAATCACCTTTAGGGTCTAACCCAGCACCCACTCAGCGAGCATACTCCTTTAAGATGTAACCCAGCACCCACTCAGCGAGAATACACCTTTAGCGTGTAACCGTGCACCCACTCAGCGAGCAGACCACATTACGAGGTAACCCAGCACCCATTCAGCGAGCAGACACCTTTAGGATGTAACCCAGCACCCATTCAGCGAGCAGTCATCTTTTGGGTGTAGCCCAGCACCCACTCAGCGAGCAGACACCTTTAGGATGTAACCCAGCACCCACTCAGCAAGCGGACACCTTTAGGAAGTAACCGAGCACCTACTCAGCGAGCAGACTCCATTACGATGTAACCCAGCACCACTCAGCGAGCAGACACCTTTAGGGTCTAACCCAGCACCCAGTCAGTGAACAGACACCTTTAAGATGTAACCCTGCACCCACTCAGTGAGCAGACACCTTTAGCGTGCATCCAAGCACCCACTCAGAGAGCAGAGTCCTTTAAGATGTAACCCAGCACCCACTCAGCGAGCAGATCTCTTTAAGATGTAACCCTGCACCCACTCAGCCAGCAGACACATTTAGGCTGTAACCCAGCACCCACTCAGCGAGCAGACACCTTTAGGGTCTAACCCAGCACCCAGTCAGAGAGCAGTCACCTTTAAGATGTAACCCTGCACCCACTCAGTGAGCAGACACCATTAGCGTGCATCCGAGCACCCATTCAGTGAGCAAAGTCCTTTAGTGTGTAACCCAGCACCCACTCAGCTAGCAGACTCCTTTAGCGTGTAACCCAGCACCCACTCAGAGAGCAGAGTCCTTTAAGATGTAACCCTGCACCCACTCAGCTAGCAGACACATTTAGTGAGTAACCCAGCACCCACTCACCTTGCAGACAGATTTAGGGTGTAACCCAGCACCCACTGAGCGAGCAGACACATTTAGGGTGTAACCCAGCACCCACTCACATAGCAGACACATTTAGGGTGTAACCCAGCATCCAGTCAGCGAGCAGACACTTTAAGGGTGTAACCCAGCACCCACTCCGCTAGCAGACACCTTTAGGATGTAATCCAGCACCCACTCAGCGAGCAGAGTCCTTTAGGATGTTACTCAGCATCCTCTCAGCGAGCTGACACCGTTAGGTTGTAACCCAGCACCCACTCAGCGAGCAGTCAGCTTTGGGGTGTAACGCAGTACCCACTCAGTGGGCAGTCACGTTTATATTGTAACCCTGCACCCACTTAGCGAGCAGAGGCATTTAAGATGTAACCCTGCACCCACTCAGCGAGAAGACACCTTTAAGATGTAACCCAGCACCCATTCAGCGAGCAGTCATCTTTAGGGTGTAACCCAGCACCCGCTCAGCGAGCAGACACCTTTAGGAAGTAACCGAGCACCCACTCAGCGAGAAGTCTCCTTAAGCGTGTAACCGTGCACCCACTCAGTGAGCAGACATCTTTAAGATGTAACCCAGCACCCACTCAGCGAGTTGACACCTTTAGGATGTAACCCAGCACCCAGTAAGCTAGTAGACACCTTTAGCGTGTAAACAAGCACCCACTGAGCGAGCAGACACCTTTAGGGTGTAACACTCCACCCACTCAGCGAGCACGCATCATTACGATGTAACCCTGCACCCCCTCAGCAAGAAGACCCCTTTCAGATGTAACACAGCACCCACTCTGCGAGCAATCACCTTTAGAGTCTAACCCAGCACCCACTCAGCGAGAATACACCTTTAGCGTGTAACCGTGCACCCACTCAGCGAGCAGACCACATTACGAGGTAACCCAGCACCCATTCAGCGAGCAGACACCTTTAGGATGTAACCCAGCACCCATTCAGCGAGCAGTCATCTTTTGGGTGTAGCCCAGCACCCACTCAGCGAGCAGACACCTTTAGGATGTAACCCAGCACCCACTCAGCAAGCGGACACCTTTAGGAAGTAACCGAGCACCTACTCAGCGAGCAGACTCCATTACGATGTAACCCAGCACCACTCAGCGAGCAGACACCTTTAGGGTCTAACCCAGCACCCAGTCAGTGAACAGACACCTTTAAGATGTAACCCTGCACCCACTCAGTGAGCAGACACCTTTAGCGTGCATCCAAGCACCCACTCAGAGAGCAGAGTCCTTTAAGATGTAACCCAGCACCCACTCAGCGAGCAGATCTCTTTAAGATGTAACCCTGCACCCACTCAGCCAGCAGACACATTTAGGCTGTAACCCAGCACCCACTCAGCGAGCAGACACCTTTAGGGTCTAACCCAGCACCCAGTCAGAGAGCAGTCACCTTTAAGATGTAACCCTGCACCCACTCAGTGAGCAGACACCATTAGCGTGCATCCGAGCACCCATTCAGTGAGCAAAGTCCTTTAGTGTGTAACCCAGCACCCACTCAGCTAGCAGACTCCTTTAGCGTGTAACCCAGCACCCACTCAGAGAGCAGAGTCCTTTAAGATGTAACCCTGCACCCACTCAGCTAGCAGACACATTTAGTGAGTAACCCAGCACCCACTCACCTTGCAGACAGATTTAGGGTGTAACCCAGCACCCACTGAGCGAGCAGACACATTTAGGGTGTAACCCAGCACCCACTCACATAGCAGACACATTTAGGGTGTAACCCAGCATCCAGTCAGCGAGCAGACACTTTAAGGGTGTAACCCAGCACCCACTCCGCTAGCAGACACCTTTAGGATGTAATCCAGCACCCACTCAGCGAGCAGAGTCCTTTAGGATGTTACTCAGCATCCTCTCAGCGAGCTGACACCGTGAGGTTGTAACCCAGCACCCAGTCAGCGAGAAGACACCGTTAGCATGTAACCCAGCACCCACTCAGCGAGCAGTCAGCTTTGGGGTGTAACGCAGTACCCACTCAGTGGGCAGTCACGTTTATATTGTAACCCTGCACCCACTTAGCGAGCAGAGGCATTTAAGATGTAACCCTGCACCCACTCAGCGAGAAGACACCTTTAAGATGTAACCCAGCACCCATTCAGCGAGCAGTCATCTTTAGGGTGTAACCCAGCACCCGCTCAGCGAGCAGACACCTTTAGGAAGTAACCGAGCACCCACTCAGCGAGAAGTCTCCTTAAGCGTGTAACCGTGCACCCACTCAGTGAGCAGACATCTTTAAGATGTAACCCAGCACCCACTCAGCGAGTTGACACCTTTAGGATGTAACCCAGCACCCAGTAAGCTAGTAGACACCTTTAGCGTGTAAACAAGCACCCACTGAGCGAGCAGACACCTTTAGGGTGTAACACTCCACCCACTCAGCGAGCACGCATCATTACGATGTAACCCTGCACCCCCTCAGCAAGAAGACCCCTTTCAGATGTAACACAGCACCCACTCTGCGAGCAATCACCTTTAGAGTCTAACCCAGCACCCACTCAGCGAGAATACACCTTTAGCGTGTAACCGTGCACCCACTCAGCGAGCAGACCACATTACGAGGTAACCCAGCACCCATTCAGCGAGCAGACACCTTTAGGATGTAACCCAGCACCCATTCAGCGAGCAGTCATCTTTTGGGTGTAGCCCAGCACCCACTCACCTTGCAGACACATTTAGGTTGTAACCCAGCACCCACTGAGCGAGCAGACACATTTAGGGTGTAACCCAGCACCCACTCACCTTGCAGACACATTTAGGGTGTAACCCAGCATCCAGTCAGCGAGCAGACACTTTAAGGGTGTAACCCAGCACCCACTCCGCTAGCAGACACCTTTAGGATGTAACCCAGCACCCAGTCAGCGAGCAGACACATTGATCATGTAATCCAGCACCCACTCAGTGAGCAGAGTCCTTTAGGATGTAACCCAGCATCCTCTCAGCGAGCTGACACCGTTAGGTTGTAACCCAGCACCCAGTCAGCGAGAAGACACCGTTAGCGTGTAACCCAGCACACACTCAGCGAGCAGTCAGCTTTCCGGTGTAACCCACCACCCACTCAGTGGGCAGTCACGTTTATATTGTAACCCAGCACCCACTTAGCGAGCAGTGTCCTTTACGATGTAACCCAGCATCCGCTCAGTGGACTGACACCTTTAGCGTGTAAACATGCACCCACTCAGTGAGCAGACACCTTTAAGATGTAACCCAGCACCCACTCAGCGAGTTGACACCTTTAGGATGTAACCCAGCACCCAGTAAGCTAGTAGACACCTTTAGCGTGTAAACAAGCACCCACTGAGCGAGCAGACACCTTTAGGGTGTAACACTCCACCCACTCAGCGAGCACGCATCATTACGATGTAACCCTGCACCCACTCAGCGAGCAGACATCTTTACAATGTTACCCTGCACCCACTCAGCGAGCAGTCACCATTACGATGTAACCCAGCACCCATTCAGTGAGCAGACACCTTTAGCGTGCATCCGAGCACCCATTCAGTGAGCAGAGTCCTTTAGGGTGTAACCCAGCACCCACTCAGCTAGCAGACACCTTTAGCGTGTAACCCAGCACCCACTCACCTTGCAGACACATTTAGGTTGTAACCCAGCACCCACTGAGCGAGCAGACACATTTAGGGTGTAACCCAGCACCCACTCACATAGCAGACACATTTAGGGTGTAACCCAGCATCCAGTCAGCGAGCAGACACTTTAAGGGTGTAACCCAGCACCCACTCCGCTAGCAGACACCTTTAGGATGTAACCCAGCACCCAGTCAGCGAGCAGACAGATTGATCATGTAATCCAGCACCCACTCAGCGAGCAGAGTCCTTTAGGATGTTACCCAGCATCCTGTCAGTGAGCTGACACCGTTAGGTTGTAACCCAGCACCCAGTCAGCGAGAAGACACCGTTAGTGTGTAACCCAGCACCCACTCAGCGAGCAATCAGCTTTCCGGTGTAACCCAGCACCCACTCTGTGGGCAGTCACGTTTATATTGTAACCCAGCACCCACTTAGCGAGCAATGTCCTTTACGATGTAACCCAGCACCCGCTCAGTGGGCTGACACCTTTAGCGTGTAAACAAGCACCCACTCAGTGAGCAGACATCTTTAAGATGTAACCCAGCACCCACTCAGCGAGTTGACACCTTTAGGATGTAACCCAGCACCCAGTAAGCTAGTAGACACCTTTAGCGTGTAAACAAGCACCCACTGAGCGAGCAGACACCTTTAGGGTGTAACACTCCACCCACTCAGCGAGCACGCATCATTACGATGTAACCCTGCACCCCCTCAGCAAGAAGACCCCTTTCAGATGTAACACAGCACCCACTCTGCGAGCAATCACCTTTAGAGTCTAACCCAGCACCCACTCAGCGAGGATACTCCTTTAGCGTGTAACCCTGCACCCACTCAGCGAGCAGACCCCATTACGATGTAACCCAGCACACATTCAGCGAGCAGTCATCTTTAGGGTGTAACCCAGCACCCGCTCAACGAGCAGACACCTTTAGGAAGTAACCGAGCACCCACTCAGCGAGAAGTCTCCTTAAGCGTGTAACCGTGCACCCACTCAGCGAGCAGACACCATTACAATGTAACCCAGCACCCATTCAGCGAGCAGACTCCTTTAAGATGTAACCCTGCACCCACTCAGCGAGTTGACACCTTTAGGATGTAACCCAGCACCCAGTAAGCTAGTAGACACCTTTAGCGTGTTAACATGCACCCACTCAGTGAGCAGACACCTTTAAGATGTAACCCAGCACCCATTCAGCGAGCAGTCATCTTTAGGGTGTAACCCAGCACCCGCTCAGTGAGCAGACACCTTTAGCGTGCATCCGAGCACCCATTCAGTGAGCAGAGTCCTTTAGGGTGTAACCCAGCACCCACTCAGCTAGCAGACACCTTTAGCGTGTAACCCAGCACCCACTCAGAGAGCAGAGTCCTTTAAGATGTAACCCTGCACCCACTCAGCCAGTAGCCACATTTAGGTTGTAACCCAGCAACCACTGAGCGAGCAGACCCCTTTAAGATGTAACCCAGCACCCGCTCAGCGAGCAGACACCTTTACAATGTAACCCAGCACCCATTCAGCGAGCAGACACCTTTAGGGTCTAACCCAGCACCCAGTCAGAGAGCAGACACCTTTAAGATGTAACCCTGCACCCACTCAGTGAGCAGACACCATTAGCGTGCATCCGAGCACCCATTCAGTGAGCAGACACATTTGTCATGTAATCCAGCACCCACTCAGCGAGCAGAGTCCTTTAGGATGTTACCCAGCATCCTCTCAGCGAGCTGACACCGTGAGGTTGTAACCCAGCACCCAGTCAGCGAGAAGACACCGTTAGCCTGTAACCCAGCACCCACTCATCGAGCAGACACATTTAGCGTGTAACCCAGCACCCACTCAGAGAGCAGAGTCCTTTAAGATGTAACCCTGCACCCACTCAGCTAGCAGACACATTTAGGGTGTAACCCAGCACCCACTCAGCTAGCAGACACATTTTGGGTGTAACCCAGCATCCAGTCAGCGAGCAGACACTTTAAGGGTGTAACCCAGCACCCACTCCGCTAGCAGACACCTTTAGGATGTAACCCAGCACCCACTCAGTGAGCAGACACATTTGTCATGTAATCCAGCACCCACTCAGCGAGCAGAGTCCTTTAGGATGTTACCCAGCACCCACCCAGCGAGCTGACACCGTTAGGTTGTAACCCAGCACCCAGTCAGCGAGAAGACACCGTTAGCGTGTAACCCAGCACCCACTCATCGAGCAGTCAGCTTTACGATGTAACCCAGCACCAACTCAGTGGGCAGTCACGTTTATATTGTAACCCAGCACCCACTTAGCGAGCAGAGTCCTTTACGATGTAACCCAGCACCCGCTCAGTGGGCTGACACCTTTAGCGTGTTAACATGCACCCACTCAGTGAGCAGACACCTTTAAGATGTAACCCAGCACCCACTCAGCGAGTTGACACCTTTAGGATGTAACCCAGCACCCAGTAAGCTAGTAGACACCTTTAGCGTGTAAACAAGCACCCACTGAGCGAGCAGACACCTTTAGGGTGTAACACTCCACCCACTCAGCGAGCACGCATCATTACGATGTAACCCTGCACCCACTCCGCTAGCAGACACCTTTAGGATGTAACCCAGCACCCACTCAGCGAGCAGACAGATTGATCATGTAATCCAGCACCCACTCAGCGAGCAGAGTCCTTTAGGTTGTAACCCAGCACCCACTCAGCGAGCAATCAGCTTTCCGGTGTAACCCTGCACCCACTCAGCAAGAAGACCCCTTTAAGATGTAACACAGCACCCACGCAGCGAGAATACACCTTTAGCGTGTAACCGTGCACCCACTCAGCCAGCAGACATCTTTACAATGTTACCCTGCACCCACTCAGCGAGAAGACACCTTTAAGATGTAACCCAGCACCCATTCAGCGAGCAGTCATCTTTAGGGTGTAACCCAGCACCCGCTCAGCGAGCAGACACCTTTAGGAAGTAACCGAGCATCCACTCAGCGAGAAGTCTCCTTAAGCGTGTAACCGTGCACCCACTCAGTGAGCAGACACCATTACAATGTAACCCAGCACCCATTCAGCGAGAATACACCTTTAGGATGTAACCGAGCACCCACTCAGCGAGCAGACTCCATTACGATGTAACCCAGCACCCATTCAGCAAGCAGACACCTTTTGGATGTAACCCAGCACCACTCAGCAAGCAGACACCTTTAGGGTCTAACCCAGCACCCAGTCAGCGAACAGACACCTTTAAGATGTAACCCTGCACCCACTCAGTGAGCAGACACATTTAGCGTGCATCCGACCACCCATTCAGCGATCAGAGTCCTTTAAGATGTAACCCTGCACCCAGTCAGCGAGCAGACACCTTTAAGATGTAACCCTGCACCCACTCAACTAGCAGACACATTTAGGGTGTAACCCAGCATCCAGTCAGCGAGCAGACACATTTAGTGTGTAACCCAGCACCCACTCAGCTAGCAGACACCTTTAGGATGTAACCCAGCACTTACTCAGCAAGCAGACACATTTAGCATGTAATCCAGCACCCACTCCGCTAGCAGACACCTTTAAGATGTAATCCAGCATCCTGTCAGCGAGCTGACACCTTTAGCGTGCATCCGACCACCCATTCAGCGAGAAGACACCGTTAGCGTGTAACCCAGCACCCACTCAGCGAGCAGTCAGCTTTAGGGTGTAACCCAGCACCCACTCAGTGAGCAGACACATTTAGCGTGTAACCCAGCACCCACTCAGCGAGCAGAGTCCTTTAAGATGTAACCCAGCACCCACTCAGTGGGCAGACACCTTTAGAGTGTAAACATGCACCCACTCAGTGAGCAGACACCTTTAAGATGTAACACAGCACCCACTCAGCGAGTTGACACCTTTAGGATGTAACCCAGCACCCAGTAAGCTAATAGAGACGTTTAGCATTTAAACAAGCACCCACTGAGCGAGCAGACACCTTTAGGGTGTACCCCAGCACCCACTCAGCGAGCAGAGTTCTTTAGGATGTAACACTCCACCCACACAGCGTGCACGCATCATTACGATGTAACCCAGCACCCACTCAGCGAGCAGACCCCTTTAAGATGTAACCCAGCACCCACTCAGCCAGCAGACACCTTTAAGATGTAACCCTGCACCCACTCAGCGAGCAGTCACCATTACGATGTAACCCAGCACCCATTCAGCGAGCAGACACCTTTAGGGTCTAACCCAGCACCCAGTCAGAGAGCAGACACCTTTAAGATGTAACCCTGCACCCACTCAGCGAGCAGACACCATTACGATGTAACCCAGCACCCATTCAGCGAGCAGACACCTTTAGCATGTAATCCAGCACCCACTCAGCGAGCAGAGTCCTTTAAGATGTAACCCTGCACCCACTCAGTGAGCAGACACCATTAGCGTGCATCCGAGCACCCATTCAGTGAGCAGACACATTTGTCATGTAATCCAGCACCCACTCAGAGAGCAGAGTCCTTTAAGATGTAACCCTGCACCCAGTCAGCTAGCAGACACATTTAGGGTGTAACCCAGCACCCACTCAGCTAGCAGACACATTTAGGGTGTAACCCAGCATCCAGTCAGTGAGCAGACACTTTAAGGGTGTAACCCAGCACCCACTCCGCTAGCAGACACCTTTAGGATGTAACCCAGCACCCACTCAGTGAGCAGACACATTTGTCATGTAATCCAGCACCCACTCAGCGAGCAGAGTCCTTTAGGATGTTACCCAGCACCCACCCAGCGAGCTGACACCGTTAGGTTGTAACCCAGCACCCAGTCAGCGAGAAGACACCGTTAGCGTGTAACCCAGCACCCAGTCATCGAGCAGTCAGCTTTGGGGTGTAACCCAGCACCAACTCAGTGGGCAGTCACGTTTATATTGTAACCCAGCACCCACTTAGCGAGCAGAGTCCTTTACGATGTAACCCAGCACCCGCTCAGTGGGCAGACACCTATAGCGTGTAAACATGCACCCACTCAGTGAGCAGACACCTTTAAGATGTAACCCAGCACCCACTCAGCGAGAATACACCTTTAGGGTCTAACCCGGCACCCACTCAGCGAGCAGACTCCTTTAAGATGTAACCCAGCACCCACTCTGCGAGAATACACCTTTAGCGTGTAACCGTGCACCCACTCAGCGAGCAGACCTCTTTAAGATGTAACCCTGCACCCACTCAGCTAGCAGACACCTTTAGCGTGTAAATCAGCACCCACTCAGAGAGCAGAGTCCTTTAAGATGTAACCCTGCACCCACTCAGCTAGCAGACACATTTAGGGTGTAACCCAGCACCCACTCAGCTAGCAGACACATTTAGGGTGTAACCCAGCACCCACTCAGCTAGCAGACACATTTAGGGTGTAACCCAGCACCCACTCAGCGAGTGGGACGTCGATAGGATGCAAAACTGGGCTGAGATGTGGCAGATGTACTTCAACTCAGATAAGTGTGAAGTGGTTCATTTTGGTATTTCCAATTTGAATACAGGATATAAGATTAATGGTAAGACTCTTGGTAGTGTGAAGGATCAGAGAGATCTCTGGGTCCGTGTACATTTAACACTGAAAGCTCCTCGGAGGTTGACAGTGTTGTTAAGACCGTGTACAGTGTGTTTGCATTCATCCATCAAGAGCCGTGAGGTAATGTTACAGCTGTATAAGACCTTGGTTAGACCCAATTGGAGTACTGTGTTCAGTTCTGGTCACCTCACTACAGGGAAGATGTGGATACTCTAGAGACAGTGCAGAGGAGATTTACAAGGATGTTGCCTGGATTGGGGAGCATGCCTTATGAGAATAGGTTGAGTGAACTTGGCCTTTTCTCCTTGGAGCAATGGAGGATGAGAGGTGACCTGATAGAGGTGATGAGATGCATTAACCGTGTAGATAGTCACAGGCTTTTTTTCCAGGGCTGAAAAGGCTAACATAGGAGGCATTGTTTTTAAATTGCTTGGAAGTAAGTACAGAGGGAATGTCAGGGGAAAGTTTTTCACACAGAGAGTGGTGAGTGTGCGGAATTCACTGCCAGCGACGGTGGTGCAGGCGGATATAATAGGGTTTTTTAAGAGACTCTTAGATAGGTACATGGAGCTTAGAAAAATAGAGGGCTATGAGGTAGGGTAA